>NC_082359.1:13646137-13950668 GCF_027477595.1 Haemorhous mexicanus
CTCGAGAACAAGGTACGATACGATTTTTTATCGTGACTTGCGGTTTGTTCTTGTTTCTCACTAGCTAGGTGAAGTTAGGCAATTGATGTCCCACCAGCAGTGTTTAGTTGGATTGAGTATATTAGTATAAGCTAATTTGTTTGTGTAGAGAAATTTGGTTATAAACTTCTGGTTCTAATGGTTGATTTCTGCAGGCTAGAATCATCCTCTGCACAGAAGTGATAGTACGGGCAGTGTTTCTCCGTTTGTTTCTTTTGTACTTACATCTTTTCATACCTTCTGTATTTTATCACCCCACTTAATTGAAAGGGTGGATGAGTTGGGTGTATGTGGCAAGATTTTGGTAGCTGGAGGGGTCAGGGTGGCTCCTATGGGAAGGGGTCAAGGTCAGCCTGGTGTTGCATGGTCATTGCCAGCCAGATTCAGAATGGACCCATCACAGGCTAAAGCTGAGCCCATCAGCAAAGTTGTTGGCACCTCTGTGTATTTAAAAAGCAGGGGAAAATGGCAGAGCAAAGAAAAATCTAAGAAAGGAGCACCAGGGAGAAAACATCTCTATACTGGTGGCAATCCCTGCCCTCTGTGCCATGTGCCACTCCTTGCTTCACTGCAGGGACTGGGTGGAGGCAGGGCTGTTCACAGAGGGGCCAGAGGAGTCTGGGGTGAAGCTGAGTTTGGAAAAGGGAGAGGGGAAGAAGTTTTCACTGTGTGTGCTAACCTTTGTCTTTTTGCTTCCCAGTATCTGAATCAGTAATTAAATATATATTAGTTGGCAATATGTTAGTTTATTTCCTCAAGCTGAGTCCTTTTCCTGTCACAATAATAGGTAAGTGATGCCCCTGCCTTCATCTCGAGTTCAGCTGCCCTGGGCAGAGCCCCATTCTACCCCCGCGTTGTCTTCACCCTGATGAGCAGAGTCTTTCAGGTTGTAGTTCACAGTCCTGGTGAGAGATGGAATCCACATTTCAGTTAGCCTTGAATTATTACTTGGAATAAAAATGACCAAGTCCAGTTTGATGTTACTGGAGGAAAATGCAGAGACAGCACTGTTTGCTCTGGTTTTGTTAACCTCCTTTCACTTTCTCAGGTTACTGAGCTGTTCAGTAGGACTCGAAATGGGGAGGATGTGAAGATAACTGTCACACTCACTAATGAGTTGCCACCCACTTCACCTACTTGTCTGCAGTTTTACAACATCATTTTTAGAAGGTTTGCTGTACAAGTTATGTCTTTATAAGAAGTTACTCTAAAAATATCTGAAGTTTTTCCACTCCAAGGAATAGGCTACAACAAATAAGCATTAAAAATGTAAATTTTTAAGCCTTTCTGGCTACTGTTCCTGTGGGGCCCACCACATCTGGCAGTACTGTAAAGTGCAGTTGTGTGTATTTCTGGGCCATTTTAGTGTGAACCTGCGTGGTTCACCTGAGATGTAGCCTGTTGGGACTGCTGCCTTCAGCTGATTGGTGAAGGGTGGAGATGGACCTGAACTTCTCACCTGATTATTGTGGATAAGTGTCCATGACCTTTATAAACTGAGTTTATTGAGAAGTTCATTTTTTACATAGTCAGATGAACAGTGAGTTTGTGCATAGGGATTGGGCCATGCATGATGTGATGATGATGATGATGATGATGATAACAGTAATAATGCTAAAGGGCATCCATTCTTCTATTTTTAGGCTTTTGAAGATGCTGAATTTGCAGCAGATTGGACGTAATTATTACAACCCCAGTGATCCAGTCAGCATCCCTAACCACAGGTTAGGCAGAGCCCCTTGGTTTTCCGAGGGGTGCAGGGGCAGGGCTTGCTGCTGTCAGGGCTGTCCTTGTCCCTGTGCCTGGTGCTCCTGCCTGCCCTGGGCCTGCTGTACAAATTGGTAGGCCTGAGTTTGCCTGGGGGCCCATCCTGTGGCTGTGCTGCACTCCCTGCCTTTAATCTCACCTGTACAGCCTGGCTGATGGAAGGAACCAGGCAGTGTCCTGCTGGATAAACCCCTGGTCTTTTTGTTCTGAAAGTCTCCTGATTGCCTACACACTTTGTGAGATACTTAACAGCATGAAATGGATTTCTTAGCTGACTAAAGATAGCTGCCTGTAAAATATCTTTGCTTTTGTTAACCTTCAAGAGCTTGTTTATATTTGGATGATGGCTTCATTGTACCATCACTGCTCTCTGGTGTCTGTGATGTGGGCAGGAATAAGGGGTCAGAATAAAGATGCTCTAAAGCACACTAGGATTTTGTGTGTTCTCTTTTGCCAGGCTGATGGTGTGGCTGGGCTTCACAAGTTCCATCCTGCAGTATGAGGAGAACATCATGCTGTGTGCAGACGTGAGCCATAAGGTTCTCCGTGGGGAGACAGTGCTGGATACTATGCACAGCCTTCACTCCCAGGTTGGAGAGGAGAGATTTAGAGACGCCTGTGCTAAGGAGCTGATTGGATTAATTGTGCTCACAAAGTAAGTCTTCTTGGACTCTTGTCTTGGAGAGCTCTTCATGCTCCATGTCCTCAAGTAGGCAGTAAAGCATCAGAAAGCCAGAAAATGCTGTCCTTGTCAAGATAGCAAACTGATCAAGGTGACAGCATTTGCAAAAGCAGGAAGTACACACTGGTTTTCTTTGATTTTATTACAGTTTAGCTTGTGGTAGAATTGAGAGCCTATTACAGTTGAAAACTTGAAGTTATTACTTCTGAAAGGAGCAAAACTTCCAACTTGCATGAGTACTGACAGTAACTTTGTCATCCCAGTGTATTTCTTTTCTATTTGAGTTATGATTTAAACCAAAAGTGATGAAATGTTTATGTAGGTACAATAACAGGACGTACAGAATTGATGACATCGACTGGGATAACAATCCAAAGAGTACCTTTAGAAAATCAGATGGTTCTGAGATGAGCTTTGTGGAGTACTACAAAAAGGTATGAAAATTTAACTCTGTGTTTTATGCTGTACCTTGGAATGTTCAGTCATTGTTACAGGTTTACTTAGGATGCATGTGTTTCTAATTCATAGTATTTTAATTTAACAGAATTTTGTTTAAAAGACACTGTGCAATCTGAGATCAGTAACTAACCTGCACAGCATGGTTTGGTGAGAGTAGTCCATCCCAGGGAGTAGTTGGTCAGGCAGAAGGGCCAGGAGGGCTGCGTGGATGAGCAAGGAGCTCTTGGGAGAGCTCAGGAGGGAAGCTTCGGGAAGGTGGGAGCAGGGACGGTGATGTGGGAGGAGCACAGATACATTGTCACAGCGTGCAGGACTGAGGCTGGGAAAGCCAGAGCCCCTCTGCACTGAGTGTGTCTGTCACAGCTGGACCACTGAGGCCTCCCACTGTAGCTGCCAGGTCTTCATGCATACCGGCTTCAGCAGGAACAAGGTGGAGCTTGAGGTTATGGGAAGGCTCAATTTCAGAAACTTCACTTGGCAGTCTTGTTTGATTCTTGTGGTTTCTTACATTAAATTGCTCAGTAGGGCAGGAACTTTGTCCATTGCTGAAGTGGAAGGAGCATCCCATATTGAGTTAGATACCCCAGATGATAATGCCTCAAGCAAGGCACAGGCTCTGTTTTGTTGTCTCTTACACATCAGTAGCTTGATGGCATCAGTTGAGAGAATAGTGCTTCCCTGCTTTGCCTTTTCTGGCAAAAGCAATTCTTCTGAGATGTGCTAGTTGAAAAAGGTTGCTAGTTGCTTTTGGGTTTGTTTTAGGAACAATATTTGTTTTCTAAAGTGAGCATTATTATTCAGAAATAATAATATTTGTTATGAGTAACTTGTTTGTTATGAGTAAATTAACATGCAGTCTGTATTTCTGATACAGCAATATAACATAGAAATTAGTGATTGGATGCAGCCTGTCCTGATCAGTCAGATGAAGAGGAAGAGAGGGAACATACAAGGATCTGTGGCTCTGATTCCAGAGCTGTGCTCCCTAACAGGTACTATAGCAGTTTCCATATCAAAGCATCTGTCAAACCATAATGCCTACTGAAAGAGGTAATCTGACAGCAGCTTTCTGAAGAGTTCAGGGAAACTGTTTTGTTTGTATAAATGTGAGTTTAGGAGCACATTTTGTAGCTAAAAGATTGGATATTTAAATGGGACTGGAAAGCTTGAGGGGATTTGTTGTTTAATAGTGTTTAGCTATGGTGTTCAACATCAGCACTCTGATAACTTGTAGAGTTTTGGTGGTAAGGAACAATTTACTAGAAATTGATGGTAATTTTGTAAGATCCATAAATACATGTTTAGCATTAGCAGTGCCTGAACATCTCAGAACTGTTTGTGTTGATTTGAAAACAGAACTGAAGAGCTGCAGTGCCTTGTGTGGTTTCCTGTCAAGTGCAAAAACCCAGGATTTTTTTTCATGCCAATGGGGATGCATGTACAGGAAGCAACTGAAAACTTTGGCTACTACTGCCACCACTTCCTGTGTCTGCAGGACATGTAGCACTAGTCTGCAGGAGCTGCAAGTTTAATTTTTACAGTCCTTCATCTTAACTTGGACTCAGACAAGGCTTTGTTGTTGGCAGGACTGACTGACAAGATGCGCAGCGATTTCAATATGATGAAGGACTTGGCCATCCACACACGGCTGCCGCCGGAGCAGAGGCAGCGCGAGCTTGGCAGGCTTCTGAACTACATCCAAAAGTATGGCACCCTAACGGCCTCTCTGTTTCTGTCTCATGAAAGATGTGTATAAGAAACTTCTCGCTGTGAAACTTCTGAAATCTTACTAGCTTTAAAAAAGTCAGCAGGAACAAATTTCTCACTTTTTTAATTCAAATCTTGTTTTTAAACAGAGATGACAATGTTCAGAAGGAGCTCCGAAACTGGGGTTTAAGCTTTGATAATAAGTCGGTGTCCTTTACAGGAAGAATTGTTCAAGGAGAAAAGATCTTTCAATCAGGAGCCGTGGTAAATAATAAATCAACTTCTAGAATCTTCTGGGTGTCTCACTGATGAAACAAGTTCTTAAGGAAGGAAATTGTACTTTTTGGTTTATAAGTGAAGGATAAAGAGTGAAAATGTTATACACAAGTCTTTGTCCAAGCAGGAGATTTGCAGATTTCTTTAGTTGTTCCCAAGATGTGGCTAGAAACCCTTGAAGGCACTCCATCACGATAGGGCTGTCCTTGCAGAACAGTCCTTGTGGTCAGGTTCACAGCCCAGGGGAGCAGAGATGTTTCCCATTGGTTTCCATCTGTTAAAGAGGTTCCAAGGCTTTGTGGTGAAAAGCCACGAACGATTTCAGTTGGGTGGCTAGAACACAGGCAGTGTGTGTTCAGGCACAGCTAGGGTGAGCCATATGAGCCCTGGAGATGTGCATTCAGTCAGAGGCTTGTCAAACACGAGCTGTTTGCTCTGCAGTTCGATTACAACCCTCAGTTTGCCGACTGGACCAAGGAGACGCGCGGCGTGCCCCTGATCCGCTCCATGCCCATGGACACCTGGCTGCTCATCTACACGCGCCGCAACTACGACGTGGCCAACACCCTGCTGCAGAGCCTCTTCAAGGTCACCCCCTCCATGGGCATCCACATGAACAGGCCAAGCATGTGAGTGTCCTCACCAAGCTGAGGGGAAAACCGTCACCGTGTTGGGCTGCTCTGTGAGGGGAGGGTGTAGTGTGTCACACAGCTGATGTCTGGGAGGTTTTAATAAAGTAGAGTTGCTTTCAGTATGCAGATTGTTCCATTTTCTCTTGTGATTGACTTTCCTTACTCATACTTTAATTTCTGAGAGCTTTTCATATGCCAAAACTAAGAAGTGTCAGACAGACAGTCATTGAGCAAACCCTTCTCTAAGGAGTGTTTTCTGCTGACTTAGGATGTGTTCTGATTCTGATCTGTTCTCCTTGCAAATATCCTCCCTTGAGTACCCATACTTGCTTTTCATTTTGAATTTCATTGTGTTTGGAAGCCTAAGTTTGGAGGTGATTCCTTTTAATCTTCAGATGTGTGAAAGTGGTTTGTTAATAGCTGTAGATGTGACATTTCATACACTATTGATGCGTAGTGAGCTTTTATGCCTTTGCTGAAGTTTCAATAGCTGTTAGCTGTTCTTCTGTAAGCATTTTCTCTCTTTCTTTTCAGGATTGAAGTAGATGATAGAACAGAAGCATATTTAAGGGTTTTACAGCAAAGGGTTACCTCTGACATAAACATTGTATGTATTTCATTCCATAATTTCAAATCCTGTTTATCTCTGTAACTGGTGTTCAGTGGGATTTGCTCTCAGAACTGCAACTTCAGGCCCCTGAGAATCCACTATGTACCTGCTCATCCTCCTGTGCTAACCTAACACTGACCATGGGTATCCTTCTGGATAAGAGCCTTTGGTTCTGAAGTACAGACACTGACACTTTGCAGTTCTTCCCTTCACTGTGAACATTTGAATATTTCTCTTGAGCATAAGAATTTTTCCCAAAGAACTGTTTAAGTGCTGTATAGCTCTGAGAACATAGCTTCTTACAAAGATTCTTTTTTCTTCAAAGGTAGTTTGTATCTTGTCTAGCTCCCGAAAGGATAAATATGATGCCATCAAGAAATACCTGTGCACAGACTGCCCCATCCCCAGCCAGTGTGTGCTGGCTCGCACTTTGAGCAAGCCACAGACTATCATGACAGTAGCCACGAAAATCGCCCTGCAAATGAACTGTAAAATGGGTGGAGAGCTCTGGAGTGTCGAGATCCCCGTAAGTATTTTCTTATCAATGGTAACTGCTCTTTAGGAGGCTTTATTTCCAAAGCAAGCCCGTATGCCCACGGTCTGTGCTGTGTGTGGTTGCCTTGCAGCTGAAGCAGGTGATGATTGTGGGCATTGATTGTTACCATGACACCGTCTCGGGGAAGCAGTCCATCGCCGGCTTTGTCGCCAGCCTCAATCAGTCAGTCACGCGGTAAGAGCAGGCTGCCACAGGTAAAAAAACCCCAAAACTGTAAAAAAACCCCTTTCCTTTGACTGGAAAACAGCTTCAATGGGGCGGTCCATCAGGAAAATTCAAAATTGGTTTGCTGTAATGGTTAATGTGAAATATATTGTGAATTTTTCCCACTGCATCCCTTGAAGGAGAGGCCTTGTCCCACATTGCTTGAGAGAGGGTCAAGTGGTGGAGACATGGCTGGGATGAACAGAGAGCATCAGGGTGACAGGGTCTTTCCCCTTTCGAGTTGACTTGTATGAAAGGCTCTTCTTGGTTGAGAAGAATCTCAAGTCATGCTGTAGCACTTTTACCATGTTTTTATTTAGGGGAAATACTTTCATGGAACCCCAGCTCTTCCTTGGCTGCATTGACCCACAATACCCATAAAGACTAAGTGGTCATTGGCATTTTAAAAATGACTTCATTGCAGTAAGCCTGGGAAATGCTTTGAAGGTCTCTTTCATTTTGTTCTTCACAGGTGGTTCTCCCGCTGTGTTGTTCAAAGTCGTGGGCAAGAACTTGTGGATGGAATCAAAACCTGCTTGCAAGGTAGGGGAAGGAAAGGGAAAGAGTTCTGCTCTTGTAGAGCCAGATCTAAGAACTGACAATTCAGCTTCCTCAAAACCCTCCTCTCCTGCTGGCCTGAGGGGAGGCTTTACCAGCCTGCACTTGGATAACAACAGATTAAACATTCCATTGTAAATACTGCTGAAAATGAATAGCATCTTGTGTAAATCTTTCACTGATTCCCACATTCCTTTGCCATAATTAAAAACTGCTGAGCGGTGCCCTTCCAAGAATGCTTTAAGGGAGTGTGATTTCAAGGAGGGCAGCTCCTGCTAAGAGAGAGGCCAGCAGAGCAGGTGTGTCCTTGGGTCCTTTCTGTTGGTGGGTGCACAGGCAAACCAGAGCTCTCCCTCGCAGCTGTGTTTGTGTGGCATGATGCTGACCCATTTCAGGTTACTGAAGGATTGAGGACCTTGCTTTTCCAACTTACTGCTGTTCTTCTAGGAATAAAAATCTAGTTTTGTTTTGGAATGAATTGTCATTGCAACTAATGGCTTTTACTCTTGTTTTTTTAAGCTGCTCTGAGGAACTGGTCTAAATGGAATAAGTCTTTGCCCTCTCGTATTTTTGTGTATCGTGATGGTGTTGGAGATGGACAACTCAATACTTTGGTTAATTATGAAGTGCCTCAGTTTCTGGATTGCTTGAAGAGTATTGGTACTGACTACAGGTAAATCTGTTTCTACCAGCCCTCTTCTTTACACTGCCAGAGAAATAAACACTGGGATACAAAACGAGGCTATGAATGAAGACTGTCTAAAGTTGTGAACAATGTCTTATTTAATCTGAATCAGTAAAGACTTACATGTGAAATTAATGCCCTGGAACTCCAGAGAATCTGCTCCTGAAATACTCCTAGTGCAGTTTTCTAGGAGAGTACTGTTTTTTCCCTTTTCCTTTCTTTTAGCCCGAGGCTCACTGTGATTGTGGTGAAGAAACGAGTGGGTGCCAGGTTCTTTGCAGAGATTGGGGGAGGACTCAGAAACCCACCCCCAGGGACTGTTGTTGATACAGTGGTGACCAGACCAGAGTGGTGAGTTCCTGCAGAGGCAACACTTACTGCTCCTGCCAGCAGCCTGGGCAGAAAGGAGATAGATCCAACAGCACATGGACTGTAGGATCAAGTGTAAAAATACTTCCACACTTGTGTGGCTCAGGGGCTGGAGAAAACCAGCAGTGTAAGCTGAGTGCACCTGCAGGGTGGTTATCAGGAGGAAAACGGGATAGAACAAATAGTTGAGGTTGTTATGGTCTCAAGACCTGGTCCATATGATAAGGTTGTTCACGTTCCTCCAGGTTTCCTGGCCTTTGGACACAGAGGGAGCTTCTGTGGCCAGAGCCTGGGCATCCTGCTGGGGTGCACTCAATAAGCATGAAGTGACTCAAAAACGAGACAAACACCTGGGCACTGGCATTTTTCCAAGGCACACAGCCCTCAGTGACAGGCGGGTGGCTGTGCTTTCCCCGTGGCAGGTACGATTTCTTCGTGGTGAGCCAGACGGTGAAGAACGGCTGCGTGGCCCCGACCCACTACAACGTCATCTACGACACCAGCCAGCTGAAACCCGACCACGTGCAGCGCCTCACCTACAAGCTGTGCCACATGTACTACAACTGGTCGGTGAGTGCTGCTGGCAGGCCCAGCCTGCTGCAGAACTGCAGTCATTCTTACCTGCAGAAGCATCTACTCCCTCATGGAGGGGGAACTGTGCTGCTGCATTGCCTGGAGGCCTCTGCTGCACACCCAGCCCAGCTCGTGCCTGAGCCGTGCTTCAGCTCTGGCACTTCAGCAGCCACTGAGCTGAACGTCCCACCTTCTGCAAGGGCCAGCACTGAATATAAACCTGTGTGGGTAAAAGGTGGCAGGAGGGCACTGGAGTTGGGAAGTTTGGGGGTTTTTGAATCTGTTCTTCTCTTGTGTTGGGTGTAGGTAAAGTTATTTTCACAAATCAGCATAAACAACATAAAATACAAATTTTACAAGTATGCAGACTTCAGAGGCCCAGGGGTTTTTGTTGCAGTGACTGCATGCTTATTTAAATTACCTGAAAATAATTGCCTTTTTTCTTTTTTCCCCTTTCTGCAGGGTATTATCAGAGTACCTGCTCCTTGCCAGTATGCTCATAAATTGGCTTTCCTTGTGGGTCAGAGTATTCACAGAGAACCAAACATGTTGCTTTCAGACAGACTGTACTACCTTTGAAGCTGAGTTACCAGCCCAACAGAAGAGAGCAGTTCCTCTCTAGGGAACGTAGCATTGTCTGGGCTTTTGGTTTAGTTTTGGTTTTTCATAAGAGATGTGCACAAGATATGTGCAGTTGTGGAAATTATTTTATTTTCATTGTACCAAGAAAAGCTTGAGATTTGCATTTTGAACAGGTGTCTGCTTGCTAGAACAACTACACAAATTTTAATGATTTTTGATACTTATTTTCCAAAGTTTTTCTCAAATTCTTCCCAAAAGTTTATTGGTTGTTCTTATTTACATTTTGATAAGTCTTACACAGAATTACTTCTTGCATGGGAGATAGAGAGTTGTGCAGACCAGAATCCCAGCTCTTCCAGCTAGTTTTTATCCTTCTAATTTTCAAAATGCTTTAATATTGTTGATTCCTTGTTTTTCTTGGTTAAAATGAGGGCCAGATTTGTCTCCTGAGCTGTTTCATACCTTAAGAGGAGGTGACCAGGTGCTCTTGGTCAGCAAGGCTTTGTCTGGAGGCTGCAAGCGCTGCAGAACCTCGGCGGGGTTTTGAGCAGTTGTGGTTGGGAGGGATTTGCAGAGCAGCCCCGAGCTGTGGTGCTGCCAGGGGGCCCTGAGGGCTTTGCCAGGCTGCTCAGCTCAGGGGCAGTGCTGTGTGCAGCTCCAGGCTGAGGGCTCAGCTCTCCAGAGGCCTCTCTGCAGCAGGGGAGGGCTTGGGCCGAGCCTGTGCTGCTGGAGCAGCTCTGGGGACAGGGACTGTCCTGGGGCCCTGCTCTGCCTGGTCTGGGAGGGGAGGGCTGCAGACAGCTGAACTGCTGGGCTGCTCCTGCTCAACACAGGCTTCGTAATGAGAAATGCCATTTCCATCAGAGTACCAGTGCCCTGGCAGGCTTGGGGGTTTTGGTTTTGTAGTTCCAAGCAATGGGAAGCAGCCCTGGTTTGTTCGTGTCTGAGGTTTTCATTGGTCACTGTTCTGCAGCCCATTTTGTGAAACTAACAGCAGGTGTGGGGATGGAGGTTGATTTCAGATTTTTGCAGTAGCAGAGTCAAGCTACTGCACGTGGAGAAATTCAGATTAGCTCTGGTTTCCTTAACCACCTTGTTGTGAACCTTGTTGCTTTTCTTTGTGAGATTTAAATAAAGTTGTTGCTGTAATCCTTGCCCGTTTGAGCCTGTTCTGTGTATTCTGTACTTCAGCACTTGGCTTGGGGCACAGATGGGACAATTGCTGGAGTAACTTTGCAACCCTTCTTTATCTCTGAGCAGCTCTTGCAGATAGAGGAGCCTTTCTTTATTCTGCAGTGAACTTCAGCAGCCACGGACAGTTCTGGAAAAAGGCTGACACAAGAAGCCAGCAGCTGACACAGGGGATTTATGAAACATACTGCACTCTACAAAATATCAAATTATTTATTTATATAAAATATAATACACAACGACTGTACACATGCACACACCCACACAGTACTTTACCACAAATGTAGGCCAGTTACTTTCTTTAATTAAATGTTATCATCTAGCACACAGTATTTTACAGTAATTTACATTGTTATCTGAAGACACAATGGGGAAGCTTTGATCATTCATTTATAAACCTTCCGTAAATTACAAAAAGAAAGGCAGTCTGAAAAGTATGTATAAACAGTAAAAACAATTTACAAATGGACAAGAATTACAAAATAGTAACAGCCAATGACTGCCATCAGGGTGGAGGGTTGGTTTTTGTGAGATGCCAATGTTGCAGTTGGGTTTGACTGGCCTGGCTTTGGGGTTGTGGCTGGAATACGCCTTGTCCTTACTGCAGATGGACTTTAGCCTCAATCTGACAGCAGCAGAATGAAAATGCCTTTTAACCTGGGACTGAGCCTCCACAGAAAAGAACTGGGGGAGTAAAGGGGTTTGGGTGTGCAATTGTTTTTCCCCAGTAGCTTAGAACAGGGAGCCCCAGAACTGGGGGGCTGAAACGGGGCGAGGTTCTGAGGGACTTAGAGGGCCTGGTTCCCCTGGAGGGAGCATGGCAAACCAGGGTTTGGTTGGTGCTGGGGCAGCAAAACTGAGAAGGGTTTAGCACAGCACTTCCACACTCCCAGGAGTCCGTCAGACAGGGCTGGGGGCAGTAAGTGTTCCTCTGGAACCACTGGAGGAGGGAGGATGGACACCGCTGCACACACAGTACATACAAAGTATACGCTGCATATTTATTCGACAGTACAAATCATTGTGCATTAATAAGGCAAAACATCAAGGCTGATTCAACTAGGAGTTTCAAGACCATTTTTGTTAATGATTGGATCCAGTGGGGTGATCTCTCTGAAGAGTTTTCTCCCCCCACTCATGGTTAAGGGAGACTAAAGGCTGAGATTTTTCCAATGGAGTTGCAGGTGTTGAGATGACTTCAAATAAAACCATGTTCTTCTGGTCTTAATCCCATAACTTTTTTTTTTTTTTTAACTTTTTAAAAAATGTTTTTGCAACAGCAAATCCATTTCCCTTTTTTCCTTGCTGTTTTGATTAAGCAATTGGCATGACTCTATTGATGTCAGAGTTAAAAATGCATCGGTCTGGTAAAGTACTGCATAGTCATGAAAGCCCTAGTTTTGACTTTAAAAAAAAAAAAGTACACAGACTGGAAGCTTTACAAGTTGTCCAGGAGCACATGACTCATTTCACTGCACCAAGCTTTTTCAGCAGTTTCTTGCCTTTGGAAAGCAGCCCCTTTTTCTTTTTCGAGGCCATATCCCTGCCTCTCCCGGGACTACCAGAGCCCATCACAGGTGACGGAGGTGACCCGGAATGGAGATGAACTGTGGGGGAAGGTGCTCTCCGGGAGGTACCTGTATTCTCAGGAGGAACCTAGTAGGTACATTGTTATCATTTATTCAATCTTTGAAAGCTTCAAAGCCATCAGCAGCAAGAAACTTGGTAACATCACTAGTCCCATTACCCGCTTAAACAAAAGGGCTGGTTTCTTCCTTCTCTCTGGCTTAAAATACTGCCTGGGCTTGTGGAAAATACATCAATTTAGAGAAAAAAAATAGAAATCGAAAACCCACCAATAAAGCCCAGTTTTGGTTATACCTTTTAAAGGAAATGTTGGATACGCTTGCTTTGCCAGAACTCTGGCCACAAAAGCCACAAAATTGGCTTTGGTTTTTCATTTCAGTACTCTGGTAGTACTAAAATGGAGAGGGATACTTTAGCTATAGATTTAAGAAAAATTAAATGTTAATTACTACAGATTAGCAATCTATAGAAACCAAACTCTTTTCAGAAGAAATTACTTAAAATGCTACGTGATCACTTACTTTTTAATGTCCTTTAAATGCCTTTTCTTTAAAATTGGCTAGCAAACTTTATGTACAGATTAGAGAAGATGGCACACTGGCTTTAAAAAAAAAAAAAAAAGGAAAAAGAAAAAGCTAAAATGAACCTTAATTGCAATCAAAGAAAGCTTAAAGGCCCTGAGTGCTTGATGTGTATGCTGCAGCTATGAGGTTGCTCGATGACAGCATTCCTAAATATTTTGAACAGCTTTTTTTTTTTCAGTCATCAAAAGCACTTGGATGAAAATGCTAAAATTACACATACTCAGCCTATCCTAACTACAGTGCCCAGCTGGCAAAATGGTTGCTATCAATTAAGATGAAATTTTCACAGTAGAATCATGCTGGAGGGAGGCCTGCTAGCTTGCAGTTCAAGTTAAAACGTCAGCAATTCACTGGCTCGTTGTGCAACGGTGAGTTAAGCAAAGGGGCTTCAAGCCTACTTTGATTTTAAATCAAGGTCTAATTCTAATGAAAAAAAAAAACCAAAACAAACCAAAACAACTTGGTAAAGCACCCCAACGTACACCTGAAGATACCAGATATCGAGTCTAATGCATTCATCCAGTGAGCTGCATGTTTCAGGTGGAGACTTTATTGCATTGGTAAACCAAACAGTTGCTAAGATTGCAAACGTCCACTGCCAGGACAGCCCCGGTCAATTGTACCACGGGAGGGGATTGCTTTCAGAAGCCTTGAATAGTTGGTCTGAGGCAAACTGGGGTATAACAGATCGTGGAAAACACATTTTAAGGCAGACAATTTAAGTAGCTGTGTTTGAGTGTAGTGAGTTTCAGAACCAACTATCCCCTTGTAAACTACCGTCCGTGCCAGCGGCACTGCTGGTTCTGCAGGGGCTGCAGCTGTTGTGCTTTCCTCTTGACACGGGAGCTTGGAATTTTTACATCCCAGCTTGGCTAGCAATGCAATATGCAGCTTTGTTTGTAGGGTAGTTAGACATCAAACTCTCCTCTCTATGTAAACATAAACATTGAGCTCGGGAAGAAATATGTTCCAACCGCTGACCTTCGTACAGGGAGGGCTGCTGGATTTCAGAGTGCCTGTTTTAAAGGATTTGTCTCCCAAGAAAGGAGTGCACTTGACTAGGTACAGCAAAGGCATACAGCCTGTTCTTCCGTGGCCAAGGGGTTTGGAGACATATTTCTTTTCCTTTCCCCCACAATTAAGTTTCAAGACTTGCATTAGATAGCCAGGTAGCTTTAATTGAAATCTCTATTGGTATCTTCAGTTGCTCACTTACGTGAAGGCTACATTGCCTTATTAAGGTGTGAAATGAACACTCTTCTTCTGTTTCCAAGCAGATGAGCAAAGAAATAAAAATATATATAAAATATATAATATATAAAAGTATTGCAGTGATGAAACAAAACCAAAAATGAGATACTCTAAACATGATTAATTCTTTCATGAAAGAGAAGTCTCTGAGCAATTAACTAGCGCCAGTTGGAACAGGAGTTGTAAGGATTGAGAGATGACCACTGTCAGTCCATCAGCTGCAGTTACAGTTTGTATTTAGAGGAACACTGGCACCAGTCTTTTGTGCACAAGAACCTTTTTAGTAAGAGCAGTTTGGGAGCCTTGGGAAATAGCTATCACCAGGAAAGGGCTGCTCAAATCCAGGCCATAAAGGACGGAGCTGCAGTGACTGCAGTCACCCAGTCCGTTCAGTTCCTCCAGTTACAAACGGAACCAGCTGGAGAGGGCTAAAGCCATTGTCCCTCAGGTTTTATTTTATGTACTTGAAAGATAACTTTAAATGGGCACATGAATTTAAACGTAATGTCAAAAATAATGTCTAAATTACACATGGGAAGAATGGGATGGCAGATGGAATTTAGGTGCTCCTCAGAGGGCTGCTTACCCTTTTGGCCTTGGCTCGCGTGGGCGTGTCGTGGGCGTAGCGCGAGGGCGCCTCGGAGAGAAACACTTCCACATCGTCAGGCACTTCTTCGAGGAAGTTGGAAGGAACCAGCCCCTTCTGTCCATTGAGCTCCCCCTGCCAGCAGAGGGAAGGAGCAGTGAGTGCTTCCAGCCCATCCCATCTTTCCCAAGGAGGCAGGGACTTATTGCTGCCTACTTCAAAGCTGGAGAGGAAGAGGAAATTCCCATCTAAGGCCCCTGGGGAGGCTGAGAGCTCACACAGTTCCACATCCCCTCCCCAGGCTGGTGTTTGCTGGGGCTGGGAGCAGTTTGGGGTGAGCAGCAGACCCAACTTACATAGTAAAATCCATCTTCATCGATCTCACCGAAGACAGTGATGATGTCCCCAGTGCAGAAGGTCAGCTCGGCCTGCAGGGGAGGAGCAGGGACAGGCAAAGATCAGCCTTTCTTTATTAACAGGGAATCCATTCAGATTTCTCCCCGCTCCTTCATGTTAAGTCACTGGTGAAACCAAATTATCTCTGACAGCCAAACCTCTTGTTTTCTCCCTTGGGGTTTTTTCCTCAGCTTGCCAAGCCCAGCCCCTGTCCCACTGCGTGTGGGCACCCACGGGGCCCCTGTGACCAACAGCCGAGACATTCAGGCCTTGAAGAACCTGCACAAGCCTTGAACTGCAGCTTCAAAGGGTCCCTAAATCCATCCAGGGGGAAGGGGAGCAGCTTGGGGGGGGACATGGCTCAGCCCTGCTCTGCGAGTGCCAGCACTGAGGTGCAGAACAGCTCAGGGCATCACCCAGCCCAGCCCCTGGGGCACAACACTGCAGCTGTGCTGGATTCTCCTCAGCAAAACCTCCCCAGTGGGCAGCTCCTCTCGGATCAGCACCCAGAGCACCGGGCTCTTTTAACTGTCCGTGGCTGAAATGCAATTAGGGCAGGGCTTTTAAATGATGTTTAATTTCCTGTGGTCATGGGAGAGAGAACAAACAAAATCTTTGCAATACATCAGCACGATTTATTTGATTTGTTGGCCAAACTACTTTGAAACACCATAATTTAGAAAAAGATTTGGTTCAATGAGAAACAGAAAACAACCCAGGCTGTGTTTTAAAGCACTAAGTCCCACATCTTTCAAAATTCACTTTCTCCTTCTACAATTCCCCAGTTAAAACCAAAACCAAACAACATTTGAGAGGCTGACTGAGGCGGCTCACAGGCTCTGTGCCCGCAGCCCCACGGGCTCAGCTCTGCCCCTACCTCCACATCCACGTTGGGGGAGCTCTCCCTGGGGTCGTAGTCGTAGAGGGCCACCATCCTCCGGGTGGTCAGCGGCTGCTGCCGGCCCCCGCGCCGGCCCCCGCGCTCTGCCAGGGGGGAGAGAGGGTTACTGCCACAGGCACGGCCACAGGCACTGCCACAGGCACTCAGGTGTGCATACAGGTACTGCAGGTACTGCCACAGGCACTCAGGTGTGCATACAGGTACTGCAGGTACTGCCACAGGCACTCAGGTGTGCATACAGGCACTCAGGTGTGCATACAGGTACTGCAGGCACTGCCACAGGTACTGCCACAGGCACTCAGGTGTGCATACAGGTACTGCAGGTGTGCATACAGGCACTGCAGTTACTGCCACAGGCACTCAGGTATGGATACAGGTACTGCAGGTGATGATAAAGGTACTCAGCTACTGATAAGTGCACTGCAGCTATTGATAAATGCACTGCAGCTATTGATAAGTGCACTGCAGCTATTGATAAATGCACTGCAGCTATTGATAAATGCACTGCAGCTATTGATAAGTGCACTGCAGTTATTGATAAATGCACTGCAGCTATTGACACAGGCACTGCAGCTATTGATAAGTGCACTGCAGCTATTGATAAATGCACTGCAGCTATTGATAAATGCACTGCAGCTATTGCCACAGGCACTGCAGCTATTGATAAATGCACTGCAGCTATTGATAAATGCACTGCAGCTATTGATAAATGCACTGCAGCTATTGCCACAGGCACTGCAGCTATTGATAAATGCACTGCAGCTATTGCCACAGCACAGCCCTCTGCAGCTGCTGCTCACAGCCTCCCCAGCAGAGCAGGAGCAGCGTGGGCACCGCCCTGGCACAGGTGCAAGCCACAGTGGCCCCAGCAGCACAGGTAAAGGTGTGCCCCACACAGCTCACAAGCAGTAACCAGCTGTGGCCTGGCTCTCCCTGTTCTCAGGCACAGAACACCCAGCTCACTGTGCACAGCAGGCTCCACAGCCCAGGGACTGTGCTCTGGGCCCAGAAATATTCCAGGACACAGCTTCTTATTTATTTACTTTTTATCAGAAAAGAAAGCAACAAGTGGAGTGCTGGAGCTGCAGGTCCCCACTTGCAGCAAATGCTAAGACCAGGGTTAAACAGCAGCTGTATAAACTCATCCAGACACTGACACAGAATGTGTCCCCTGGGGCAGTAAATGACTGCAAAATGTAGATGCATCTGCATAAAGCCAGGAGGTAACTGCAGCCAAGCTCAGAGAGCCAGGAGTCTGAAGGAAAATGTATTTTCCCTTACCTATTTTCTCAATTGGAGTGTTCAAGGGAAGGAAACCTTGTTTAAGGAGCTGATCCATCATCTCTTCATCATCTGCCTGTATCTCAGAGACCATGTTACAGGGGATAAGGCCAACTCGTGCACAGGTTTCCCCACGGTAAAACCCATCAGCATCCTTGTCCCCATAAACCTGACAGTCAAAGAACAATCATATTGGTCAAAAAGGTTTTAGCATTTAGGAAGCATCTGGAAAATGCAGCAGCTCTGCTCTGGTACAACCCCAGCACTTCTGGGCTGTCTGCAGCAAAGATCCTCCCTGCAGCAGCTCTTCCTGCAGGGGTCCTGCCAGTGGACACAGGGAGCCACAACTCTGGACTTAACCTAAATCTTTAATAAAGACTGGCCCTTACTATCTACAGCGACTTCAAGATTTTTGTGATCATTTTTAAGCCCTTAGCACCAGATATTAATTGCCAGGTCCAGTGAGATTTACAGCCTGAACCTCTGAAGGAAAAGCCCCTGAGGTCTGATCACACGGGCAGCTCTCCCCCAAAGGAGAGCCTGTCTGTAAAGTGTCGTGGGTTTTTTGTAAAATGTCGTGGGTTTTTGTAAAATGTTGAGGTTTTTTGGCAAAATGTTGAGGCTTTTTGTAAAATGTTGAGGTTTTTTGGTAAAATGTTGAGGTTTCCCGTGGTCTCAGGTCTCACCTTAATGATCTGTCCCTCCTTAAAGGGCAGCTCCTCCTCTGCAGCATCGGGGTTGGGGGACATGGTCAGTGGGTCGTAGTCAAAAAGTGCAACAAATATTCGAGTAGAAAGGTCTTCTGTGCCAGGATCTGTTTCAGACTCCTCATAAATGTCTGGAGAAAGACGGTCATGACCACCGTAGCCATCTGTGACAGCAAATTCAGAAAAGAGCAATTCAGCAATACAAGCTGGCCTCATCACCCAACTCTCCCAGTTAATATTTGAAACATGTTTGGCATTTCAGTGAAAAAAACCCAAACCTCACTGCATGTCCTATAAAGCTTGGTGGGTTTTTTGTTTTTTTGGTTTTTTTAATTAGAAAGTTGCTATTTTAAAAAAAGCTTATAAAGCCTGCACTGGAAGCTGGGCTGATCTCCTGGACCAGACTGACATTTGCACAGCTCAGGTAGGAAAGCCATGCTTGTTAGGTTTGCAAGGGTTTGCCATGAATTAATGAAAAAAGTAGTCAAGAGGATGGCAGGTGAGCACAACACGATGGCTGATGGGTGGCAGGATGCACGGCTGGGGGAGGCCTGGATGCCACAGGGATCTCACTGGCCACGAAGGAACCTGCCAGAGGTGAGACCCAGGTGTGTGTGAGCTGAGCCAAAGGAACCTGCCAGAGCTGAGACCCAGGTGTGTGTGAGCTGAGCCAATCTCCCTGGATGCCACAGGGATCTCACTGGCCATGAAGGAACCTGCCAGAGGTGAGACCCAGGTGTGTGTGAGCTGAGCCAATCTCCCTGGATGCCCACACTGATCTCACTGGCCACGAAGGAACCTGCCAGAGGTGAGACCCAGGTGTGTGTGAGCTGAGCCAATCTCCCTGGATGCCCACACTGATCTCACTGGCCATGAAGGAACGCGCCAGCAGACTCCCTCTGAGGTGAGACCCAGGTGTGTGTGAGCTGAGCCAAAGGAACCTGCCAGAGGTGAGACCCAGGTGTGTGTGAGCTGAGCCAATCTCCCTGGATGCCACAGGGATCTCACTGGCCATGAAGGAACGTGCCAGAGGTGAGACCCAGGTGTGTGTGAGCTGAGCCAATCTCAGCAGCCCCGGAGGGGAAGCCAAGGCTCCCAGCAGTGCCAGGGGCTGCACTCACACCCTGGCAGCCCCAGCTCACCCGCTCAGTCCAGCAGAGCTGCCTGCAGCCCATCTCCCCCCTGTGAAGCAGGAGCAGCCTGGCTCACTCGGGAGCCTGCTGCTGGGTCTGAGGCTCTCCTCCCCAGCTCTGAGGCTGCGAAGAACAGGAATGCACGGCTCTGTCCAACTAACCAATGGAGGGGACCAGCAGGGGCCGAGACCTTTGTGGCACTGCACTGCCATGGGAGGACCTTCGCCCTGCGTGCTCCACCCTGTCAGGCCGTCCTGCCGAGGCTGGGTTACCTAAAAGCTAAAAAACAACAACAGAAAGAACAGGCTGGTCAGTTCCACGTGTGAACATCGTGGTTACATGGCTGGCACGGATCGGGTCAGTCACAATTGGAAGCACAAGCTCTAAAGGCAACTAAACTTAGTTTTTAACTGAAAGGTTAGCTGAAAAGTGAGCACTGCTGCCTGGCAAACCTGCAAAAGAAAAAAAATGGTTCCCTGATTTATGGCAGAGCTTTGTAAACCAGCAGTCGCACGTCAGAACGAAAAGAAAAGAAAAGAATAATTTTGGAAATATTCTTTTGCCTTTGTTGTTGCGGCTAAGGTGGCGTTAGAGTGTCCTGAAGGGCAGGCTGAGAGCTGAGCAGGTGGGGCTGCCCTGGCAGCCTGGCACACCTGGCAGTGCCAGCCCTGGAGGTGCGGCTGGGCAGCAGGGAGCCAGGGCACTCTGGTGGCCCTGGGCACTGCTCCTGGTGGCCCTGGGCACTCTGGTGGCCCTGGGCACTGCTCCTGGTGGCCCCGGGCACTGCTCCTGGTGGCCCTGGGCACTCTGGTCCTGGCCTGGCAGGGCTGCAGGGTGAGGGCAGAGCAGGAGGGCTGCAGACCCCACCTGGGCACAGCTGGCTCTGCTGCCTGGGCACTGCAGGGGCTGTGGGAGCTCTCCAGAGCCTGTCCTGCTGTCACTGGCACCAGCACAGCCTGGTCACCACTTCGGCTGGGAGGAACTGTGGGGTCACTGCAGCCCGAGCTGGGAGGCTCCAGGAGCAGCAGCTGACCCCTGCTCTGGTGTGGAACACAGCAGGATGGAGTGTGCACCCTGGGGTGCTGCAGGCAGAGCTGGCTCTGCTCCCTGTGGAACACAGCAGGATGGAGTGTGCACCCTGGGGTGCTGCAGGCAGAGCTGGCTCTGCTCTCTGTGGAACACAGCAGGATGGAGTGTGCACCCTGGGGTGCTGCAGGCAGAGCTGGCTCTGCTCCCTGTGGAACACAGCAGGATGGAGTGTGCACCCTGGGGTGCTGCAGGCAGGGCTGGCTCTGCTCCCTGTGGAACACAGCAGGATGGAGTGTGCACCCTGGGGTGCTGCAGGCAGAGCTGGCTCTGCTCCCTGTGGAACACAGCAGGATGGAGTGTGCACCCTGGGGTGCTGCAGGCAGGGCTGGCTCTGCTCTCTGTGGAACACAGCAGGATGCAGTGTGCACCCTGGGGTGCTGCAGGCAGAGCTGGCTCTGCTCTCTGTGGAACACAGCAGGATGGAGTGTGCACCCTGGGGTGCTGCAGGCAGGGCTGGCTCTGCTCCCTGTGGAACACAGCAGGATGGAGTGTGCACCCTGGGGTGCTGCAGGCAGAGCTGGCTCTGCTCTCTGTGGAACACAGCAGGATGGAGTGTGCACCCTGGGGTGCTGCAGGCAGAGGGGGCAGAGCTGGCTCTGCTCCCTGTGGAACACATCAGGATGCAGTGTGCACCCTGGGGTGCTGCAGGCAGAGCTGGCTCTGCTCCCTGTGGAACACAGCAGGATGGAGTGTGCACCCTGGGGTGCTGCAGGCAGAGCTGGCTCTGCTCCCTGTGGAACACAGCAGGATGGAGTGTGCACCCTGGGGTGCTGCAGGCAGAGCTGGCTCTGCTCCCTGTGGAACACAGCAGGATGGAGTGTGCACCCTGGGGTGCTGCAGGCAGAGCTGGCTCTGCTCCCTGTGGAACACAGCAGGATGCAGTGTGCACCCTGGGGTGCTGCAGGCAGGGCTGGCTCTGCTCCCTGTGGAACACAGCAGGATGCAGTGTGCACCCTGGGGTGCTGCAGGCAGAGCTGGCTCTGCTCTCTGTGGAACACAGCAGGATGGAGTGTGCACCCTGGGGTGCTGCAGGCAGAGCTGGCTCTGCTCCCTGTGGAACACAGCAGGATGGAGTGTGCACCCTGGGGTGCTGCAGGCAGAGCTGGCTCTGCTCCCTGTGGAACACAGCAGGATGCAGTGTGCACCCTGGGGTGCTGCAGGCAGAGGGGGCAGAGCTGGCTCTGCTCCCTATGGAACACAGCAGGATGCAGTGTGCACCCTGGGGTGCTGCAGGCAGAGCTGGCTCTGCTCCCTGTGGAACACAGCAGGATGCAGTGTGCACCCTGGGGTGCTGCAGGCAGGGCTGGCTCTGCTCCCTGTGGAACATGTCAGGATTCAGTGTGCACCCTGGGGTGCTGCAGGCAGAGCTGGCTCTGCTCCCTGTGGAACACAGCAGGATGCAGTGTGCACCCTGGGGTGCTGCAGGCAGAGCTGGCTCTGCTCTCGGGGCTGTGTCCCTCACACCTGGAGGCTCCTCTGGACATGACTGGGCAGACATGCAAACGGTGCTGCAGAGCATCCCTGGCGGGTGTGGATGGCCCTGGGCTCCCTTGGCAGCAGCTCTGTGCCTGCATTCTCTGCAGAGATGCAGTCTGCAACTCCAAAGGCAAGAAGAGATGGTCTGACAAGGACGGCAGCGTGGGGACAGCGCGGAGATAAGGCAGAAAATGGAAATGATGAAGCTGTGACTCCATAAATCTGGGTCACTGTCACACTGGGGGAGAATCTTGATTCTTGCCTTGAGATGTTCCATGATAAAGAGCAGATCCTGAAAATTCTGGGAATGAGATGAATAAAAACAACACGATGAAATGAATTCCTTGACAATAATAAAAAAAAAATTAAAAATATGGATGAAGCATTTCTCCAGTTAAAAATGCAGCTTGGTTTTGTTGGTTTTTGGTTTGGTTTTTTTTTTTTAGAGCAACATTCAGATGGGCAAAATAAAGAAAAGCAATCTTTTGGAAAAATTATAGTTCAGCTAACCCTTAATTAAAATTTAGATTCAGTTGTCCTTTAATAAAAGCAGCCATTATTGTAATTTGTTTGGGGGGAAAATCATTGCAAAGCAAATTAATCTGATTTCAGCATGACACAAAAGAGGACCATAAATGAAAATGCAGAGTAATAAACCAAAGTGGATGGGGAAGAAAAAGAAATGGGGGGAAAATGTAGCAGATGGGTCCAAAGGACAGACTTTAAAAATCAATTTGGGAAAAAAAAAAAAGAAAAAAAGAACAAAATAAGGAACAAAAATTAAAGAGACTAAAGAAAAGAGACTGATTCGGCAAGCAGATGTTAGAAGGAAGATACTTCACACACCAGAGAGTCTTGTGCATCTCTGAGGGATGGCTGAGCAAGGCCAGCAGCCGCCCCAGGCTCGGCTGCTCTGGGGGGGCTCCTCCAGCCCCGCTGGGCTCTGCGGCCCCGCCGAGCCCCGGGCTGCTGCTCCCCGGGCTCCCCGACATCCTCCTCGATGCTGCTCTGCCGGGTCAGCGTCCTCCGGCGGGCCAGCAGCGGCCGGGGGCCCCTCCGGCACGGCCAGGGCTCGGCGGGGGCTGCGGCAGCGAACCCGGGCTGCTCTTCATCACTGCCAGCCCTGGGTCTGAAACTGCAACGGGGCTCCTCTTCCTCACTGCTCCTTTGGGGTCTGAAACTGCAACGGGGCTCCTCTTCCTCACTGCTCCTTTGGGGTCTGAAACTGCAACGGGGCTCCTCTTCCTCACTGCTCCTTTGGGGTCTGAAACTGTGCTGGGACCGCTCTTCATCACTGCCACCCCTGGGTCTGAAACTGCGCCGGGGCTCCTCTTCCTCACTGCCCCGCTGGGCTCTGACAGCAAACCCCGACCGCTCTTCATCACTGCCACCCCTGGGTCTGAAACTGGGCCGGAACTCCTCTTCCTCACTGCCCCTTTGGGGTCTGACAGAGTGCCGGGGCTCCTCTTCCTCACTGCCACTCCTGTGTCTGACACCCAGCCGGGGCCGCCCTTCATCACTGCCCCGCTGGGCTCGGACACCGCGCCGGGACCGCTCTTCATCGCTGCCCCGCTGGGGTCTGACAGAGGGCCGGGGCTCCTCTTCCTCACTGCCCCACTGGGCTCTGACAGAGTGCCGGGGCTCCTCTTCCTCACTGCCCCGCTGGGCTCTGAAACTGTGCTGGGACCACTCTTCATCACTGCTCCTTTGGGGTCTGCCACCAAACCAGGACTGCTCTTCCTCACTGCCACTCCTGTGTCTGCCACCAAACCAGGGCTGCTCTTCATTGCTGCCACTCCTGTGTCTAAAACTGTGCCGGGACTCCTCTTCCTCACTGCCACTCCTGTGTCTGCCACCGAACCAGGGCTGCTCTTCATCGCTGCCCCACTGGGCTCTGGCACCGAACCAGGGCTGCTCTTCATCGCTGCCCCACGGGGCTCTGGCGCTGTGCCGGGGCTCCTCCTCCTCGCTGCCGCAGTCCAGCCCGCTGTCGGGGCTGCGGGACAGGCCCTGGCTGCCTTTGCCCCCTCTCTCCTCCAGCTCCTGCAGCCCCGGCACTGCCCTGGCCCTGGGCTGCTGCTCTTGATGGCAGCAGGGCCTGCGAGCTCTGGGGCCTCTAGCTATTCTGGGGTTCTTTCTATAGGGCATACCTAAACCCTGCTTGTACAGCACTTCAGGGTATTCACCGTCCTCTTCAGCCACTTCTGGGATACTGAAAAGCCTTTTACTGTGCCGTGTCTGCTGGGGAAAGCCAGGCTGTTCCACAAAAGTGGCTTCAGTGGTCTTATTCTTATCGTACTCCTTAAGATTATGTAATGTTAAAAACCAGACAGGGAACAAAGAGTGTGTGGCAAAAATAAAATGGGAGGGAAAAGGGAGAAAAGAAAAATAAAGACAGAATTAGTTTTAGAGCAATGGCAAACGTAAGACATGCAGCTTATATTATGGAAAGGATGTCATGCTTTGAATGAGATCTGTGGAAAATAAAGACGTGGTTCAGAAGTTGCTGGGTGCCAGGTACAAAATGAGAGGTCAGCACAAACATCTGAGGGATGCTCTTAACAGGAATAAACTCATGCATTCGAAACGGGGTCATGGAAGCCACGCAGAGGTGGATGAGGATGGCACTAAAACTCCTCCCTTGCCCCGTGCCAAGCTGCCATCTGATTGTCCCTGCAACCAGAACCCACAGCTGAGAATGACAGCTCTGCCCCAGCAAGCTTGCTCGCTTTGCATCTCCTAAAGCTTCCTATGCAAGCAGTAAATCTCTTCAGTCTCCTGTCAGAGGAGAGCTTTTCCACAGCCATCGTCAAAGGAGTTCTGGTTTCCTTCCTAACATTCTAAAAAACCTGCACCATTTTTACAGCTTGGCTTCCAGGGACAGCCCGCAGGGACACAGCTGCTCTCTGATGTCCCCTGGTCTGCACTGCCACCAAACCTCACCAGGACCTGGTGCCTGCTTCATAAAGCAGTGCTTGGCCCTCAGCCCGTGAGCCCAAGCACAAGTCTCTGTTTGTGCCAGAGGCAGGTAAGAACTGTCCCAGCCCAGGTAAAGCAGCATTCTGGACACGCAGGTACATCCACAATTTCCCATTCCATTTCCAAAGCACCGACCAAGAACCTGGAGTGCCCTGGCTCTGGGAGAGGGCCGGGAGCACAGGGCAGGGGTGCAGGCTCTGGCTGCCAGGATTACTGATTCTGCACCAGAGATCATCTCTCCTTGTGCCTAATGCCCGGATCAGGGGCACCTCGGGGCTCAGAATAACAACAGATCCTCCCGGAGGTGTCAGCACATCTCTCATCTCTCTGAGCACTCCAAACTTAGCTGCCTCCTGACCTCGGCCCCGTCCAGGCACAGGGAACTTCCCAAGTCACTTCAGACTGGGTCACCTACTTTCCTTTGTTGTTAAAATGTGTGTGACACCTGTGAAACTTGAGATAAAGCACCACAGAAGTGAGAAAAGATCAGTAAGCGTGAACTACATCAAGAGAAGCCTGCAAAGCTCAGCAGGTCAAAAACGATTTCCCACACCAGTGAAGGCTCTGGAACTTTCTCAGTACCAACACTGGTAATACTAATTTAAATCCAAGGAGTCAATACCCCTTCTGATGCATAAAGAACAGTCTGGGCGTTATTCTTTTGGCCAGGGGAAGGGGATCAGTGGGCATGCAGAAGGATTTTGGTTTCAGCCTCTCTCTGGTGCAGCAATACAAACATTGCTAATTTCTGCTTTTGAAAGAGAACCTGTCTCACTGCAGACAGCTCAGAATAAAGGACTGAATTCACAGCACATGAAAGCAGTCACAGCAATGGTCAGAGTTCTTGTATGCATGACAAAACAGTTCTGATTTTAGTTAAATGACAGCCTACTGAGGAAAAAGTTAACCTGTGGGTTTGTGCTTTCTAAGAAAACCCAGTTGTGTACTTACTACACACAGGAAAAGCAAATACAATTCAGACGTACAAATGCAATATGGCAAATACAGATTCAGTACTGGGTGTGCTCAGGGTTCTGCACATGCTTTAGTTGTTTTTCTGCAGTTTCGTTCATGATGAATATTCCTGTACTAAAGCAATATTTCTGGAACATATTTCCTGCTCTCTCTGGCGATTCCCTAAAATTCAGAGCACAAGGAGTTCAGATAAAGCATTGATCAAACAAAGCTGAAACAACTCCCTTTCTCACAGGAAGGCTTTAGGGTTCTGGCACTAGCACTGGGTACACGGACAAATCACGCACACAGGAAAAACAGAAGTGGCTTTGTGAGTCTTCACAAACTCCTTGCTCAGAAACAACTCATTTTTCGGGGTGGCACATGCAGTATATCTTCACAGAGACAGGGAAGGCCCCCAGATGCAGAAATTGCAAGGGCAACAATCACAGAGAGGAAAACAGTCCATTAGTTCAGGGTTTATCTGTCAGACAATGAAAAAATCCAAGGTAAGAAATGCACTAAAGCAGCCCAGCTCTGCCCTCTGGCACAGAGTGGGCTTTAGTGCCTGCAGGAGCCCTGAGGCAGCACCCAGGGGTGCCCAGGCTCTGGGGGGCTGCAGGCAGCACCCAGGGGTGCCCAGGGGTGCCCAGGGGTGCCCAGGCTCTGGGGGTGCTCCAGGAGCTCTCAGGCAGCACCCAGGGGTGCTCAGGGGTGCCCAGGCTCTGGGGGGCTGCAGGCAGCACCCAGGGGTGCCCAGGGGTGCCCAGGCTCTGGGGGGGCTGCAGGAGCTCTCAGGCAGCACCCAGGGGTGCCCATTGGTGCCCAGGGGTGCCCAGGCTCTGGGGGGCTGCAGGAGCTCTCAGGCAGCACCCAGGGGTGCCCAGGGTGACCAGGGGTGCCCAGGCTCTGGGGGGCTGCAGGGAGCACCCAGAGGTGCCCAGGGGTGCCCAGGCTCTGGGGGGGCTGCAGGAGCTCTCAGGCAGCACCCAGGGGTGCACAGGGGTGCCCAGGGGTGCCCAGGCTCTGGGGGGCTGCAGGCAGCACCCAGGGGTGCCCAGGGGTGCCCAGGCTCTGGGGGGGCTGCAGGAGCTCTCAGGCAGCACCCAGGGGTGCCCAGGGGTGCCCAGGGGTGCCCAGGCTCTGGGGGGGCTGCAGGAGCTCTCAGGCAGCACCCAGGGGTGCCCGGGGTGCCCAGGCTCTGGGGGTGCTCCAGGAGCTCTCAGGCAGCACCCAGGGGTGCCCGGGGTGCCCGGGGTGCCCAGGGGTGCCCAGGGGTGCCCAGGCTCTGGGGGTGCTCCAGGAGCTCTCAGGCAGCACCCAGGGGTGCCCGGGGTGCCCAGGGGTGCCCAGGCTCTGGGGGTGCTCCAGGAGCTCTCAGGCAGCACCCAGGGGTGCCCAGGCTCTGGGGGGGCTGCAGGAGCCCTGAGGGAGCACCCAGGGGTGCCCAGGGGTGCCCAGGGGTGCCCAGGCTCTGGGGGTGCTCCAGGAGCTCTCAGGCAGCACCCAGGGGTGCCCAGGGGCGCCCAGGCTCTGGGGGTTCTCCAGGAGCTCTCAGGCAGCACCCAGGGGTGCCCGGGGTGCCCAGGGGTGCCCAGACTCTGGGGGGGCTGCAGGAGCTCTCAGGCAGCACCCAGGGGTGCCCGGGGTGCCCAGGGGTGCCCAGGCTCACCTTGAGCGCGCCGTGCGAGCCGAGGCTCAGGCGCCGCCGGCCGCCCTCCTCCAGCTGCATCTCGGAGTAGAGCTCCTCCTCATCCTCCTCCAGGATGTCGGACAGGTCCGAGCCCCGGCTGCTCTCGGTGTGGTACTCGTCCCCCAGGCAGTAGTGAGCCTGAGAGGGCACAGGAAGCTCTGCTGGAGCTGCTCATCCTGCTGAGCCCCAGCAGCCAGGCCCAGGCGGGCTCTGCTCTGCTGGAGGTGGGAATTCTGTCCTGTGCAAATTCCATTTGCCCACTTATCACTGTAATTCAAGGAATCCACTCTCAATCCCTGTGCAAATTCTGTGGCAACTCTGTTTCGCCCATTCTGTTCTGCTCTGCTGGAGACATCCCATGGAAATTCTGTTTTGCCCATTTATCACCGTAACTCAAGGAATCCACTCCCGATCCCAGTGACACAACAAAGGGCCTCTCCATTCACAGCACCAAATCCAGTTCTAGCCTTGACTAAACTCCCCTCAGTAAAGAGGTCCTTCATGCATCAGTGCCCTTGCTGACCAAACTGCAAAAGCCTGAGGATAATTCACATATCACCTGCCCTTTGCAGCTGTTTGTTACACCACTTGATAATTTAAAAGTGGTCAGCATTTAACTCTTGCAGCATATTGCCACCATGACGGATCCTCAACACAGGAAGTCAGATCTTTGGCTAAAGTTTTTTAAACTATGCCAAGACATAAAAAATTTTCTCTTTCCCAGACTTTACATCTCTCTTGAAAGTAATCTAAAAAATTATTTAATATTTGTTTTCAGTGGGATCAGACTAAAAGCTGTTTGGTTGTGCAGAACACAAGGAACAGGAGCATCCCTGCCCATGGCTCAGCCTGACCTGTGTCACAGCCTGTGTCACAGCCTGTGTCCCCAGCCCAGCACAGCCCCGGGAGTGCCCTGGCAGAGCTGGCCTCCAGGAACCCCTCTGTTCCTGCTGAGCCCCTGGCACAGCAGCCAAGCCAGGCCCTCACCTGCTTCCCGAGCTCGGACTCCTTCAGGAAATCATCCACCGAGGCTCCCCTGCGCTTCACCCTGGGGGAGTCGTAGCCATCCTCCTCCTCCTCGTCCGAGTACGGGGCTGCGCTGCTCCTCTCGCTGAAAACGCTCCTCCTCTCCATCTGAGGGACAGCACAGGGACACTGGGGACACTGCCCTGCACCCAGGACACGGGTACAAACACTCCTCCTCTCCATCTGAGGGACAGCACGGGGACACTGGGGACACTGGGGACACTGGGGACACTGCCCTGCACCCAGGATACAGGTACAAACACTCCTCCTCTCCATCTGAGGGACAGCACGGGGACACTGGGGACACTGGGGACACTGCCCTGCACCCAGGACACAGGTACAAACACTCCTCCTCTCCATCTGAGGGACAGCACAGGGACACTGGGGACACTGGGGACACTGGGGACACTGCCCTGCACCCAGGATACAAGTACAAACACTCCTCCTCTCCATCTGAGGGACAGCACAGGGACACTGGGGACACTGGGGACACCACTGCCCTGCACCCAGGATACAAACACAAACGCTCCTCCTCTCCATCTGAGGGACAGCACGGGGACACTGGGGACACTGGGGACACTGGGGACACTGCCCTGCACCCAGGACACGGGTACAAACACTCCTCCTCTCCATCTGAGGGACAGCACAGGGACACTGGGGACACTGGGGACACTGCCCTGCACCCAGGACACAGGTACAAACACTCCTCCTCTCCATCTGAGGGACAGCATGGGGACACTGGGGACACTGGGGACACTGCCCTGCACCCAGGACACAGGTACAAACACTCCTCCTCTCCATCTGAGGGACAGCACAGGGACACTGGGGACACTGGGGACACCGCCCTGCACCCAGGACACAAACACAAACGCTCCTCCTCTCCATCTGAGGGACAGCACGGGGACACTGGGGACACTGGGGACACTGCCCTGCACCCAGGACACAAACACAAACGCTCCTCCTCTCCATCTGAGGGACAGCACAGGGACACTGGGGACACTGGGGACACTGCCCTGCACAGAGCCCAGCCCAGCCCAGAGGAGCCCCAGTGGTGCCACAGCCCAGTCCAGCCCAGAGGAGCCCCAGTGGTGCCACAGCCCAGCCCAGAGGAGCCCCAATGGTGCCACCCAGAGCCCAGCCCAGCCCAGAGGAGCCCCAGTGGTGCCACACAGCCCAGCCCAGCCCAGAGGAGCCCCAGTGGTGCCACACAGCCCAGCCCAGCCCAGAGGAGCCCAGCAGGAGTTTGCCTTTACCCTGTGGCTCTCTGCCACCCTCTGTGCAGCTTCTCTTGCCATGGCTTTTGCGACGGTGTTGGGGACCGGAGTGCCTTGGGGCTGGGGCAGGATTCTGTTGGGGGACGGAGACCTCCTGCCCTGGAGGTGGCCGTGGAAGGTGGGTGGCTCCAGCATGTGTCCGTGCCCGGGGGACAGCGAGCGAGTCTGCTCCCAGGACTCATCCCGTTGGAAATGCGGGCCGAAATGTTCTTCTTTGGTTTCTGGGGCTCCGGCACTTGCTAATGGCTTAGATTTGGGAGCAGTCCTGGGCTGGGGGGCTGGAGGCACCAGGAGGTCGGGGGGGATGGCAGCGGGAGCGGAGTCCAGGGACTCGCCCTGCGCGGAGAGCGTCCGCACGGTGAGCTCGCGGGCGTCCAGGGCGCGCAGCCGGGGCAGCTCCAGCGCCGCGCCCTCCGCGGCTGGCAGTGCCACCTCGGCCACCTGCGGGCACACGGACAGCCCTCAGCCCCGCGGCACTTCAGTGCTGCTGTGCTCTGCCTCAGCCCTGGAAGGTGGACGGCCTGTTCCAGGCCTGTGATCACCCCCTGGAGTGCCATGGATCTGTAATCCCACAAGGCTTATTCTGCACCCACCCTGACTCTCCCTGTTAAGCTGTGGGGGAGACCACAGGCTCTCTCTTGGCCTTTTTCTCCCCCTCTCCCTCAGAAACCATGCTGCTCCCGGGGCTGGGACCCCCAGTAATCAGCACCCTCATCTAATTAGCACCTCAGAAGCCATATGCAGTCTCCTTGCCTACCTGCTGCTACCAGGGAACACACAGCTTAGGGGGCCTCCAGGGATCCCCTAAACGAACTGCTACACCCAGCCACCTGCTGTCCTCCCCCAGCCCCCCGGGTGCAGCCCCCAGACTCTCCCAGAGCCCCCCGGGTGCAGCCCCCAGACTCTCCCAGCCCCCAGACTCTCCCAGCCCCCCAGGTACAGCCCCCAGACCCCCCAGAGCCCCCCAGGCACAGCCCCCAGGTTCTTCCAGCCCCCTGGGTACAGCCCCCAAACCCCCCAGAGCCCCCCAGGCACAGCCCCCAGGTTCTTCCAGCCCCCCAGGCACAGCCCCCAGGATCTCCAGAGCCCACCGGGTACAGCTGAGAAGCCTCAGAGAAAAAGGAAAAACAATAATTATCTCATCTGCTTCTCCTGTGTTTTGCTGCTTTGGAATGTGGTTGGGGATTGTTTATCCAACAGGTGAATTGGTTTGACTTAATGACCAATCACAGCTGGGCTGTGTGGGGACTCTGGAGAGAGTCACGAGGTTTCCATTATTATCTTTTAGCCTTCTGTCTGCGTCCTTTCTCTATTCTTTAGTACAGTTTGGAGTTTATGCTTTATAGTTTTATATAGCTTACAGTTTTTATAGCATCCTTTACCAGAACATAGATCACAAAACAAGAAATTAGCCTTGCAAGAAGATGGAGTCAGACTCATCATTCCTCCCTGTGTGGGGACACCAGGAGACAGCCCACGTCCCTGGTGCCACAGAGGTGACAGAGGTGCCAGTCACTCACCCGCTGCCCTTTGGCATAGACCCCGTAACCAGTGACGCTGGCGCCGTGGGACGTGCCCGTGGCCGACAGAGCCGGGGGCTTCCAGCACACCTGGAGGGTCCCTGGCGCGCTGCCTGCCCGCACAGACACCTCCTGGGGGGGGGCTGGAGGACCTAGGAGAGATGGGAGCGGTCAGACAGAGCTCAGAGCACAGGGAGCCGGGCTCAGCGCGTTCCACAGCTGCATAAAGGACAGCTGGGCTCAGGGTCCTGCCCCTGCACCCACTCCAACCCCCCCAGTAACCTCTGAGGGCCCTCAGTCTGTGTTAGTGGGACAGCACACCAAACACCTCCTCAATTGAAAGGCATCCAACAGCTATAAATAGCTCTACTTGGGCCAGGAAGCCAGAGTAAAAATATCACAGAGATTATTAGTTCATAAATTTTTCAAGCATGCTGTTGTGTTAATTGAAGCACCAAGCCCTGAGCAGAGGCTGCTGCTGGGGCAGGGCTGGGCTGCAGCCACCTCTGCAGAGCAGAACTCAGGGCCTGGCTGCTCTGAGATTGCTGCTCCCAGCCAACGAAACACAGCCAGATCCTGCTCATGCACCACAGAGGCTAAAATGCCTCAGCTGTGCTTGATCTGTGTGCAAATATCACACAAGAGCCCGGGCAAACTGCCCGTGCATCTCACTGGTTTGCTGCCACTCAATTTCGTCCTCCAGTGGACGTGGAACTGAAATCATGGTCATGTTCAGGACAGCACAGACACACCAGGGAGGTTTTGCTCACACCACCCCTGCATCTATAAAGTATTTTTATCTTGCAAGCTGAGAGTATGCAAATTGACCTAATACTATTCTTGGCCAAGAGAGATTTTGGTTCAGGATTGAATGTCAGCTTTCCTGGCCGTGGTATTTCACTGACAGCCAGCACTCCCAATGCAGCAAGGCTGCTCAGCTTACAGAAAGAATGCATCTGATCCAACCCAGCATCCTGCCAGTGACAATGACATCAATCTGCTCCTGCAGGGGAAGTCACCTTCCTTCCATCCTCCCACAAGGGAACAATCCCCGGGGTGTGTGTCCTGCCCTTCCCAGGCTGTGCAGAGCTGGGTTTAATAAACTGCACTGCCGAGGCTCAGCATGGCTCCTGCTTCCTCCCACCATCACACGGGAAATGATTCCTGGGGATTTTCGATGGCCTCGGCCATCAGCATAAATGTTTGTTTTGCAATTCTGCTGCACTTTGCTCCTCACGGGGTTCTTTACATAAATTAGCTCCAAGAACTGCAGCAGCCCCACTGGTCCTGATCCTGTGCTTATTTCTATTTTTAGAGCTGAGTGCCCAAGAGAGAACCCTTGTATTTTGGTGTGAGCAATTCCACTGCTTTGACGAATCAAGATGAGCTCAACTGCATGACACTCTGTGATGGCAACTCCCATCACTGACTCCAAACTCATCTTTTCCTCTGCCCCAGGGACTCTGCCATCAGGCATCAGCCTCTAACCACCTCACCAGCTGCTGCTTTGTTCCCTCTGCACAGCAGTGAAAAGCTGGCTTGTTTCTCTAGAAGTGCTCCCAGGGGAAGGAAGCAGTGGGGAAGGTTCTGGGAGCTCTGGCTCCCAAAGCTGAGGCTTCACTGCACCTCAGCTCTCAGCAGAGAGCAGCTCTGTGCTGCTCAGCAGGCTCCACAGCTAGAGGGAGGTACAGCTTGGCCTGGAAAACCCTCACTCAAAAGGCCTTTCCTAAATAGCACAGCTGAAATAAGTCCAGGCCAGCACCCAGGCAGTGCCCCCCACCTGCCCAGGACCCATCCCAGGTGTGAAATGCCCTCCCCTCCCTGCACCCTGCACTGCCACCCACCACTGAGCGAGCCCAGGCTGAAGAGGAGTGTGGGAGCTGAGCACATTCCCCCTGGAGCTGTGCTGGCACCCAAACAGGAGGCACAGGAGCTTCACTGCCCCTGCTCCCAGCCCTGCTGCCCTCCCTGGCTCCTCTCCTCACTCAGCCAGGGAGGGAGCAGGATGGATTCCTGCCCGTGCTGGATCACACCCTGCAGGATGGGAGGGAGCAGGATGGATTCCTGCCTGTGCTGGATCACACCCTGCAGGCAGGGAGGGAGCAGGATGGATTCCTGTCCGTGCTGGATCACACCTGCAGGATGGGAGGGAGCAGGATGGATTCCTGCCCCATTCTGGATCACACCTGCAGCCAGGGAGGGAGCAGGATGGATTCCTGCCCCATTCTGGATCACACCCTGCAGGCTGGGAGGGAGCAGGATGGATTCCTGCCCGTGCTGGATCACACCTGCAGGATGGGAGGGAGCAGGATGGATTCCTGCCTGTGCTGGATCACACCCTGCAGGATGGGAGGGAGCAGGATGGATTCCTGCCTGTGCTGGATCACACCCTGCAGGCAGGGAGGGAGCAGGATGGATTCCTGCCCCATTCTGGATCACACCCTGCAGGCAGGGAGGGAGCAGGATGGATTCCTGCCCCATTCTGGATCACACCCTGCAGGATGGGAGGGAGCAGGATGGATTCCTGCCCCATTCTGGATCACACCCTGCAGGATGGGAGGGAGCAGGATGGATTCCTGCCTGTGCTGGATCACACCCTGCAGCCAGGGAGGGAGCAGGATGGATTCCTGCCTGTGCTGGATCACACCCTGCAGCCAGGGAGGGAGCAGGATGGATTCCTGCTCCGTGCTGGATCACACCCTGCAGGATGGGAGGGAGCAGGATGGATTCCTGCCCCATTCTGGATCACACCCTGCAGGCAGGGAGGGAGCAGGATGGATTCCTGCCCCATTCTGGATCACACCCTGCAGGCAGGGAGGGAGCAGGATGGATTCCTGCCCCATTCTGGATCACACCCTGCAGGCTGGGAGGGAGCAGGATGGATTCCTGCCCCATTCTGGATCACACCCTGCAGGATGGGAGGGAGCAGGATGGATTCCTGCCTGTGCTGGATCACACCCTGCAGGATGGGAGGGAGCAGGTTGGATTCCTGCCTGTGCTGGATCACACCCTGCAGCCAGGGAGGGAGCAGGATGGATTCCTGCCTGTGCTGGATCACACCCTGCAGGATGGGAGGGAGCAGGATGGATTCCTGCCCGTGCTGGATCACACTCTGCAGGCAGGGAGGGAGCAGGATGGATTCCTGCCCCATTCTGGATCACACCCTGCAGGCAGGGAGCAAACCCAGCTCAGAGTGCTGCTGATGCTTCACCTGCCAGGGGCCACTCGTACCTGAGCGTCCCTTCAGAGGCACCCAGGGTCTGAGAGACTGAATATCTGAGGGTCTCATACTTGGCCATGATTAGATGACCATGGCTAGGTGAATCTATAAGGAAAGATACTCGGATTTTTTCAGGGGCTGCCACACCCCCCCAAAAGGATGAGATTATCCTTCAAATCCACTGCTGTATTTCTGCTCTGGTTTTCAACTCTGCTTCAATGCTCTTGAATAATGGCAAATGACTGACAACACTTACCAACACTCCTAATGCAAAAGCCAGGTGGGAAAAGACCTCAGACTCTCCAAAACACACTGAATCTGTTGGCTTTACAAATTCAAATTGCACAATGAAGTTAATTACACCTTCACAACCAAAATGCACTTACATCCCCTAAACGCTGTGTAGGTTAAAGTATTTTATCTGGTTATTTTCAGAGAAATTCAACTGAAGAGTTTTGGGGGAGGGAGGAAAATCAAACCTGCTGGCAATGTAGAAAATTCCACAAAGGCTTCCTTCTTCTCTCGTTGCTCCAAGGGAAGCTGCCAGGGCATCTGGTGGGGCTTTGCCATGACCTTCACCTTGTAGGCCATATTGGGCTTCAAATTAAAAAAATGGTACTTGTAGCTAGCAGCCTTGACAATGTCAAACTCCTCCTCGTTCAGGAAGATGACGTGGCTGTAGTTGCTGTTTGTGGGGAGCCAGGAGAGCTCGGCAGAGATCTGGGTGATGTTGTCCACGCGGAGGTTGGAGGGGGCCACGATGACGTCCTTGCCCACCAGCAAGGTGCACTGCAGCTCGTCGGAGCTGCCCTTGCTGGTGATGCTCTGGATGGATATCCTGTAGGTGCAGGTGGAGGTGTTGAGCTTCTCTATCAGGGCTTTGGTCCTGCTGCCCAGGGCGATGTTCATCCTGACCTCCTTGTCCACCAGCACGTTGTAGCTGCTGACGGTTCCCCAGCCGGGCGGCACCAGGGGCGGCTCCCAGCCCACAATGACACTTTTGGCGAGCTGCTTGATGAGGGTGATTTTCCTGGGGTAAGGCACAATGTCTTCTCCGATCTCGTCGATGTTGACGTCCAGCGTGCCCGCGCCGTTGCTGAGCACGCTGCTGGAGTCCAGCTGGCTCGGGGGGCTGAGCTCCAGCTCTCCCTCCAGGGCGGCCCCCGCGCGGTTCAGCAGGTTCTGGTCCTCAACGCTCGACAGCCGCGCCTCGTTGTCCTGAACAAAATCCACAAAGTTCGAAGGGACCAGTCCTCTCTGTCCATCCAGCAGCTCTCCTGGAGAGAAAGAGCAACGCCATTCAAAACCCTGAAGGAGAGTCTCGGGGTCTCTGCTGCTCAGTGACCCCAAAATGTGTCACAAAGTCTCTTTTCCCAGGCCGGCGCTCGAAGAAGGAGTCAGGGCTCTTCAGTTCTCGGTCTCAAGGTTGTTTATTGTTCCTTATCTATAAAATTCTTTCTCCTGTCCAGCCAAGGTCTGCTCAGCAGGACACTCAGGGGCACTCTGCCTGCCCCGGGCTGGTGCTGTCTTTTTATACTAAAAACTATGTATACAATAGTTACAATAACTTCCCAATGCCCATCACCTGTGTTAGACAGTGAGCTTCTACCTTAAACCCATCCAAAAGTGCCACCATCACAGCAGAAGATGGAGGCCAAAAAGAAGAAGGAGAAAGGCTGGACACACCCAGATCCCTCCATCTTGCCCCCGAACCCCCATCCTAAAAACCCCAAAAATCTATTTTTTCACCCTGTGATAAATTCACTATCACTCTGCTTTAACTGTCGTGGCTTGCAGATGCTCATACAAGGTTGGTAATTTGCTCCATGGCTCATAATCAAACCCACAGGGGGCTTGGGCTCTGTGCCAGGGTCACTGAGCCCCCTGGCAGGGTCCTGGCAGTCCAGGACAGCCAGAGGGATGGCCAGGGTTCCGAGAACACCTCGTCCATGGCACTGCTCTGGGAGTGGGCAAGGGATGAGTGACAGAGCATAAACAACGTCCCAGCTTGGGAGCAGAAAGCCTTATTAAGGGAAACACCAGAACTGCCAGTAAGCTTTTTTGTCAACTTCAATCTTGCAGCAGGAAAAGCTGACACTATAAAATACTTTATAATTAGCTCTGCCTGCAAGGAGCGGCTTTGCTGGTGCAGAAACTCTTTTAATTAACACCACGATGATAAAGCTAAATTTAGCAACCGCTTGGGGAGCGGACGAAGGAGAGAACCTGGAGAGTGCTCGACAGAGGAGCTGACTGCAATCTGCATGAAGGAGCAGGAATTCGGGGTGCAGGAAGCAGTACCTTCGTAGAAGCCATCCTCGTCCATGTCCCCGTACACATAGAGGTACTTTCCTGCCGTGAGAGGGAGCTCCGCCTCTGGGTTCTCGTTGGGTCCATCGAAGGGGTTGTAGCTGTGGGCACAGGCAGAGTGCTGCTCAGCACGGGCTGCAGCTCCCCCAGGCAGAGCCGTGGCCTCCCTTCTGAGACTCCTTCTGGTGGGCCAGGGGCACTCTGTGCCTGGGAGATCCCTCTGTCCCTAAATCCACATCCCCTCCTGCAGGATGCACTGAGGGTCTGGGGCAGTCTGTGCCTGGCAGGTCCCTCTGCCCCTAAATCCACATCCCCTCCTGCAGGATGCACTCAGACCCTTCTCACTGAGGGTCTGGGGCAGTCTGGGGCAGTCTGGGGCAGTCTGTGCCTCGCAGGTCCCTCTGCCCCTGAACCCACATCCCTTCCTGCAGGATGCACTGAGGGTTTGGGGCAGTCTGTGCCTGGCAGGTCCCTCTGCCCCTAAATCCATGTCCCCTCCTGCAGGATGCACTTAGACACCTCTCACTTAGGGTCTGGGGCAGTCTGTGCCTGGGAGATCCCTCTGCCCCTAAATCCATGTCCCTTCCTGCAGGATGCACTCAGACACTTCTCACTGAGGGTGTGAGGCAGTCTGGGGCAGTCTGTGCCTGGGAGATCCCTCTGCCCCTGAACCCACATCCCCTCCTGCAGGATGCACTTAGGGTCTGGGGCTCTCTGTGCCTGGCAGATCCCTCTGCCCCTAAATCCACATCCCTTCCTGCAGGATGCTCTTACAGACACTTCTCACTGAGGGTCTGGGGCAGTCTGTGCCAGGCAGGTCCCTCTGCCCCTGAACCCACATCCCTTCCTGCAGGATGCACTCAGACCCTTCTCACTGAGGGTCTGGGGCAGTCTGGGGCAGTCTGTGCCTGGGAGATCCCTCTGCCCCTAAATCCACATCCCTTCCTGCAGGATGCACTCAGACACCTCTCACTTAGGGTCTGGGGCAGTCTGTGCCTGGCAGGTCCCTCTGCCCCTGAACCCACATCCCTTCCTGCAGGATGCACTGAGGGTTTGGGGCAGTCTGTGCCTGGGAGATCCCTCTGCCCCTAAATCCACATCCCCTCCTGCAGGATGCACTCAGACCCTTCTCACTGAGGGTCTGGGGCAGTCTGGGGCAGTCTGTGCCTGGCAGATCCCTCTGCCCCTAAATCTACATCCCCTTCCTGCAGGATGCACTCAGACACCTCTCACTTAGGGTCTGGGGCAGTCTGTGCCTGGCAGGTCCCTCTGCCCCTAAATCCATGTCCCCTCCTGCAGGATGCACTTAGACACTTCTCACTTAGGGCTCCTGAAAAACGCTGGCCACAGTTCTCTTTATTTTTTAGAGTGAATTAAAGCAAACTCAGTTGTGGGGGTCTTTTCCAGTCCTGTATTCAATTTTATCTTCCTTTCACACAAGTTCATTAAACTTCTACAGAGGCAAGGGAAAAGAAGACAAAAACAGTGAGCTACATCTAAGAGAAGCTTCTGAGAGACAAAAAGTACTTGTGAAGTACTTAAATCTATATCCATCCTGAAAGAAACTGCTAGCCACTGAAATTTTTATCATGACAGTCCCTCATGCCTGAAATTTTAATGTGCAAAGCAGTGGTGGATTTCGAATCTCCTCTTGCTTGAAGAAGTGATTGAAAAGAAGAGATTGAGACTCCTCTCTAGAGCAAGAGGTGCCCATTTAATCCGATTTAGACACTGGAGGACAGGGATGCAGGGGGGTGGCAGAGCTCAGCTCCCTCTGCCAGCTGGGGCACAGGGACAGTGGCACATGCAGGCAGGGCCAGCAGCACAGGCTCCCAGAACATCCTTTCTGTGTAATAATTCAGTGCATGGATGAGGGGGAGCCAAAGCTGGGACAGGCTGTGCTCTGCAGGCAGTGAAAACTGCACAGGCTCCCCAGAACACCCTTTCCATGCAATAATTCAGTGTATGGATGAAGGGAGCCAAAGCTGGGACAGGCTGTGCAGGCAGGGCCAGCAGCACAGGCTCCCCAGAACATTATTTCCATGCAATAATCCAGTGTATGGATGAAGGAGAGCCAAAGCTGGGACAGGCTCCCCAGAACATCCTTTCCATGTAATAATTCAGTGCATGAATGAAGGGGAGCCAAGGCTGTGCTCTGCAGGCAGTGAAAACTGCACAGGCTGTCCAGAACACCCTTTCCATGCAATAATTCAGTGTATGGATGAGGGGGAGCCAAAGCTGGGACAGGCTGTGCAGGCAGGGCCAGCAGCACAGGCTCCCCACAACATTATTTCCATGCAATAATTCAGTGCATGAATGAAGGAGAGCCAAAGCTGGGACAGGCTCCCCAGAACACCCTTTCCATGCAATAATTCAGTGCATGAATGAAGGAGAGCCAAGGCTGTGCTCTGCAGGCAGTGAAAACTGCACAGGCTGTCCAGAACACCCTTTCCAAGCAATAATTCAGAGTATGGATGCTGTATGTTGGATGTTACAGCTGTGTGTGGTGTCTGTGAGGTGATGGGGCTTTACCTGTAACGGGCAATGCAAAGATGGACTTTCCCAGAATATCTCTGCTTTGAGGTATTGGAGTTCTGATCATTATCCATCTGTAGGGAAGGGGAGAGAAGAAAGATACTGTGGTTACAAAAAAAGAAGAATTAACAGCTTTCTTGACAGGTGATAAATCAGTGAACACACAATTTCAAGGAAAAAAATTAAATTCTAAGATGGAGCACAATGGGTTAATTTTACTTAGAAGGGCAGAGTCCAGTGACTGAGTAAAGAAATGCTGAGTTTAGAACTGGTGCAAGTGTCAACCTCCAAACAGCTGGAAACCACAAGTATCACACAAAATACACCCCTAGCCAATGCAACCCATCCAACCCAACCCAATCCACTCCCATCCAATCCAATCCAATCCAATCCAACCCATCCAATCCAACCCAACCCAATCCAATCAATCCAATCCAACCCAATCCAACCCAATCCAACCCAATCCACTCCAACCCAACCCAATCCAATCCACTCCACTCCAATCCAATCCAACCCATCCAATCCACTCCAACCCAATCCAATCCAACCCAACCCAACCCAATCCAACCCATCCAACCCAACCCAACCCAACCCAACCCAACCCAACCCAATCCAATCAATCCAATCCAACCCAATCCAACCCAATCCAACCCAATCCACTCCAACCCAACCCAATCCAATCCACTCCACTCCAATCCAATCCAACCCAATCCAACCCAATCCAATCCAATCCAATCCAACCCATCCAATCCAATCCAACCCAATCCAATCCAATCCAACCCATCCAACCCAATCCAACCCAATCCAATCCACTCCAATCCACTCCAATCCAACCAAATCCAATCCAATCCAATCCAATCCAACCCAACCCAACCCATCCAACCCAATCCAACCCAATCCAACCCATCCAACCCAATCCAACCCAATCCAATTCAATCCAACCCAATCCAATCCAATCCATTCCAATCCAATCCAATCCAATCCAACCCAACCCATCCAACCCAATCCAACCCACCCAACCCATCCAACCCATCCAACCCATCCACTCCAATCCAATCCACTCCCACCCAACCCATCCAACCCAATCCAACCCACTCCAATCCAACCCAATCCAATCCAACCCAACCCAACCCAACCCATCCAACCCACTCCAACCCAACCCAACCCACAGCATCAGCATCTCTTGAACACCACCCTTTCCACTAACTGAGGGGAGTTATTTTCTTTGAATGTCACATCCCATGGAATTCAGCCCTGCACAGCCACACGTTTATTCCATTACAGGTCTGGCCTACCAAAGCTGGGGATTTGGTTGTGCTGTTGAACCAACACAGCTCTGCCTGTCTGAGCTCTGCACGAGCTCTCTCACTGGTCAGACAGGAACTTCAGTAACTTCAGCTGTGCCTTGAGCTGGCAGAGGTTTTAAAGTGGGGCATGAACTTCCCTCCACTTGCTGTACAGTTTGCTGTGAGCCATTTCAGACAAAATGAACAACTTTCTGCCTGAGCTTGAGAGAGCTTTGGTTAAGGCAGAAACACCGTGTTAACAGCAGGACCAAATGAAATAAACTGTCCAAAAACGGGGCAGAACTTTACAATGGAGTGAGCACTGAGCTGCAGCTCCAGGTCTGAGCTGGTCCCTGCCAGGAGCACCCCAGGAAAATTCCCAGGGAGGAGAGTTTCCCTCTGAGCTGACTCCTGAGGGTGGCTTAGCCCAGCAGGCAGCTCCAGCACCAGGAGCCCGTGCAGCACGGGGGGATCCAGGAACATCAGCCAGGATTATCCCCTGGGACCTCTGCAGGGGCACCCACTGAGCACACAGCCAGGTGGGTTACTCCAGAAGGCTTTTTGATAGGAACAACCAGGGCCATTGCAGAGCATCACTGATGATTGATTGATTGATTGATTGATTGACTGATTGATTTCAGACTTCCCAGCGTTACATTTCCTTTTTTGGATTGTATTCACACACCTTCCCTTGGGTCTGGGTGTCTCTAAAGAGGAATGGAGCTTCATTTCTGTGAGCTTGCATAATGGCAGAGTGGATCACATAATTACACTGCAGAAGGCACAAAATGTACAGCTCTGCAAAAGAGGGCTTGACATTCTCAGCGAGAGATAACTCAAAAATAACAGAAAAGGGGAATTAAATTTGACGTTTGCTTCTCCTGGTCCTTGCTGTCAGCTCTGCTTCCCTAAGTCTCCTTGCTAAGCTGCTTTTTCTGTGGCCTCCTCAAAAAGCAGTGAATGTTTCCACTTTTCAGCAATGCTGCCACACAAAAATACCCAACTATTTCCCCTGGATAATCCTCAGGCATGCCCGTGGAATTCCCTCACCCAGAAACAGCTCTGTGTGCAGCACTGAGGGCTTCAGGGGGTCCTCACCCCCAATCTTCATCCTGACTATTAATTACATTTACTGTATTAATTACAACCAGCCCAATGCCCAGGAGCAATGCCCAGGCTGGACAAGGGCACATGTTTTATTCTTGGAACCTTCCTCACCCTATAAGAGAGATGTCCCTGCTCAGGAGCCTTTAGCCAGTGTAGCTCCTTCTGGGACATCAGCTGCAGCTTCTTTGAAATGAAAACATCACTCACATTCCCACTGGGCATGGTCCCAAGCTGCCTCAGAAAGTGAGAGCATTCGTGTCGTGACTTTTTAAATCATCTAGAACCTGCAACAGCCTGCTGGAGCAGAGGAGCCTCAGCCCCAATCCCTTTTCCAGCAGAAAATTCAAAAGGACTCACGTCTGAATCAAATCTGCATCTTGGGGTGCCAGATCTTGCCTTGGGCAGGAAGGTGGGTTTGACAGAGAGCTGCTCTGGTTTGTCTGCGGAGATCTGGAGGGGCCTGATGAACTCTGAGATCACACAGCGACTTCCAGAGGGGCTGTCATGGCCTGGCAGGGACAGAGCACACGGGTCAGCAGGGCTCCCAGCCCAGCGGCAGGGCCTGTCCCTCCCCTCAGGAATCACCCAGGGAGGCTGTGCTGGGCAGGCTGCAGGGCAGGGCAGCAGCTCAGCCTGCCAGCTCCCAGCCTTGGCACACTGCTGAGGCCAAGAGCGTGCAACAACACCTAACACACACAGGGAGGCACCTTCATCCACAGGAGCACAGGTAAAGCCCCCCAGTGAGAGAATCCCCCTCTGTCCCTGGTGTGCCTGGGGAAGCTGAGAGCTGCTGGGAGCACACCTGGCACTGTGAGCACACCTGGCACTGCAGAGGTGCTGTGAGCACACCTGGCACTGCAGAGCTGCTGTGAGCACACCTGGCACTGTGAGCACACCTGGCACTGCAGGGCTGCTGGGAGCACACCTGGCACTGTGAGCACTCCTGGCACTGTGAACACACCTGGCACTGTGAACACACCTGGCACTGCAGGGCTGCTGGGAGCACACCTGGCACTGCAGAGGTGCTGTGAGCACACCTGGCACTGGGAGCACACCTGGCACTGCAGAGGTGCTGTGAGCACACCTGGCACTGTGAGCACACCTGGCACTGCAGAGGTGCTGTGAGCACACCTGGCACTGCAGAGGTGCTGCTGGAGCCTGGGCTGCTCCGGGGACTCTGGGAATCAGAAGCAAGCCATGCCTTTCTGCTCTAGAAGAGGCAGGAACGCTGACGGTGCAGCTGGCAGGATGCTCACCTTGCAATGAGGTTGATGATTTTGGCAGGCAGGGAGTGCCAGCAGCACCTGCCCGGTGTTTCCTGGGAGCTCCTACCCGACCCCAGCACTACAGCACATGGGTTTGATCCCAGGGCCTTCCCTCCAGCTCCCAAAACATGGAAACTCAGACTGTGCAAAAGGAAAAATCCCCAGAAATCCTTCTGGAATATTTTCCTGGGCTTTTAGAAAGAGTCCAGGGGAAAGGGAAGGGAAGTGGAGATTGTGCTGCACACTGAGCAGGCTCAGGAGAGGCTGAGCTCTCTCCTCTCCTCCTGACTCGGGTGGAAAGCAGAGGTGAGAGAAGCCAAAGGAACAAGGTGGTGCAGGCTGCCAGAGAGGCCAACAGAGCTGAGAAAAAGCCACTTGTACATTTTCCCTGTTGGTCTGGTCCCCAGAGCAGGAGCTGAGACCTGAGCTGGACTCTGAGCTGCGGCTGCTCCCACGTGCAGAGTGCATCCTGGCTCCCATGAGCCCCACAGCCCTGATGGCCCAGCCCCTGGCTATGGGCAGGGTCAGCATCTCCTCTCCTGCTCTGCACAAGCCTGGCAGCCACGTTTTGCTGCTGAATTCCAACATTCCCAGTCCAGGCCACCAGGAATTATCAGAGGAACCTCTTTGTTCTCACTGCAGAGGAGAAAAAAGCTCCAAGAATACCATCAGGGGGTTTTCTGCTGTGCTCATTAGCCCAATATGATTAATTTTCTCTGCATCACTGTAATTTACAGCAGGCCAGCCTCAGCAACTGACAGCAGGGAAATATACAACTCACCACACAAAGGATGAATTACAACCAGCCCCACTTAGAGCAATGCCCAGGCTGGAAAAGGGCACATTTTTTATTCTTGGAGCCTTCCTCACATCTACAACAGAGGAGTCCTCCCTGCTCAGGAGCCTTTAGCCAATTTAGCTCCTTCTGTTTGCTGCTGATGTGTCTGCCATCTCAGCCTGCCCGTGCCAAGCCATAAATAATTGGGCCAACTGTGATTCTGCACTCGGAGGAAGCCTCTGCTTGGGCTCAGACCTCCTGCACCCTCCAGGCTTTGTGCCCAAATTGCTGGCACTAGGTACAGAATGTGCAGGAAGGTTCTAGGCAGGGTTCTAGGAGGTTCTAGGGCAGTGCAGCCCCTGCTCTGCAGCCACATAGGATAACAACCAGCACAGGAACTCCAGGAATACCAAGGGGCTGGAAGGTGTGGGTCTGATTCTTTCACTTGGGAAATACGGAACAGAAGGTTTCCCCTGAGTCCTTTAAGGAGAGAAAGGTGTGTGAGGGCACATCCTGGCCCCAGGTAATTCCAGTTCTGCTCTGAAGAGCCTGCTGGACTCTGCCACCATTACTGACAGGGGCTGGATTTCACCAGCTGGGGCTGAAGTCAGGGGAACGGCCTGAGCACTGCTCCTTCACAGGAGAGGCTGAAGGGATCCAGCCAGGGTGGTGCTGAGCACACTCCTCACGTGGAGTAACTCCCAGCTTAACTGGGGACTGACAGGGGATAGCACACCATTTAACTGGGGACTGACAGGGGATAGCACACCATTTAACTAGTGATTGACATGGGATAACACCCACCTTAACTGGGGACTGACATGGGATAACACCCCATTTAACTGGTGATTTATATGGGATAACACCCCATTTAACTGGGGACTGACAGGGGATAGCACACCATTTAACTGGGGACTGACATGGGATAGCACACCATTTAACTGGGGACTGACAGGGGATAGCACACCACTTAACTGGGGACTGACATGGGATAGCACACCATTTAACTGGTGATTTATATGGGATAACACCCCATTTAACTGGGGACTGACATGGGATAGCACACCATTTAACTGGGGACTGACATGGGATAGCACAACATTTAACTGGGGACTGACAGGGGATAGCACAACATTTAACTGGGGACTGACAGGGGATAGCACAACATTTAACTGGTGATTTATATGGGATAGCACACCATTTAACTGGTGATTTATATGGGATAGCACAACATTTAACTGGTGATTTACATGGGATAACACACCATTTAACTGGGGACTGACATGGGATAACACACAATAAACTGGTGATTGACATGGGATAACACCCACCTTAACTGGTGATGTACATGGGATAACACACAATTAAACTGGTGACTGACATGGGATAGCACACAATTAAACTGGTGACTGATATGGGATAACACAATAAACTGGTGACTGACATGGGATAGCACACCATTTAACTGGTGATTGACATGGGATAACACCCCATTTAACTGGTGACTGACATGGGATAGCACCCACCTTAACTGGTGATGTACATGGGATAGCACACCATTTAACTGGTGATTGACATGGGATAGCACAATAAACTGGTGATTTACATGGGATAACACACAATAAACTGGTGACTGACATGGGATAGCACAACATTTAACTGGTATTTTATATGGGATAACACCCCATTTAACTGGTGACTGACATGGGATAACACCCACCTTAACTGGTGATTTACATGGGATAACACAATAAACTGGTGACTGACATGGGATAACACAAAATAAACTGGTGATTTATATGGGATAACACACCATTTAACTGGTGACTGACATGGGATAACACACAATAAACTGTTGACTGACATGGGATAACACACAATAAACTTGTGATTTATATGGGATAACACACCATTTAACTGGGGACTGACATGGGATAGCACACAATAAGCTGGTGATTTACATGGGATAACACACAATAAACTGGTGACTGACATGGGATAACACACAATAAACTGGTGACTGACATGGGATAACACACCATTTAACTGGGGACTGACATGGGATAACACACCATTTAACTGGGGACTGACATGGGATAGCACACAATAAGCTGGTGATTCCCAGGGAAGGACACCCAGTCCAGCGTGTGCCTGCCATGGAAGCTGTTCCAGGTGTCCCCAGGTAACCTCCTGGCTGCTCTTTGTCCTTTCCCTGTGAGCAGTGGCTGGTTTACAGAGCCCTGCAGCTGCGGAGCCGTTGCCTCTGGCAACAGGAGCTGTCCTGGTGAAAGTTCAGCCCAGACCTTGGGCAAACACACACTGCTCTCGGGGCTGGGACTGCGAGAACATCACTGCAGATGGATTTATTTCATTATTGCTTTCTGTCCTCCATCGCTCCTGAGACTATCTTTTCTTTTTGGAAAGTTTTACTTTCAAATTTTTTCTGTGCTCTGTCTGTCCATCCCAGGGCTCTGTCTGTCTGTCCATCCCAGGCTCTGTCTGTCCGTCCATCCCAGGGCTCTGTGCTCTGTCTGTCCATCCCAGGCTCTGTGCTCTGTCCGTCCATCCCAGGGCTCTGTACTCTGTCTGTCTGTCCACCCCAGGGCTCTGTTCTGTCTGTCCACCCCAGTGCTCTGTGCTCTGTCTGTCCATCCCAGGCTCTGTCTCTCTGTCCACCCCAGGGCTCTGTCTGTCCACCCCAGGGCTCTGTTCTGTCTGTCCACCCCAGTGCTCTGTGCTCTGTCTGTCCATCCCAGGGCTCTGTCTGTCTGTCCACCCCAGGGCTCTGTCCGTCCATCCCAGGGCTCTGTTCTGTCTGTCCACCCCAGTGCTCTGTGCTCTGTCTGTCCATCCCAGGCTCTGTCTGTCTGCCCACCCCAGGGCTCTGTCCGTCCGTCCCGCAGCCCCAGCCCCCCTCCTTACCTTTGCCTATGGAGGTGGCGATGCCGTTCATCAGCTGGGCCAGGGATTTCCCGGGGTGCCCCGGGGGGGCCAGCGAGGAGGAGGAGGAGGAGGAGGAGGTGCCCAGGAGCTCGATGGTGCCCGCCTGCTGCCGGAACCGCTCCAGCTCCCGCGACAGCAGCTTAAACTGCTCGCTCTGCGTCCGGCATTTCTGCTCCAGCTCCCGCACCTTGGCCTGGGGACAGCGCGGGCTCAGACAGGACAGGGGGACACGGACACACAGCCCCCGAGGATGGGGGCACACAGCCCCCGAGGATGGGGACACACAGCCCAGGATGGGGACACACAGCCCCCCCCAGGATGGGGACACACAACCCAGGATGGGGGCACACAGCCCCCCAGGATGGGGGCACAAAGCCCCACCCAGGATGGGGGCACACAGCCCCCCCCCAGGATGGGGGCACAAAGCCCCACCCAGGATGGGGACACACAGCCCAGGATGGGGACACACAGCCCCCCCCAGGATGGGGACATACAGCCCCCCAGGATGGGGACACACAGCCCCCCCCCCCCCCCCAGGATGGGGACACACAGCCCCCCCCCCCCCCCCCCAGGATGGGGACACACAGCCCCCCAGGATGGGGATTTGGGACACACAGCCCCCGCCAGGATGGGGGCACACAGCCCCCCAGGATGGGGACACACAGCCCCCCCCCAGGATGGGGACACACAGCCCCCCCCCAGGATGGGGGCACACAGCCCCACTCAGGATGGGGACACACAGCCCAGGATGGGGACACACAGCCCCCCATGGATGGGGACACACAGCCCCCGCCAGGATGGGGGCACACAGCCCCCCAGGAGAGGAAGCAGGGACAGAGGGGTGGCAGGAACAGGGACAGAGGGGTGGCAGGAACAGGGACAGAGGGGTGTCAGGAGCAGGGACAGAGGGGTGTCAGAGCCATTCCCTGGCTGGAACAGGGACAGAGGGGTGTCAGGCACCTTCCCTGGCTGGAACAGGGACAGAGGGCATGGGGAGCCCTGCTCTGCCTCCAAACACACCCGGAGCAGTGAGGACACCCCGGCACGATGCCCCTTTGTCCAGCCCTGCTCTCGGACCAGCCAGAGCAGGGCTCTAACCACGGCTCGGTGCCAGGCTGTGCTCTGCGGTGAGCACACATCACCTTCCTGCCCTGCACCCCTCTGGGGCTGGCTCAGCAGCTGCACTAACAAAGGAAGGCTGGAGAGCAATTAAACTCCTTCAGCTGAACCCAGAGCTCTGGCTTTTAAAGGAAAAAGCATCCCCTGCTCGTGTGAGAAAGCTGTACATTTTATAAATCAAGAAAACAGCACGCATTACACAGCAGCCATGAGAGGATCCTAGCTGAAGGGAAATGCTGGCAGTACCCAGAGGAACCCAAAAATCCAAAATGTTCTGCTGCACAGGGTGGCACCGTTTGTTCCCTTTCTTGAAAGGCTTTTTTAAAGTCAGAGTGAATTTGAAAGGTGTCGTTTCCTTGCATTCATAACACACAAATTAATTTATTTCTGCAAAAGGAATCTCAGGGTGTCCACCTGATTGATTGAGGAACCAAGAACAGCAAGGGTCAGACGTTGTGGGAGATTTGCACAAACCTGAAATGCTTGGGGGTTTTTTGTCTTTCATTTTTTCGCTGTGGTTTGGAGCAAATGAAACGTCAGAATTTGCTCCTTGTTAATTTGCTGCATGAAAATGGCATCCCTGCAGTTTCAAAAGGACATCAGGCAAACAAAGAACAAAACTGGGCTTTTTGGTTCCACTGTCCAGAGGAAAGGTGAAGGATGAGCCCTCCAACTCTCTGAGAATATTCCTGACCTTTCCCCAAGCACCTGTGGAAACTCGAGCACCAAATAAAAAATAAAAGCATCACAGTCCAGACCCCAACAAGAAGCTAGGGCTGCCTTGGGAGTATTTTTGAAAAAGCACTATTTAACAACTTAAAACTATTTGTATTGCAGTAAATGCCTTTCTTCTGGGCATGCAGAGAGTTCAAGTTCTCTCCTGAAGCCTGGGAGAAAAACGCCTTTCTGCTGTATTTTTAGTAGGGCTGTGAGTGAGAACTGAGCATGAAGCTGGCACTTGACAAAGAAAATTTGCCACAAGAGCCACCAGGAGCCACCAGGAGCCCCCCCCTGCTCGCCCCTGCTCCCTGAGCCCAGGCATGTGCTTGCTCTGCTGCCAGCCAGCCTCAGCTCACGGCAGAAAATCCAGATTTGGGTCTGACCTGCAGAGCAACACGTGCTCAGAACTGTGGATTCTTACCCTGTCATGGTCCCTGCCACTGACCCTGAGCTCTCAGGATCAGAATTTGGATTTTTACCCTTTGCTGTGGTCCCTGCCACTGACCCTGAGCTCTCAGGCTCAGAATTGTGGATTTTTACCCTGTGTCATGGTCACTGCCATTGAACCTGTGCTCATGTGCTCAGAATTTGGATTTTCACCCTGTGCCTGGCTCCTGCCATGGAGCCAGCCCAAGCAGGGTGTCACAGGGCTGTCCCAGCTGTCCCTGGAGCTGGAGCAGCTGCACAGGGCTGCAGATGAGACATCCCTGCTCAGCCAGTCTGTCTGTCTGTCTGTCTGTCACTGGGCACTGCCCAGCTCTCTGCCAGCTGCTGACATCCAAAGGCTCCAGGGATGGAGGGGAAGCAGCCTCCATCCCTCAGACAGGGCTGTGCCAGGACAGGGCAGGGAGGAGCAGCTTTCCAGGTGGACAGGTCTGAATTCAGAGCAGAAACCAGCACCTTCTGCTGGGCAGGTACAGCTCACACCTGACACCAGCACCTTCTGCTGGGCAGGTACAGCTCACACCTGACACCAGCACCTTCTGCTGGGCAGGTACAGCTCACACCTGACACCAGCACCTTCTGCTGGGCAGGTACAGCTCACACCTGACACCAGCACACTCTGCTGGGCAGGTACAGCTCACACCTGACACCAGCACCTTCTGCTGGGCAGGTACAGCTCACACCTGACACCAGCACCTTCTGCTGGGCAGGTACAGCTCACACCTGACACCAGCACCTTCTGCTGGGGAGGTACAGCTCACAGCTCCACTGCCACACAGCAGCAGGGGCTTCCACTGGGCAGCTCACAGCAGCCTCAGGGGCAAATATCACCTAAAACAGCCCCTGCATCAACAGAGAACAATCTGAATTCACAGCAGCCTCAGGTGCAAATATACCTGGGCAAAGAAAAATGCAAATTCACATCAGCCTCAGGTGCAAATATCACCTGAACCAGCCCCTGCATCAGCAGAGAACAGCCTGAATTCAGACCAAATCCACCGAGCCAGAGGGTCACAGCCCTGAGGACAGCACCAAACCATCCCTGCTGGGCGTGCAGGTGAGGATGGAGCTCCCCTTAGAGCCTGCCAGGGCTCGTTCCTTGTGGGATGTCCTGACTTGGATGGTTTGGTCTGGGCAGTAATGCCAAGCATGCCTGCACAGCAGTGCCTCCAGCACACATCCCTGCAGGGTGGGCAGGCTCTGCTCCCATCCCAGGGGAGGAGTTGGTTCCAGCACACATCCCTGCAGGCTGGGCAGGCTCTGCTCCCACCCCAGGGGAGTGCAGGGCTCCAGCACACATCCCTGCAGGCTGGGCAGGCTCTGCTCCCACCCCAGGGGAGTGCAGGGCTCCAGCACACATCCCTGCAGGGTGGGCAGGCTCTGCTCCCATCCCAGGGGGGGAGTTGGTTCCAGCACACATCCCTGCAGGGTGGGCAGGCTCTGCTCCCATCCCAGGGGAGTGCAGGGTTCCAGCACACATCCCTGCAGGGTGGGCAGGCTCTGCTCCCATCCCAGAGGAGTGCAGGGCTCCAGCACACATCCCTGCAGGGTGGGCAGGCTCTGCTCCCATCCCAGGGGGGGAGTTGGTTCCAGCACACATCCCTGCAGGGTGGGCAGGCTCTGCTCCCACCCCAGGGGAGTGCAGGGTTCCAGCACACATCCCTGCAGGGTGGGCAGGCTCTGCTCCCATCCCAGGGGGGGAGTGCAGGGTTCCAGCACACATCCCTGCAGGGTGGGCAGGCTCTGCTCCCACCCCAGGGGAGTGCAGGGTTCCAGCACACATCCCTGCAGGGTGGGCAGGCTCTGCTCCCACCCCAGAGGAGTGCAGGGTTCCAGCACACATCCCTGCAGGGTGGGCAGGCTCTGCTCCCATCCCAGGGGAGTGCAGGGCTCCAGCACAGATCCATGCAGGGTGGGCAGGCTCTGCTCCCATCCCAGGGGAGTGCAGGGTTCCAGCACACATCCCTGCAGGGTGGGCAGGCTCTGCTCCCATCCCAGGGGGGATTGCAGGGTTCCAGCACACATCCCTGCAGGGTGGGCAGGCTCTGCTCCCATCCCAGGGGGGAGTGCAGGGTTCCAGCACACATCCCTGCAGGGTGGGCAGGCTCTGCTCCCATCCCAGGGGAGTGCAGGGTTCAGGACAGGGAAAGGGGAGTTGGTGCCCTGAAATACCTGCATGCTGTCCAGGGTGTTCTGGGTGAAGTGCAAAGCAATAAATCCCAAACAAGGCACGGAGAACAAAGAGATGTGAAATAAACAAAGAAATAAAACGAGTTGTGGGTAATGTTTTACATTTCAAAGCAGCCTCTGGGAACAGCTACAGGTGTAGAAACATGCATCAACACAAACCACTGCAGAAACCAGCACTGCTGCTGGAGGCACACAGATAAAATACAAAATGCTAACAAATAACGTGCTGGTGGCAATAAAAAGCCAAAGCTTTGGAGATCTTGTCGGGGTTACACAAATCAGCTAAATCAGAATTGTGCTCAGCTTGAGGGGGTAAATAATCTCCTGCCTGCCTTGTTTCTGTTTTCCTGTACCAGGCATTAAATAATAACTTCAGCTTACAGTCTGGAAGCCAAAACAAACTTAATCTAAATGATGCTAATGAAAGCCTATGAGTAAAACACACCCTGTGGGGATATTCACCTTTATAGATAATAATAAACAAATGCTTTAATTTAGTTTTTTAAAGTTGATCAATGCACCAGGAAAGATCCCCTTTCCCTGAGGCACGGCCAGCAAGCACATACAGAAACGCTGTGGGGAGGTAAAAAGACTGGAAATTGCCCTCAGATAAAGCAAATTTCCAAAGGAAATATTGCCAATGCACGTGCTGTTATCGATCTCATTTCTGCACGTTCTTTAGGACGTGTAAATTAACCCTTAAAACCATTCCATGCCTTTTCCTCAGGCAGAAAATGAAGTGTTCTCTTCCCAGCACACCTTTGAGGGTTTCTGAAGTTTCTCAATTCTTTCATTTCATTTACAGTTCCTGCTTTGTGTTTATTAGACAGTATTTAATTAGGAACCCTAGGTAGCTGATTGGTCTTTGCTGCTGTATTTCCAGCCTAGTAAATCAAAGTTCTCACCATTAATCACTGCCTTTAATGGTATTTCACAAAAAACAGTACCAAAAGAGGAACACACATCACTTCCAACAGCTCAGCTCCATGCCCTCCTAACTGAATCACAAATCTTATCATTATCAGGATGCAAATATATCACAAGAGAAAAAACCAAACCCTCTTTGCCTACATATTCCTTGAAATGCTGACAAGTGATGGCTCTGAAAATTCCCCTGTCCAGAGGGAGCCCAGGGGATCTTACCTCTAGCAACTGAACTGCTCCTTCATGTTCCTTCTTAGCTTCAACCTGAGCCTGGGTTGGGTGGGAGAGGAAACGGGAGAAGAGAGGGGAAGGGAGAAGGAGGATCAGTGAGTCATGCCACACAGCCTGCTGTGAGCTCGTCCAGCAGCTCGCCCAGAGCCAGCTTCCAGCAGCAGGGTGGCTGTGCCAGCCCTCCTGGGCACTCCCAGCCTGGCAGGGGTGTTTGTTCTGGCTCTCAGGGCAGGGGGAATCTGCAGAGCTGGAGCAGCAGCACACGCTCCCCAGGCTGCCCTGGCACTGCCAGCCTGGCAGGGGTGTTTATTCTGGCTCTCAGGGCAGGGATGCAGAGCTGGAGCAGCAGCACACGCTCCCCAGGCTGCCCTGGCACTCCCTGCCCTCTCTGAGCCCCCCAGGTCCAGCTGAAATGCAATTTGCTGTGCACACTGCAGGGCTCAAACCTCCCAGAGCAGCTGGGACCAAACCCACAGACCAAAACCACAAACCAAACCCACAAACCCAAACCCACAGACCAAAACCACAAACCAAACCCACAGACCAAAACCCACAGACCAAAACCACAAACCAAACCCACAGACCAAAACCACAAACCCACACCCACAGACCAAAACCACAAACCCACACCCACAGACCAAAACCACAAACCCAAACCCACAAACCAAAACCACAACCCACACCCACAGACCAAAACCACAAACCAAACCCACAGACCAAACCCACAGACCAAATCCACAGACCCAACCCACAGACCAAAACCACAAACCAAACCCACAAACCCAAACCCACAGACTGAAACTACAAACCAAACCTATAAACCCAAGCCACAGACCAAATCCGCAGACCAAACCCACAGACCAAAATCACAAACCCAAATCCACAGACCAAAACCAAAAAACCCAAACCCACAGACCACAAACCCAAATCCAGAACCCAAACCCACAGACTGAAACTACAGACAAAACCTATAAACCCAAGCCACAGACCAAACCCACAGACCAAACCCACAGACCAAACCCACAGACCAAAATCACAAACCCAAACCCACAGACCAAAAACCCAAATCCAGAAACCCAAACCCACAGACTGAAACTACAGACCAAACCTATAAACCCAAGCCACAGACCAAAATTCCCAGACCAAAATTCCCAGACCAAAACTCACAGACACAAACCCACAACTCCAAACCTATAAACCCAAACCCACAGACCAAAACCGTGGACCCAAACCCACAACTCCAAACCACAGCCCCAGCCCACAGCCCCCTGCCCTGCCCTGCTGTACCAGCAGTGACTCTGGTGCCAGCAGGTGCCAGCAGGTGCCAGCAGGTGCCAGCAGTGGCAGAGAGCCCAGAGCCATCCCCCAGGACACATTTAAAGAAAGCTGCCCAGCGCTGAGCCCTGTCAGTGATGGCAGAGCCTGCACCAACAGCTATCTCTCCTCACATCAGGCTGCCTTTATCAGGGTTGGTTCCAGAAAAAGGCTGATCCCCGTCAGCACAGACAGTATTGTGTTCTTCCTTCTGGGCTGAGAAATGTGACCAGTCTGTGCAGCTGTTAGACACAGAGTGAACTCTTAAATGAGCTCTTCTTTCCACTCAGAATGTGCCAGCAAAGGCGAGGGGCTGAGCAGGGCTGGCTCTGCTCTGAGGGGCAGCCTGGGGGCTCAGCCCTGACAAGGGACCAAGGGGTGCTGAGAAATGCCATCCTGCTGCTGCCCAGACCCCCCTCTGCCCTCTGGAAACAGCTCAGACAGCTCCAATAACAAACCCAAAGGGAAGGGAGGACGCCACACGCCGTGTCCTGGGAGGCCAGCCCTGGAGGGAAGGTGAGCCAGCAGCTCCTGTAAAGCTGGCAGGGATGTGTCCAGCTCCTCAGAGGACAGATTCATTTCAAATATTTATCTGCTGGGCTTGGAGCACGGGGTGGAACACCAGATCCAGCACTGGTGCCTGCCACTGCAGCTCCAAGGGGAGCGCTCAGGTTTGTGCTGCCAGTCCCAAGGAGGATGGAACAAAAATTAGCAAGAAATGCTGTATCTGCCTTTGGTTTCTTTCCTTTGCCAGGAAATCTAAGTCCAAGATGTATGAGGCAGTTCTAATAATAACAGCTGAATAGAACTAGAAATGGCATTTTGCAGGGTGCCTGAGTACACTTACTGAGAAAGACTAAAAGAAAATTAACTGGAAGATTTCATTTGGTCAACTACAGCGTTCTATTTCAAGCAACTATATTGGATACATCTTTTATTCTGCTGAGAAGGTCCCTCCATGCCAATTCTCTACCAAATTATCATTAGCAGCATTATTTCTGTGGTTTGATCTAGTCCAGCAATTGGAAAAATCAACGTTAGCCCTGAGACAATTGCAGCTTGAAGTGACTTTGGCAAAACTGCAACTCAACATCATGGTTTTTGTATTATAATGAATACTGAGAAATTGCAGCGGGGGAAAAACCAGTCTTGAAGTGATTTGTGAACTGGAGGATGCCCTTGGAAGTGAGGTGTTTGAGCAAGCGCTCAGCTTCTGTGCAGGGCTGGCTGCACACCAAACCCTGCCACACCAACGTGACACGTGTGTGAGAAGGAAGAGCACTGAGATGTGTCAGCACCCTGACAAGCCTTCCTTCCCCCTCCTTTACTGGGCAGAGGTAGAACTGCATGTCTGGACGGGGAGGCCACAGGAATCCCACAGCCATGGATGTGTCAGTGAGAGCACCAGCAGCAGGCTGGAAATGGCACAGAGCTGGTGCCAGGCAGTGAGGACTGGGCTCCTTGGTGGCACTGGAGGAATGCACGAGTGTCACCCAGGCAGACACGGAGGGGAGCAGTGGAAATGCAAAGGAAACCCCTGAGATGGTGCCACTCCTGTCCCTGCTGGGGACAGGAAAGCTCAGGCACGGTGGGGCAGGCTACAGGAGCACAGAGCAGCCCCTTGCTCAGGGCACAGCAGGGCCTGGAGCCCCCAGGGCAGGGAGCAGCTGGCTGGGAATGCCTTCAGTCCAGGGGATCCCACCATGCCCTCTGTCCCTGCAGCTCGTGCTCCCACCTGCCTGTCCTGTCCCTGTCCTGTCCCTGATCCTGCATTCCTTCTGCAGGAGCTCCATTCCTGACTGTCCCTTCCTATCCCTGTCCCCTCCCATCCCTGTCCCCTCCTGTCCCATCCCTGTCCCCTGCCAGGTACCTTCTGCAGCAGCTCAATCTCCTGCCTGTCCCATCCCATCCCATCCCATCCCATCCCATCCCATCCCATCCCATCCCATCCCATCCCATCCCATCCCATCCCATCCCATCCCATCCCTGTCCCATCCCTGTCCCTGTCCCATCCCTGTCCCCTCCCCGGTACCTTCTGCAGCAGCTCGATCTCCTGCCTGTCCCATCCCTGTCCCTGTCCCATCCCTGTCCCCTCCCATCCCTGTCCCTGTCCCATCCCTGTCCCTGTCCCATCCCTGTCCCTGTCCTCTCCCTGTCCCATCCCTGTCCCATCCCTGTCCCCTCCCATCCCTGTCCCTGTCCCTGTCCCATCCCTGTCCCTGTCCCATCCCTGTCCCTGTCCCATCCCTGTCCCCTCCCATCCCTGTCCCTGTCCCATCCCTGTCCCTGTCCCATCCCTGTCCCCTCCCATCCCTGTCCCCTCCCCGGTACCTTCTGCAGCAGCTCGATCTCCTGCCTGTCCCATCCCTGTCCCTGTCCCATCCCTGTCCCATCCCTGTCCCCTCCCATCCCTGTCCCTGTCCCTGTCCCATCCCTGTCCCCTCCCATCCCTGTCCCTGTCCCTGTCCCATCCCTGTCCCATCCCTGTCCCTGTCCCATCCCTGTCCCATCCCTGTCCCCTCCGATCCCTGTCCCTGTCCCTGTCCCATCCCTGTCCCCTCCCATCCCTGTCCCTGTCCCTGTCCCATCCCTGTCCCATCCCTGTCCCTGTCCCATCCCTGTCCCATCCCATCCCTGTCCCCTCCCCGGTACCTTCTGCAGCAGCTCGATCTCCTGCTGTTTGGCGTTGAGGACAGCCAGCGCCTGCTCATGCTCCAGCTCCAGCTGTTGCCGCCGCTCCGCAGCCTCTCGCATGTGCTGTGCCGGAGGAGGGGACACCAGGGACAGTCCCGGCTGCGGCCACACGGGCCGCGGGGCCGGGCACGCTCTGCTCCCACCCACACACACACACACACCTGCCTGGCACCTGGGGAAACCAGGGGGGCTGGAGATGGTCAGGGCTTCAGCCAAGGGGAACTCAGGCACGTGGACATCAGCCCTGCCAGGACCCAGGGTCTCACACTGCCAGGACCCGGGGTCTGACACTGCCAGGACCCGGGGTCTGACACTGTGCCCTGCCAGGACCCGGGGTCTGACACTGTGACACTGCCAGGACCCAGGGTCTGACACTGTGACACTGCCAGGACCCGGGGTCTGACACTGTGGCACTGCCAGGACCCAGGCTGTGACCTTGCAGGACCCAGGGTCTGACACTGCAGGATCCAGGCTGTGACCCTGTGCCCTGCCAGGACCCAGGGTCTGACACTGTCACACTGCCAGGAGCCAGGCTGTGACCTTGCAGGACCCGGGGTCTGACCCTGTGCCCTGCCAGGGGTGCCCATGAGCAGGGGCCATCCATCCCTCCAGCAGCACACGTTCTGGGAGCACTGTGCTACAAACCCGAGCCTGGACAAACATCCCCTGTCCATCCCCACCTGCCCAGAGCAGGCTGGACAAACATCCCCTGCCATCCCCACCTGCCCAAGGTGTGCTGGACAAACATCCCCTGCCCATCCCCACCTGCCCAAGGTGTGCTGGACAAACATCCCCTGCCCATCCCCACCTGCCCAAGGTGTGCTGGACAAACATCCCCTGCCCATCCCCACCTGCCCAGGGCAGGCTGGACAAACATCCCCTGCCATCCCCACCTGCCCAAGGTGTGCTGGACAAACATCCCCTGCCATCCCCACCTGCCCAAGGTGTGCTGGACAAACATCCCCTGCCCATCCCCACCTGCCCAAGGTGTGCTGGACAAACATCCCCTGCCATCCCCACCTGCCCAAGGTGTGCTGGACAAACATCCCCTGCCATCCCCACCTGCCCAGGGCAGCCTGGACAAACATCCCCTGCCATCCCCACCTGCCTAAGGTGTGCTGGACAAACATCCCCTGCCATCCCCACCTGCCTAAGGTGTGCTGGACAAACATCCCCTGCCATCCCCACCTGCCCAGGGCAGCCTGGACAAACATCCCCTGCCCATCCCCACCTGCCCAAGGTGTGCTGGACAAACATCCCCTGCCCATCCCCACCTGCCCAGGGCAGCCTGGACAAACATCCCCTGTCCATCCCCACCTGCCCAGGGCAGCCTGGACAAACATCCCCTGCCATCCCCACCTGCCTAAGGTGTGCTGGACAAACATCCCCTGCCATCCCCACCTGCCTAAGGTGTGCTGGACAAACATCCCCTGCCCATCCCCACCTGCCCAGGGCAGCCTGGACAAACATCCCCTGCCCATCCCCACCTGCCCAAGGTGTGCTGGACAAACATCCCCTGCCATCCCCACCTGCCCAGGGTGTGCTGGACAAACATCCCCTGCCCATCCCCACCTGCCCAAGGTGTGCTGGACAAACATCCCCTGCCCATCCCCACCTGCCCAAGGTGTGCTGGACAAACATCCCCTGCCATCCCCACCTGCCCAAGGTGTGCTGGACAAACATCCCCTGCCCATCCCCACCTGCCCAAGGTGTGCTGGACAAACATCCCCTGCCATCCCCACCTGCCCAGGGCAGCCTGGACAAACATCCCCTGCCCATCCCCACCTGCCCAAGGTGTGCTGGACAAACATCCCCTGCCCATCCCCACCTGCCCAGGGTGTGCTGGACAAACATCCCCTGCCCATCCCCACCTGCCCAGGGCAGCCTGGACAAACATCCCCTGCCATCCCCACCTGCCCAAGGTGTGCTGGACAAACATCCCCTGCCCATCCCCACCTGCCCAAGGTGTGCTGGACAAACATCCCCTGCCCATCCCCACCTGCCCAAGGTGTGCTGGACAAACATCCCCTGCCCATCCCCACCTGCCCAAGGTGTGCTGGACAAACATCTCCTGTCCATCCCCACCTGCCCAGGGCAGCCTGGACAAACATCCCCTGCCATCCCCACCTGCCCAAGGTGTGCTGGACAAACATCCCCTGTCCATCCCCACCTGCCCAAGGTGTGCTGGACAAACATCCCCTGCCCATCCCCACCTGCCCAAGGTGTGCTGGACAAACATCCCCTGCCCATCCCCACCTGCCCAAGGTGTGCTGGACAAACATCCCCTGCCCATCCCCACCTGCCCAGGGCAGCCTGGACAAACATCCCCTGCCCATCCCCACCTGCCCAAGGTGTGCTGGACAAACATCCCCTGCCATCCCCACCTGCCCAGGGTGTGCTGGACAAACATCCCCTGCCCATCCCCACCTGCCCAAGGTGTGCTGGACAAACATCCCCTGCCCATCCCCACCTGCCCAAGGTGTGCTGGACAAACATCCCCTGCCCATCCCCACCTGCCCAGGGCAGCCTGGACAAACATCCCCTGCCCATCCCCACCTGCCCAGGGCAGCCTGGACAAACATCCCCTGCCCACCCCCACCTGCCCAAGGTGTGCTGGACAAACATCCCCTGCCCATCCCCACCTGCCCAGGGCAGCCTGGACAAACATCCCCTGCCCATCCCCACCTGCCCAGGGCAGCCTGGACAAACATCCCCTGCCCATCCCCACCTGCCCAAGGTGTGCTGGACAAACATCCCCTGCCCATCCCCACCTGCCCAAGGTGTGCTGGACAAACATCCCCTGCCCATCCCCACCTGCCCAGGGTGTGCTGGACAAACATCCCCTGCCATCCCCACCTGCCCAAGGTGTGCTGGACAAACATCCCCTGCCCATCCCCACCTGCCCAAGGTGTGCTGGACAAACATCCCCTGCCCATCCCCACCTGCCCAGGGCAGCCTGGACAAACATCCCCTGCCCATCCCAACCTGCCCAGGGCAGCCTGGACAAACATCCCCTGCCCATCCCCACCTGCCCAAGGTGTGCTGCTGTGCCTGGCCCTGCCAGAGCTGCCCCAAACAGCTCTGCTGATCTCTGCCCCTCCTCTGCACAAAGGACACAGAACAGAGCCAGCCAGGGGGGCAAGAGGGACCACCCAGAGCTGCCAGCACCTGTGAGGAGTGCTGCTGCCCATGGCTCACAGCGAGGTGAGCAAGGCTCCTGGCAGGAGCACACCTGCACAGGCTCAGGACACCCTCTGCAGATAGAAATCTTTTCATTACAGGTTAATATTGCTCCCCCAGCATCCCTGTAGCTTTCAGTCACCCTCATATTAAATGGGAGGTCAGAAGGGTCTCTTTCTAGATTCTGATCTCCTCCCTGGTGAAGCTGGTATTGAAGATTTTTATTTTCCAAATTACACACTATTCCCACAGCAGTCTCAGAGCAGAGGCACAATGCCTTATCTGCAGCACTGAGTTATTGCACACAAACCTGTGAGAAATCAGCACTTGGGAAAACAAATGCACGGAGAAAACGGGCAAGAACAGCCCAAAATATCTCTTATTGTCTACAGGAGAGTTTTATCAAGCTCATTTCTAACCTGTAATGAGCTGCTGTTCCCTGCACACTGCCCACAGCCAGGGAGGCTGAACCCCTCAGCCTGCACAGGTCTGCACCAGAAGCAGAGTTTGGCCTCTGCTTGGGACTTATTCACTTTTTGTTTGATTATAAACAACAACAACAGCAACATTTCCCAGTTTGTAAGTTTTCACCCCCAGCTGTGGGTTGTTTTCTGGGAGTTTTGGGAGGATTTGATGCTTGCCTGTGGACATTTCTGCATTCATGGGCAATGTCTGCTCTCTGAATTTATAACACCCCAGAAGAACAGCCCTGATTCTCATCTCACCTGAATGAACATCACCCATTTCATCAGCTAGTCCTCCCCATGATTTAAATTTCCAGGAGCAAACCCCTCTCGTTTCTGTCAGGATTGGTTTCAGACTAGTGCAGCACATTTTGGCACTGCTGAGCTCTCACTATTTCACACAAGCAAGCCCAGAACATTTCCAGCTGAGAGCTTTTCCCAAAGCACTGGCTGAGCTGTGAGGACACTCATGAAACCCCCAAGGGCACGGCTGAGCACCAGGGACCATGGGGAGCAGGGGCTGGGATTTACACCCACCTTTAGGACCTGCTCTAAGTTCTCCAGCTTGGCTTGGAGCTGGTGTTTTCCCCTCAGAGCCAAATCTCGTCCTTGGGTCACGCTGAGCAGGGCTTCTCGGAGGTGCTCATAGTCTGACTGCACCTGGGGAACCAAAAAGGGTCAGTGCCACGTATTGCCAAAATAGAAAGGGTCAGTGACAGCCTGCAGGGAAGGTATTGCCAAAGAAAAGGGTCAGTGACAGCCTGCAGGGAAGGTATTGCCCAAAGAAAAGGGTCAGTGCCACCCTGCAGGGAAGGTATTGCCAAACAAAATGGTCAGTGCCAGCCTGCAGGGAAGGTATTGCCCAAACAAAAGGGTCAGTGCCACCCTGCAGGGAAATTATTGCCAAAATAGAAAGGGTCAGTGCCACCCTGCAGGGAAATTATTGCCAAAATAAAAAGGGTCAGTGACAGCCTGCAGGGAAATTATTGCCAAAATAAAAATGGTCAGTGCCACCCTGCAGGGAAGGTATTGCCCAAAGAAAAGGGTCAGTGCCACCCTGCAGGGAAGGTATTGCCAAAATAAAAAGGGTCAGTGCCATCCTGCAGGGAAATTATTGCCAAACAAAAATGGTCAGTGCCAGCCTGCAGGGAAATTATTGCCAAAATAAAAATGGTCAGTGCCACCCTGCAGGGAAATTATTGCCAAACAAAAAGGGTCAGTGCCACCCTGCAGGGAAATTATTGCCCAAAGGGTCAGTGCCAGCCTGCAGGGAAATTATTGCCCAAAGGGTCAGTGTCACCCTGCAGGGAAGGCAGGCAAACCACACCTAAACAAATACCTCTGTGTGTCACAGTGAAGAGAGGAAAAGGCTCAGGGGAAAGAGGGAGAGCACAGAACCCCAGAGGGAATGCTCACTGAGTGAGGAGCTCAGGCTGTGCCAGGAGAGGCTCAGAGGGAACAGGGAGAGCACGGAATTCCAGAGGGAATGCTCTCTGAGAGAGGAGCTCAGGGTGTGCCAGGGAAGGCTCAGGGAGAGCACGGAATTCCAGCAGGAATGGTCACTGAGAGAGGAGCTCAGGCTGTGCCAGGGAAGGCTCAGGGAGAGCACGGAATTCCAGCAGGAATGCTCTCTGAGAGAGGAGCTCAGGCTGTGCCAGGGAAGGCTCAGGGAGAGCACGGAATTCCAGCAGGAATGGTCACTGAGAGAGGAGCTCAGGCTGTGCCAGGGAAGACTCAGGGAGAGCACGGAATTCCAGCAGGAATGCTCTCTGAGAGAGGAGCTCAGGCTGTGCCAGGGAAGGCTCAGGGAGAGCACGGAATTCCAGAGGGAATGCTCTCTGAGAGAGGAGCTCAGGCTGTGCCAGGGAAGGGAACAGGGAGAGCACGGAATTCCAGCAGGAATGCTCTCTGAGAGAGGAGCTCAGGCTGTGCCAGGGAAGGCTCAGGGAGAGCACGGAATTCCAGCAGGAATGCTCTCTGAGAGAGGAGCTCAGGCTGTGCCAGGGAAGGGAACAGGGAGAGCACGGAATTCCAGCAGGAATGCTCTCTGAGAGAGGAGGCTGTGCCTGTCTCACACTCCCAGAAGGTTTCCCTCAGCAGGGATTGCAGCCTGGCAGCCAAACTGCAGCTGTGCACGAGCCGTGGAGATTTAAACAAACACACTCTGTCGTGCACTAAAGGGTGACAACCAAAACATTTCTAAATTCTCTGCGTCTCAGGGGCCTCAGAGATGGGCCTGCTGTGCAAAGAGGCAGAGATCTAACTTTTATATATATATATATTTAATAAAACTCGAGTTTACATTTCTTCTGGACTCTTTGAAGTGTAAACTGACTCCAGAATAAACTCAAATCCACAGGATCAGCCCGTGTTAACACTGGAAATCAGCACACCTGCAATTCAAAAATCAGTGTTCTTCTGCAATAAACCCCTTGCTCTCCCTTGAAACACGTCTGTACAGAAGGTATTCAAAGGATCAGAAACTCGTAACAGCAGATTTGTTTCATGATTTAATTCATTTGGTCCTGTGTTTACCAGTTCAGTAGCATCCAGTCCTTTTATACAGGATTTTGTGAATCAGCAGTGACAGTGACTGCTCCGTGAACACAGAAATCAAGGGAATACATTGAATTACTTTAGCCTGCCACGGGAAAGTTCTTTCCTTAATTCAGAGCAGCTGAAAATGTGATTTCTCACCCTGATCACTTGGTGAGTTTGAGATCTGTACTGATGCCTGACAGGATTATTACACCTGGCACACCTGGCACTGGTGTCCAGCAGCACCAGCTCACAGGGGCACACCTGGGCACACCTGGCACTGCTGGGTAGCAGCACTCAGCCCACAGGGGCACACCTGGGCACACCTGGCACTGCTGGGCACACCTGGCACTCCTGGCCAGCAGCACCCAGCCTACAGGGGCACACCTGGGCACACCTGGCACTGCTGGGTACACCTGGCACTCCTGGCCAGCAGCAACCAGCCCACGGGGCATACCTGGCACACCTGGGCAGCAGCACCCACCTGACAGCAGGGCACACCTGGCACAGCAGCCGTGTGTGTTACCTGGCCGTGCTGCAGTGCCCGGGGGCACACCTGGCACACCTGGCACACCTGTGAGAGCTGTGTGTTACCTGGCCGTGCTGCAGTGCCCGGGGGCACACGCTGGCATGCTGCAGGCTCAGGCAGTTCTCCTCCCGCCCAGCATCCTTCAGCTCCTGCTCCTGGAACAGAAACAAACGTGTCACACCCCCAGCTCTGTGTCACACCTTCGTGTCACACCCTCAGTGGTGTCACACCCCCAGTGGTGTCACACCCCCAGCTCCGTGTCACTGCCCCAGCTCCCTGTCACACCCTCGTGTCACACCCCCAGCGGTGCCACACCCTCAACTCCGCACCACACCCTCGTGTCACACTCCCATATCCGTGTCACACCCTCAGTGGTGTCACACTCCCAGCTCCGTGTCACACCCTCAGCTCCCTGTCACACCCTCAGCTGTGTCACACCCTCGTGTCACACCCTCAGTGGTGTCACACCCCCAGCTCCCTGTCACACCCTCGTGTCACACCTTCAGCTGTGTGTCACACCCTCGTGTCACACCCTGAGCTCTGTGTCACACCCCCAGCTCCCTGTCACACCCTCAGCTGTGTCACACCCTCAGTGGTGTCACAGCCCAGCTCTGTGTCACACCCTCAGCTGTGTCACACCCTCGTGTCACACCCTCAGTGGTGTCACACCCTCAGTGGTGTGTCACACCCTCAGTGGTGTGTCACACCCTCGTGTCACACCCTCAGTGGTGTCACACCCTCAGCAGTGTCACGGCCCAGCTCCCTTGCAGCACATGCCATGCCATGCCATGCCATGCCATGCCATGCCATGCCATGCCATGCCATGCCATGCCATGCCGTCCCACCCCACCCCAGGCGCTCAGGGCAGCTCTGTTTTGCCTGGTTTCCCCTCCACCATCTGCCAGGAGCCCCAGGAGGGCAGGGCACCCCAAACCTGCCAGGAGCCCCAGGAGGGCAGGAGCCCCCCAAACCTGCCAGGAGCCCCAGGAGGGCAGGAGCACCCCAAACCTGCCAGGAGCCCCAGGAGGGCAGGAGCCCCCCAAACCTGCCAGGAGCCCCAGGAGGGCAGGAGCCCCCCAAACCTGCCAGGAGCCCCAGGAGGGCAGGGGCACCCCAAACCTGCCAGGAGCCCCAGGAGGGCAGGGCACCCCAAACCTGCCAGGAGCCCCAGGAGGGCAGGAGCCCCCCAAACCTGCCAGGAGCCCCAGGAGGGCAGGGGCACCCCAAACCTGCCAGGAGCCCCAGGAGGGCAGGGGCACCCCAAACCTGCCAGGAGCCCCAGGAGGGCAGGGCACCCCAAACCTGCCAGGAGCCCCAGGAGGGCAGGGCACCCCAAACCTGCCAGGAGCCCCAGGAGGGCAGGAGCCCCCCAAACCTGCCAGGAGCCCCAGGAGGGCAGGGCACCCCAAACTGGCAGCTGCAGGCAGCTCTGCCATACCCCCTGCTCTCGATCTGACTCACGATGTGCAGGCACAGGGAGGTGGCCCGGCCTCACAGGCCACCAAATAATCATGAAAATCTCCCTGTGAGCTCCCAGGGAGCTCAGGCTGGGCTGCCCCTCCTCACCCAGAGCTGGGAGGAGACTGCACTCCCAGACAACAAAGCACTGTGGGTGCCAAAGGCACCGAGGGCACAGCCAACGTGGGAATGGAAACCCATGGCCACACTTTTATACTGAAATATTTCACCTTCCTGGCAGGGCACACTCGTGCTGACATCAGTGACAGCCACATCCCAGTTCAGCACTCAGATACCCATGGCCACACTTTTATATTGAAATATTTCACCTTCCTGGCAGGGCACACTCGTGCTGACATCAGTGACAGCCACATCCCAGTTCAGCACTGCACAAAAACTGCTTTAAACCCCTCTGAGCCCAGCCCTGCAGGGATGGATCAGGCTGGGGCACAGCCTGCATAAAAAAACTGCTTTAACCCCTCTGAGCCTAGCTGGGCAGGGATGGATCAGGCTGGGGCACAGCCTGCACAAAAAACTGCTTTTAACCCCTCTGAGCCCAGCCCTGCAGGGATGGATCCAGGCTGGGGTACAGCCTGCACAAAAACTGCTTTTAACCCCTCTGAGCCCAGCCCTGCAGGGATGGATCAGACTGGGGCACAGCCTGCATAAAAAAACTGCTTTTAACCCCTCTGAGCCCAGCCCTGCAGGGATGGATCCAGGCTGGGGTACAGCCTGCACAAAAACTGCTTTAAACCCCTCTGAGCCCAGCTGGGCAGGAATGGATCCAGGCTGGGGCACAACCTGCACAAAAACTGCTGTAAACCCCTCTGAGCCCAGCCCTGCAGGGATGGATCAGGCTGGGGCACAACCTGCACAAAAACTGCTGTAAACCCCTCTGAGCCCAGCCCTGCAGGGATGGATCCAGGCTCTGCAGAGTGCAGCAAACCCAGCCTGCCCTGCACAGCTGTGCCCAGGGAGCACGGGGCAGGGAGGAACCTGGGGCAGGCAGGGAGGAAAGGCAGAAAAAGAGGAAAAAAGCAGATAGAAAAGGAGAAAAAGCAGAGGAAAAAAAGGGGAAAAAGCAAAGAAAAAAAAAAGGAGAAAAAGCAGAGGAAAAAAAGGAGAAAAAGCAGAGAAAAAAAAAGAGGAAAAGCAGAGAAAAAAAAAATGAGGAAAAGCAGAGAAAAGAAATGAGGAAAAGCAGAGAAAAAAAATGAGGAAAAGCAGAGAAAAAAAAATGAGGAAAAGCAGAGGAAAAAAATGAGGAAAAGCAGAGAAAAGAAAGGAAGAAAAGCAGAGAAAAGAAAGGAGGAAAAGCAGAGAAAAAAGGAGAAAAAGCAGAGAAAAAATGAGGAAAAGCAGAGAAGAAAGGAAAAAAAGCAGAAAAAAAAACTGAGAAAAAGCAGAGGAAAAAGGAGGAAAAGCAGAGAAAAGAGGAGAAAAAGCAGAGAAAAGAAAGAGAAAAAGCAGAGAAAACAAACTGAGAAAAAGCAGAGAAAAAAGGAGAAAATGCAGAGGTGCTGCTGCCCAGGCTGTGCCACCCTCCTGTCTGTCTGTCTGTCTGACACCTGTCTGTCCCCTCCTGTCCAGGGCTGTGCAGCCCTGCCTGCCACAGCTCCCACAGGCAGCAAGCTGCACCTACAATAAATGACATTTCATGGAAGGCTACTGCACACCACGAGAAATAAACAAGATAATCTTACTTTTTTAAGGTGTTTTACTATTTCCATTTGATCCTTCCTCTGAACTGCCATGGTGAAGCACATGTTAGCAAGGAGCACAGGAAAGCAGCTGGACATTTTCTGAGGCTAGCCCTTAAAAACTAATGAATTCCTGCAGAGAAACTAACAACATGAGCGCTTTCCACTGCCACTCCTCAGGTAAAGGAAAACATTTGCATTTTAAATAAAATCACTTCACAATTGGATTTGCTCTGTTTTAAAAATAGGAACTTTTCCATGCAAGTGATACTGTTCTAACAAAGGCAAGCCAGTGCAGCTTTACCCCTCTAATCAGCAGCTGAATTTAGCACAAGAAACACCACACAAAAATAGCACTTCTTAAAAAGCACTGCTAAAAAGGGACTCGAGCTGAGCAGATTGGTGGCCTTGGAAAGCAGCAGAGTCCTGCAGCCCAGCAGCTCTCAGGGAGCAGATCCTGGGCAGGAAACACAACAACTCCTGCCTGGGCTTTCCACTCCCACCAAGCCCTGCAGTCACCAGCCCTGCTCACCAGCTCATTCAATTCCTGCCTGCTGCTTTTCACTTTCACAAAACCCTGCAGTGACCAGCCCTGCTCACCAGCTCACTCAATTCCTGCCTGCTGCTTTTCACTTTCACAAAACCCTGCAGTGACCAGCCCTGCACAGCAGCTCAACCACTGCACTGACACTGCACAACAATTCCTGCCTGTGGTTTTTTATTCCACCAAGCCCTGCAGTGCCCAGCTCTGCTCACCAGCTCTTTCACTGCACTGACACTGCACAACAATTCCTGCCTGCTGCTTTTTTATTGGAACAAGACCCTGCAGTGCCCAGCCCTGCTCACCAGCTCATTCAATTCCTGCCTGCTGCTTTTCACTTTCACAAAACCCTGCAGTGACCAGCCCTGCTCACCAGCTCATTGCACTGCACTGACACTGCACAGCAATTCCTCCCTGTGCTTTTTTATTGGAACAAGACCCTGCAGTGCCCAGCCCTGCTCACCAGCTCATTGCATTGACAACAATTCCTGCCTGTGGTTTTTTATTCCACCAAGCCCTGCAGTGACCAGCCCTGCTCTCCAGCTCTTTCACTGCACAACAATTCCTCCCTGTGCTTTGCCAGTCCAACTAAACCCTGCAGTGCCCATCCCTGCACACCAGCTCATTTCATTGCACTGACACTGCACAACAATTCCTCCCTGTGCTTTGCCACTCCCACCAAGCCCTGCAGTGCCCAGCCCTGCACAGCAGCTCATTTCATTGCACTGACACTGCACAACAATTCCTGCCTGCTGCTTTTTTATTGGAACAAGACCCTTCAGTGACCAGCCCTGCTCACCAGCTCATTGCACTGCACTGACACTGCACAACAATTCCTTCCTGTGCTTTCCACTCCCACCAAGCCCTGCAGTGCCCAGCCCTGCACAGCAGCTCTTTCACTGCACTGACACTGCACAACAATTCCTGCCTGTGCTTTTTTATTCCACCAAGCCCTGCAGTGACCAGCCCTGCACACCAGCTCTTTCACTGCACAACAATTCCTCCCTGTGCTTTGCCAGTCCAACTAAACCCTGCAGTGCCCAGCCCTGCACAGCAGCTCATTTCATTGCACTGACACTGCACAACAATTCCTGCCTGCTGCTTTTTTATTGGAACAAGACCCTTCAGTGCCCAGCCCTGCTCACCAGTTCATTCAATTCCTGCCTGCTGCTTTTCACTTTCACAAAACCCTGCAGTGACCAGCCCTGCTCACCAGCTCATTGCACTGCACTGACACTGCACAGCAATTCCTCCCTGTGCTTTTTTATTCCACCAAGCCCTGCAGTGACCAGCCCTGCTCACCAGCTCATTGCATTGACAACAATTCCTTTCCACTTCTTTTCCAGTCCAACAAAGCCCTGCAGTGCCCAGCCCTGCTCACCAGCTCATTGCACTGCACAACAATTCCTTCCTGTGCTTTTTTATTCCAACAAAGCCCTGCAGTGCCCAGCCTTGCACACCAGCTCATTGCACTGCACAACAATTCCTTCCTGCTGCTTTTCCAGTCCAACAAAGCCCTGCAGTGACCAGCCCTGCACACCAGCTGTTTCACTGACACTGCACAACAATTCCTGCCTGCTGCTTTTTTATTCCACCAAGCCCTGCAGTGCCCAGCCCTGCTCACCAGCTCATTCAATTCCTGCCTGCTGCTTTTCACTTTCACAAAACCCTGCAGTGCCCAGCCCTGCTCACCAGCTCTTTCACTGCACTGACACTGCACAACAATTCCTGCCTGTGGTTTTTTATTGCAACAAGACCCTGCAGTGCCCAGCCCTGCACACCAGCTCATTGCACTGCACAACAATTCCTGCCTGTGCTTTTCCACTCCCACCAAGCCCTGCAGTGCCCAGCCCTGCCCTCCAGCTCTTTCACTGACCCTGCTCCCGTTCCTCTGCAGCTCTGCCTCCAGCCCAGGCCAGGTGAATCCTGCTCAGGCTCACCTGAGCTCCGGGCAGGTTCCCCTCTTGCAGGCTCACACGGAGCCACCTTTGATGTGCTGCTGCTCCGGCACAGCCATCACCCAGAGCTGCCCATCACAGGCTCTGCCTTATTCTCCTCACCTTTTTTCACTTCACTGCTTTCTTTTCACCTGCTTTTCACTTCTCTGCCTTGTTTTCAGTTCCTCACTTCTCCACCTGACCTGGCTTCACCCGGCACACGGTATGACCACGGCAGGACCCTCCCAACTCTTTCAGAAATGGAAATGGGTGAAGGGATCCCCCCGAGCCCGGGTCCCTCTCTGCTCCCCCTGCCCAGCCCAGCCTCTCCAGCTCCCATTTATTTATCTGTCCCCACGCTGGTGCTGCTCCCACAGCAGACATTTATTTATTTGTTTGTTTGTTTATTTATTTATTCCCCTCTGGAAACGGAGGGAGCCATTTCTGGATCTGTTTCACTGATCCTTGCAATGCAATTAGTCAGACTGGCTCTCACAAACGCCTCTCAAAAAGCTTTTCCTTCTTGTCAAGCACACAGAGCAGAGAGCAGCAAACAAGATCAGCTGTTGCCATGGTAACGCCATGCCCCAGCAGGTGAAAAATTCACTCTGGTGGCACTGGAAAAGGATGAAATGTACTGAACCCAAGCATAACACCAACCACAGCTCAGAAAGCTCCGTGTTTTCCCCAGAGACTGGCAGATCTTTCAGTGAGAAATGCAGAGATGAAAATGTTAAAAACCCTCCTGTGACCTCTGGCGACATCAGTAATTCTTCAGCTGCCTCAGAGTAATTTTATTGGGCAGAAACTTCTAGCAATATATTGCATAAGTTTGGAAATGTCTATGAAAAGTTAAGCCCAGTTTTTAGAAGTTATGAGTGACTTGAAAACAGAAGATAATTTTCCATTTCAAGACAGACACGAGAAAAAGATGCTGAATAATTTTAAGGATTAGGTGCCAGAAGCATCATTCAAAACCAGCTCTCCACGCTCCAGAAATCCTGTTTTCAGAACAGATAATTTTACAGCCTTCAAGTCAGACTGCACAATCCATTTTTCATCTCCTGCTAAGCTAAGGGGGAAACACTGAGCAAATCCATGGGAAAAGCAGAGTATTCCAGACCAGTGCTCTCCCTGCACGTTCTCCTGAGGAAGGAGAAACACTGCTCCTGATATCGACCCAGAGTGTTCTGTTTCAAACACAAACAGCCCCACAGCAGCTGCTGAGCCCGAAGCCCTCCAGGGCAGGCAGGGAAGGGAGCCCAGAGCCCATTTCTGACCAAAGCAGGTGAGCAGCAGGTGAGCAGCAGGTGACTGAGCTGGAGGAGAGCACGGGGAGGGCAGGAATCAGCCCTGTGACCTGCCTGGAGAATGGGCACAGCAGAAACAGCCCCCAGACCCACCCCCAGCTCTGGGCAGTGCCAGGGACCCCAGCAGGGAGGTGTTGAGAGCCTGGGCACTGGAGGGGATCATCACTGCCACGGGAGCACAGCACCCCACAGAGCTAAAGGCTGAACACTCCTCCTGCTGGATCCAGGCTACAGAAACTCATCCCAGTGCTAACAATAATCAGCTCCAGGCCTCGTCATTTTTAATTTTTTTCATTTCATCAAAACCAGTTGTTGAGGCAGCTGTAAATGAAAAGCTCTGGAAGTTCTCAGGAAGGGCTGTGGGGAGAGGAGAAGAGAAAAAGAAAAGAACACTGGAAAACACCAAGAATCCCTTCTATTCTCTATTCCAGTTTGCTGCTTACCAGAACTGAACACAAACACTGTCCTTGACTGAAATGAGCCTCAGGTGTCACCTTGGCACCTCAGCAACCCCCTGAGCCATCCCAGACCACAGCAGCACTTCTGGGCTCGCCCAGCTCCCCAGGAACACCCAAACCCAGCAGGAAATCTGCTCGTGAAGAAAGAAGGGATCTCTCACAAGGTAATTGCAATTCCCTGTGCAAAACAAAACCTTGGAGAAGGTTTTTAAACTACACCAAACATTTCCAGCACTTCACACACTCGAGTCCAGATACTGCCAACTGTGTTTCCACTTATGAATTTCATTAACAGAGATTTTCTATTCCTATTGAGCTCATTCTCCATTGTGGCTTTTGTTTTCTCATGATATATTTATTTGTTCCAAGGAATGCTGAGAGACCTTCGGTCCTCAAGCAAACTAATTAGTTTTAATAAAGCCAGAAGAGATTAGTTTGGGTTAAAAAGGAGCAGATAACAAATTTAAGTGAGGCTGCTGGTTCTCAGTGGGCTGAGACAGAAGGTTAATCAAAGGGGAGTATCAGTTTATCTCCCATTATCAACAAAGATTTTGCCATTAGGCAGCATTTCCAGGGACATGGAAAATCACTGAGCTCTGTGCTCACAGGATGGCTACCAGAGACCCCCAGGAAAAATAACCTGACAGTAGTTCTGTGTGCATCTGGAAGGTCTGGGAGTGGAGGATGGCAAAGAAATTATTCCAAACCCTTCTCCTCTGAGAGGGAGATGAAATCTCCCCAGGCTGGCACTGAAATGAAACTGAGCACCCCCGAATCTCCTTGATGCAGCTATCAGCAAAAGGAGGGATGAGAGTGGAAATTAAAGATGGCCCCAGATGGCTGCACATTTATCAAGTTTCTAGAACATAAATTTCATCTCAGTGATTCATTTTTCCAGCTCCGAGCTGGGGAATGACCCCTGCCAGCAGAGGAGATTCCCAGCACACTGCTGGCAGGGATCAGACCCCTGCTCCAGGGACAAAATGTCTCCTGAAATCGGCACAACAGCCCAGGAAGGGTTGGAATGGCTCCTGAATATCCTGTATTCAGTGCCAGGAGTGCTGCTGCAGCATCCCCTCTGCCTGCAGAGCACACCAGCTGGGAGCTCCCAAACCCCCTGGGCAGGAGCTCCCAAACCCCCGGGGCAGGAGCTCCCAAACCCCTGGGGCAGGAGCTCCCAAACCCCCTGGGCAGGAGCTCCCAAACCCACTGGGCTGAGCTCCCAAACCCCCTGGGCTGAGCTCCCAAACCCCCTGGGCAGGAGCTCCCAAACCCACCGGGCTGAGCTCCCAAACCCCTGGGCAGGAGCTCCCAAACCCCCTGGGTAGGAGCTCCCAAACCCACCGGGCAGGAGCTCCCAAACCCCTGGGGCAGGAGCTCCCAAACCCCTGGGGCAGGAGCTCCCAAACCCCCTGGGCTGAGCTCCCAAACCCCCTGGGCAGGAGCTCCCAAACCCCCTGGGCTGAGCTCCCAAACCCACCAAGCAGGAGCTCCCAAACCCCCCAGGCAGGAGCTGCCAGCTCTGAGAGCATCTCCCAGTCCTGCCTGGGCCAGACCTGCTGCAAGTGTGCCAGACCTGCTGTAAACATGCAAAACCTGCTGCAAGTGTGCCAGACCTGAGATAAATGTGCCAAACCTGATATAAATGTGCCAAACCTGATATAAATGTGCCAAACCTGATATAAATGTACCAAACCTGATATAAATGTGCCAGACCTGATATAAATGTGCCAGACCTGATATAAATGTGCCAAACCTGATATAAATGTGCCAAACCTGATATAAATGTGCCAGACCTGATATAAATGTGCCAAACCTGATATAAATGTGCCAAACCTGAGATAAATGTGCCAAACCTGAGATAAATGTACCAAACCTGATATAAATGTGCCAGACCTGCTGCAAGTGTGCCAAACCTGATATAAATGTGCCAGACCTGATATAAATGTGCCAAACCTGATATAAATGTGCTAGACCTGATATAAATGTACCAAACCTGATATAAATGTGCCAAACCTGAGATAAATGTGCCAAACCTGAGATAAATGTACCAAACCTGAGATAAATGTGCCAAACCTGATATAAATGTGCCAGACCTGCTGCAAGTGTGCCAAACCTGATATAAATGTGCCAGACCTGATATAAATGTGCCAAACCTGATATAAATGTGCCAGACCTGATATAAATGTGCCAGACCTGATATAAATGTGCCAGACCTGATATAAATGTGCCAGACCTGAGATAAATGTGCCAGACCTGCTGCAAGTGTGCCAGACCTGCTGGCCCCTGCCCTTGGAGCCCCTGGGCAGAGGCAGCAGCAATCCTGCTGTGAAACAGCCCCAGCAAAGCCAGCCCTGTCTCTCCTCCCTGGGCACTGAGAGCCCCAGGGCAGGACCCAGCCCTGCAGAGGGGTTTGATTCTCTCCTAGCTCTGGGCACCCCTCATTTGCCATCCTCTCCCTCCATCAGTGCCTTCTGTCGCTCTGTTTTCTGAGCTCCCAGCAAATTAGCACAAATTGAATTCCACAGAAAAGTTGCTGCAGGCTTTCTCCCCCAGGCCTGATTTAATCCCATTTTCTCCTCCCTCAATTTATGCTGCATTTAACGGTGGAAATGAATTCTAAGATTGATTTCTGATGGTAACACTTATCACAGTTCAGAGGATTATTCTTCCTGTCTATTTTTAGCCAATTCTCAAAGAAAACATTTCATCTGGAACAACCTGTGAAGGCCAAAAGTGATATTTAAACAAAAGGTAATTTCTTTTCCCTTCTGCCTCCCCTTTACAGCAGCACAACCAGCCTGTGGCAGGAGACACAAAGGCCTCACTTATTTCCTCTGGCACAAATAATGCCAGCCAGGGGGGAGAATGGACAGAAGAACTAGAAATTATCAGTATTATTCATCTGAATCAGATGTATAATAAATTCTATTCTTGATGGACAAACCTACAAGTAAAGACATTCTTCTACTGTTTTCAACTGCTCTGAAATTCTTTTAAGAAAATAAAATTCTTATTTATTGGTGCTAGGCCATGAATATAACCTTCTGTTAAAAAAAAAATACTCTCCAGATAAAACTTTTGCTATTTAAAGCCCTATGCTTCAAATTGTTTGAAGTCTGATGGGAGATTATCTGCTTAATCCATTTCTTTCACTTGGGCATGTCGGATTTCCTGCAGCTGTGCAGAGTCAGTCCTGCTGCACAGAGCTGGGAGCCGCTCACCAGGCAGAAAAGGAGTGGGGAGAAAAATAAATGTACAGCCTGAGGGTGGTGCAGCAAGGGACAGCGCCGAGACATGGGGCTGCAGGGGAGGAGTGCTGAGCTACAGCTCCTGCTGCTGCTGCTGCTGCTGCCACGCTGCAGGACCCCTGCCCCCTCCCTCCTGCACCTCCGCTGGGAAGGCAGCACGTGAGGGAGCCTTGGGAGCTGCATTTCCTGCAGGGGGGACCTGGGGAGCTGCATTTCCTGCAGCCCAGGGAACCTTGGGAGCTGCATTTCCTGCAGGGGGAACCTGGGGGAGCTGCATTTCCTGCAGGAGCTGCATTTCCTGCAGGGGGAACCTGGGGAGCTGCATTTCCTGCAGGTGCTGCATTTCCTGCAGGGGGAACCTGGGGAGCTGCATTTCCTGCAGGAGCTGCATTTCCTGCAGGGGGGGGCCTGGGGAGCTGCATTTCCTGCACAGAGAGCCTTGAGAGCTGCATTTCCTGCAGCCCAAGGAACCTTAGGAGCTGCATTTCCTGCAGCCCGGGGAACCTTCTGAGCTGCATTTCCTCCAGTCTCTGCATTTCCTGCAGAGGGAAGCCTGCTATCTGCATTTCCTGCAGAGGGGAGCCTGTTACCTGCATTCCTCACAGAGGGAAGCCTGTTAGCTGCATTTCCTGCAGAGGGAAGCCTGTTAGCTGCATTTCCTGCAGAGGGAACCTTGTTATCTGCATTTCCTACAGAGGGAAGCCTGTTTCCTGCATTTCCGACAGAGGGAAGCCTGTTACCTGCATTTCCTGCAGAGGGGAGCCTGTTACCTGCATTTCCTGCAGCTCAGGTCCTGTTCCACCCCTGTGCAGCTGGAGCTGCCTGGCTGAGCAGCTGCAGGCCATGCACCTCAGCCTCAGAGGATACTGCACTGCCCAAAGACATGCAACTCCTGCCTGCACCCTTTGGGCTTGTGCCTGCCCAGAAGTTCAGAGTCTGAGTGTTCCCATGCTGCTTTCAGCACAGTCCAGCAGGACCCAGCCCTGGCGCTGCCCCAAATGGCTTGGAGCCCCCAATTAGCCAAATGAGTTCCCTCCCTCGGTTATTTCTCCGGTGGCTGTGGTCACCCGTCCCTCAGCCCCGGCTCCTCTCCTGGCTGAGCCCCAGGGCAGTGCAGAGCAGCTCCCCCAAAACTGCCCCAGCCAGGGATCTGCAGGGCAGGGCTGGACCCTCAGCTCTGCCCCAGAAATCCTGTCCAGCTCCCCAGCAGCCTGGGACCCTCAGCCCCGGCTCCTCTCCTGGCTGAGCCCCAGGGCAGTGCAGAACTGCCCCAGAACTGCCCCAGCCAGGGATCTGCAGGGCAGGGCTGGACCCTCAGCTCTGCCCCAGAAATCCTGTCCTGCTCCCCAGCAGCCTGGGAGGAAACCCAGCTTCTGAGCACCTTCTCTCTGCCAGGCTGTCAATCGGCATCATTCCTTCTCCTGTGCAAAATGGGTGCTGGGAGTTGCTCAAATGCCAAAACTTGTCTGATCCTGCTACAGCGTAGTAGAGAATATTTTCTAAATTTAGGAAGTAATTGCTTTGCTGTCCAGTGAAACGTACACTAAAAAAGTCATTTCCTCTGGGCAAGTCCTCATTCTAAACACCAATTCAGACTGCAGTGACACAAGCACTACAGCTCTGGGAAGGGAAGCTGTGCAATTCCACTGCTGCTGATTTCTGTTCCCTCGCTGCTCCACAACACAACCCAACAACAGCAGCATGCTCAGATGCCATCCAACACACCCTTACAAAGTGCTTGGCAAACCAAACCACGCTGCTCTCCTGGGGAAGAGTTCTCTTTGTGGAGGATCCTGACTCCCCCGGCTGTGTTTTATTGGAATTCTGAACAAAGAGCTGACATTTCCAGCTGCTTTGTGCACAGGCAAGGAAGGCAGGGTTCTGGTTTCAGACACAGCCAGCCTGCACCTTGGGAGCACCAGGACTTTGATTCCAGGAATTTCAGAGGACTGAATTCCCAGCTCCTAAAACCTGACGGAGGCTGGAGAGACCAGCAAAGAGCAGAGCAGTCTGCTGCCAGCTGAAATGATTCTGTGACAGCCCCTCAAGGTGGGTTTGCACCCCCTGCACATCCCAGGCACGGCAGGAATTGGCTCCAGCCCTGCAGGCACTCCCCAGGAGCAGCTCTGAGCCTCCCACGTGTCTGACACCCCAGGAATTGCTGCTGGAGTTAACATTCAGTGCTAGACACGTTTAAATTGGGATTTCACAGCTCTTCCAACCCTGACAGGGGAGGGAAGGGCAAACCAGAATCCCAAAGTGGCCATCAGTTTTTGTCAGTGCTCAGAAAGAAGCAAGGGGAGCCCCGGGTGAAGCTGCCCAGAGCAGTCTGTGCATGGCAATCACAGACCAAGAAAAGGGAGACCCAGGGCTGCCCCCGCGTCCCAGAGTGCCTCTCCATCCCTGTAACTTGGGCTAGAATCTCTGAATGAGCACGTGAGCAGGAACCCTGTGGTGCTCAGCTACTCCCCATGCTCTAACACCCATTTCACAGGGCCTGCCCACTCTCAGGGTCACTAACCCTGGGGGTGCCTTCCCCACAGGCAGAGATTTCCCACTCACACTCCAGGGGCTGCCGTGGTTTCACAGCTAATTGCATGGAAATGTGCTAGAAGTGCTGCTCCCTGCAAAGAGGGCAGCCCTCTTTGTTTTATAGGTAAGGACACAGTCCCACTGCAGGGAAAGGATTTCCAGAATCTGAATGGCTGAGGTCTTGCACAGGGCATGGCCCCGCTCATCTGTCAATCCACACTGGCTCATGTGACAAGGAAATGCTCTCACAGGGCTAGAATCCGAGAAACAGAACTGAAATTAAACTCCAAAAAGCCCCAGAACCTCCCAAACCCTCCTACTGACACAGCAGTCAGCCAGCCTATCAAAACTACACGACTTTTAACACACTTTTTAATTGCTTTTAATTATTACCAATTACCCTGCCTTCGAAATGACAAAGTGTCTCAGCTGGAGTCAGGGATAAATTTTTAATGACGTTGGAAAGCAAAGCAACAAATCTCAGAGTGGACTTCAAAGCCACCCAGCATCACCTGTGAGTGTGTTCAGAGCAGTGGAAGGAGGGTCAGGCTCCCCGTGGGAGGCTCAGAGCACTCTGCAGGGCTGGGAGTGTCCCTGGAGGCACCAGGAACTGTTCTGCACACAGACAGCACAGACAGCCTCTGGCTTTGATGAGAATTAGCAGCATTCAGCCTCAAAAAGGAGCCAGACCCACAACTGCCAAACTCTGGTCTTCAAGGAAGTGGGAAAAATGTGGAAGGAAGATGGGAAAACTGAATTTGGTTCAGAACTATGGCTGGAGAATGAGCAGGGCAGGCAAAGCTGCACCCAGCACCTCCCGCTCAGCTGCAAACAGTGACAGCCTCAGGTGACACCAAAGGCACAGCTCCATCTCCACGGGACATTGCTGTATTGCACTAAATAGTTTATTTAGTTTTGCACTGGGTGATGGGAAATTTTACTGAGTAGGCATGGTCTGCCCAAAGGCACTGCTGAGCTGCAAAGCTGGGTCACAAGGGGTTAACTGCCTGGATGAAAAATGCCCAGAATAAATACATCTTCTCATTGTTGTTACTGTCCTTATGTTTAGGGCTTTTAAAAAATTTTCTGCATTGATTTCAGATCAGACTATTGCCAAATTTGCAAACTGCACAACTCCAAACTTGCAAACTCCACAACTCCACATTTGCAAACTCCACAGCATTTTACGGAGAAAACTAGGACCAGGTTCTCTTATGAATACATTTGGGTCAGTCCTTATATTTTCCTTACTCCCAGCTCTACAACCTTGCTTTACATCTCAGAGTCTGACAGGAGCAGGGCTGATTCCAACTAAACCAAATTACAGGTATTAATTAATGGCTCGTGCTTGTTTGCCAGCTCCTGCAAGCAGAAGGGTGGATGAAAATGTATTTACAGCAGAATTTAATTACCCATTTTCAAGCCACCGGCCTCCTGGCAAAAGCCTCCCGACGTAGTGCAGAGCAGGACTTGGATTAGGAATTAATTTACTGTCAGGAGTGAGCTGCAGTTTAACAGCTTAATCGAGTTTGTGTGGAACTGGTCAGGAGCTCTGGAGCCTGAGCTGCCCCAGAGTGCTGCAGCCAGGCAGGCTCAGGATAAATCAGCCAGAAACCTGAGCCTGGCTCAGGATCCAAACTCAGCCAGAAAACCTGAGCCTGGCTCAGGATCTATGGCTAGACCAGCAAACCTGAGCCTGGCTCAGGATCCAAACTCAGCCAGAAACCTGAGCCTGGCTCAGGATCTATGGCTAGATCAGCAAACTGAGCCTGGCTCAGGATCCAAACTCAGCCAGAAACCAGAGCCTGGCTCAGGATCTACAGCTAAACCAGCAAACCTGAGCCTGGCTCAGGATCCAAACTCAGCCAGAAACCAGAGCCTGGCTCAGGATCTACAGCTAAACCAGCAAACCTGAGCCTGGCTCAGGATCCAAACTCAGCCAGAAACCTGAGCCTGGCTCAGGATCTATGGCTCAGCCAGCAAACCTGAGCCTGGCTCAGGATCTATGGCTAGACCAGCAAACAAGAGCCTGGCTCAGGATCTATCACAGCCAGCAAACCTGAGCCTGGCTCAGGATCCAAACTCAGCCAGAAACCTGAGCCTGGCTCAGGATCTACAGCTAAACCAGCACACCAGAGCCTGGCTCAGGAGATGCTCAGGATCCATAAATCAGCCAGAAACCAAAGCCTGACTCAGGATCCACAGCTAGACCAGCAAACCTCAGCCTGGCTCAGGCTCTAGAGCTCACCCAGCACAGCAGAGCCTGGCTCAGGGGCTGCTCAGGATCCAAACTCACCCAGCACCCCAGAGCCTGTCTGTGCCAGAGCCTGCTCAGGCTCTAGAGCTCATCCAGCACAGCAGAGCCTGGCTCAGGATCTATGTCTAAACCAGCAAACCTGAGCCTGGCTCAGGATCCAAACACAGCCATCAAACCAGAGCCTGGCTCAGGATCTACAGCTAAACCAGCACAGCAGAGCCTGGCTCAGGGGCTGCTCAGGATCCAAACTCACCCAGCACACCAGAGCCTGGCTCAGGAGATGCTCAGGCTCTAGAGCTCACCCAGCACAGCAGAGCCTGTCTGTGCCAGGGGCTGCTCAGGATCCAAACTCACCCAGCACAGCAGAGCCTGGCTGTGCCAGGAGATGCTCAGGCTCTGTAGCTCACCCAGCACAGCAGAGCCTGGCTCAGGAGCTGCTCATGATCCAAACTCACCCAGCACCCCAGAGCCTGGCTCAGGAGCTGCTCAGGCTCTATAGCTCATCCAGCACACCAGAGCCTGGCTCAGGATCTATGTCTAAACCAGCAAATATGAGCCTGGCTCAGGATCCAAACTCACCCAGCACCCCAGAGCCTGGCTCAGGAGATGCTCAGGCTCTAGAGCTCACCCAGCACAGCAGAGCCTGTCTGTGCCAGAGCCTGCTCAGGCTCTAGAGCTCACCCAGCACAGCAGAGCCTGGCTCAGGAGATGCTCAGGATCCAAACTCACCCAGCACAGCAGAGCCTGTCTGTGCCAGGAGATGCTCAGGCTCTAGAGCCCACCCAGCACACCAGAGCCTGGCTCAGGGGCTGCTCAGGCTCTAGAGCCCACCCAGCACCCCAGAGCCTGTCTGTGCCAGGGGCTGCTCAGGATCCAAACTCACCCAGCACAGCAGAGCCTGTCTGTGCCAGGGGCTGCTCAGGAAGCCTCTCCCAGTGACTCCGTGCTGGATTCCTGTCAGCCCCAGCCAGTGCCAGGCTCAGTTCTGCACCCTGTGCATCCCGAGCAGTTCTCTCCTGGGCAATCCTCCTTCCCTCCCCCTGGACTCCTGCCCGGGGGGAGCTGTGGGGAGCAGGCAGCAGCAGAGCCACCCCCAGCTCAAGTGGGAAGCCAGGCTGCAGCCCTGGAAATGCCAAGGCACAAAAAAAGCACGCCTGTCCCAAATTCCTCCTGTTATTTTGGTATACTTCAGGAAAAAACCCAACAACACAGAACTCATTAATTATAACCTTTCAAAAGTGTTTTCCTTCCCCCCCAAACTGCTAAAGCTTAGCAGAGCTGCAGCCAAAGTTCTAATAGAACTATTTTTAGCTTTTGTCATGCACAGAGCACCACGAAGTAGGTCTCATCCTCCCATGGATGCAGGGGTGTTCAAGCAGTCGGGCAGGGAACTCTCAGAGGTGCCAGCTGGTGTTCCATGGGGCTGGTGTGAGCACAGCACAGGCTGGCCAGGCGGAGGGAGCTCCTGTCTGCAGGGCCAGCAGGGCTGCACAGCTCCCCCTGACAGCCCCGTGCAGGCTCTGTTGCATGCTTGTGCATTGCAGTGAGTCCCACAGCCTGGCCTGCCTGCCCTCTCTGCTGTCTGAGCTGACCTGGCACGGGGTTTAACATGGAAAGGCTTCTGGGGGTCACAGGCACTGCCTTTCTTCGGGAAGGGGCTCAGTGCTGGTGAGAAGGAGCAGATGGCCCTGAGGATGCACAGGAAGGCAGGGCAGGGCTCAGCCAGCTCCCTCCAGGGCAGCTCCACTGAAAGCCCTGAGGGGAGAGCCAAGGCCAGCCCCAGAGACCCCTCACACCCCCAGACCCACAGCCAGCCCCACAGACCCCTCACACCTCTGAGAGAGCCACAGCCAGCCCCACAGACCCCTCACACCCCTGAGAGAGCCACAGCCAGCCCCACAGACCCCTCACATCCCCCAGAGCCACAGCCAGCCCCACAGACCCCTCACACCCCTGAGAGAGCCACAGCCAGCCCCAGAGACCCCTCACACCCCTGAGAGAGCCACAGCCAGCCCCAGAGACCCCTCACATCCCTGAGAGAGCCACAGCCAGCCCCACAGACCCCTCACATCCCTGAGAGAGCCACAGCCAGCCCCACAGACCCCTCACATCCCTGAGAGAGCCACAGCCAGCCCCACAGCCAGCCCCACACATCCCTGAGAGAGCCACAGCCAGCCCCACAGACCCCTCACACCCCTGAGAGAGCCACAGCCAGCCCCACAGACCCCTTACATCCCTGAGAGAGCCACAGCCAGCCCCACAGACCCCTCACACCCCTGAGAGAGCCACAGCCAGCCCCACAGACCCCTTACATCCCTGAGAGAGCCACAGCCAGCCCCACACATCCCTGAGAGCCACAGCCAGCCCCACAGACCCCTCACACCCCTGAGAGAGCCACAGCCAGCCCCACAGACCCCTCACACCCCTGAGAGAGCCACAGCCAGCCCCACACATCCCTGAGAGCCACAGCCAGCCCCACAGACCCCTCACATCCCTGAGAGAGCCACAGCCAGCCCCACAGACCCCTTACATCCCCCAGAGCCACAGCCAGCCCCACAGACCCCTCACATCCCTGAGAGAGCCACAGCCAGCCCCAGAGACCCCTCACACCCCTGAGAGAGCCACAGCCAGCCCCACAGACCCCTCATATCCCTGAGAGAGCCACAGCCAGCCCCAGAGACCCCTCACACCCCCAGACCCACAGCCAGCCCCACAGACCCCTCACATCCCTGAGAGAGCCACAGCCAGCCCCACAGACCCCTCACATCCCCCAGAGCCACAGCCAGCCCCACAGACCCCTCACATCCCTGAGAGAGCCACAGCCAGCCCCACACACCCCTCACACCCCCAGACCCACAGCCAGCCCCTCACACCCCTCACACCCCCAGACCCAAACCCAGCCCCACACACCCCTCACACCCCCAGACCCACAGCCAGCCCCACAGACCCCTCACATCCCTGAGAGAGCCACAGCCAGCCCCACACACCCCTCACACCCCCAGACCCAAACCCAGCCCCACAGACCCCTGAGCCACACTCTGGCCCTGCCTGCTCACACCCTTGGCTTGGGTCTCATTTTCCATGGCAGGGATCAATGCCCTGGTGGGGCTGGGCTGTGCCAGGAGCTGCTCTGGGCAGCTCAGCCAGCAGCACAAACAGAAATGTGGCACTTTCCATTTCAATGTCAGCTTAATTTACCATGAGAATTAGAAATTCTGGGACGGGAGTTTGTAGCTGTGCAGTTAGTGCTGATCTAAACACCAGCATTCTGCATGACTTGCCTTGTCAGCTTTAAGCTCCTCACAGAAGCACTTAATTCTTTTTTTTTTAGCCCAGCATTGTCAGTGAAGCACCTCCTGCATTTGGAATCTGTGCTGGGATCCCCAGACAGAGATGCAAATTTAAAACATGCATGAGTGCTAAGCAGGGGATGGGGCAGCAATTTGTGAACACCAACACACTCCAGGGCTCCTGCTCACCCTCTCAGATCCTTTCTGATGAGAAGGGACAGCTCACAAATGCAGCTTTAAACATCCTTCTGACAGCCCATATGCTTGTCCCCAGCACACCTTCCAGCCCTGACCTGCCTCACCAAGGCACGGGCTCCCCACAGCCCCTGCCCCATTGCAGAGAGGGATTTACACAGGAGCCAAGCAGTCCCCCCAGTAATTTGTAAATTAGGTCTCGGGCCAGAACAGAAACCTGTCACATAACACGGCTCTGAGCTCAGCAGCAACCCCTGAAGGTTCCTGTATGGGGTTTAGGATTCACAATTTTCAGCATCATCTGGATACTGTGCCTCCAAGCACTGGACAAGAAGCCTTGCAAGGCTCTGCAGTCTGACTCATTAGGACAAAATTAATTAAATCACATTCTCTCCTCAGACATACTATTTTGCCTTAAAGACGATTAAACAAGAGACAAATGTCATTAGGGCAGGAAGAAGGACAAGCCAAACATTAATTCATCCTGTGCTTTGGAGAGATGGAGCAATAAATCACCTTGCCTTTGCTTCTGCAGGACCTGATAACACTGAGAGCCCTCAGCCCTGCTGGCTGATAGCAGCAGCACCCTGCTGGGGCAGGGCAGGGAGTGGGGCTGTGGCAGCAGGTATTCCACCTATGGAGGGAACATCCAAGCCTCCAGGGAGCATCAGGGCAGCAGATATTCCAGGTAGGACAGAGAACATCTGAGCCTGGCTTATGGAGCCTCCAGGGAGCATCAGGGCAGCAGATATTCCAGGTAGGACAGAGAACAGCTAAGCCTGGCTTATGGAGATGGAGCATCAGGGACAGCAGATATTCCAGTTAGGACAGAGAACAGCTAAGCCTGGCTTATGGAGCCTCCAGGGAGCATCAGGGCAGCAGATATTCCAGGTAGGACAGAGAACAGCTGAGCCCTCGGCACAGCAGGCTCAAACCAAACCCAGAGCCAGCCCTGGAATCCCCCAGCCCTGGAGCTGTGCAGGCACAAACCAAACCCAGAACCAAACCCAGAACCAGCCCTGGGGCTGTGCTGGTACAAACCAGACCCAGAACCAGCCCTGGGGCTGTGCACACAAAGCAGACCCAGAGCCAGCCCTGGAGCTGGGCAGGCACAAACAAAACCCAGAACCAAACCCAGAGCCAGTCCTGGAGCTGGGCACACAAACCAAACCCAGAACCAAACCCAGAGCCAGTCCTGGAGCTGTGCACACAAACCAAACCCAGAACCAAACCCAGAACCAGCCCTGGAGCTGTGCAGGCACAAACCAAACCCAGAACCAAACCCAGAACCAGCCCTGGAGCTGTGTGGGTACAAACCAGACCCAGAACCAAACCCAGAACCAGCCCTGGAGCTGTGCACACACAAGCCAAACCCAGAACCAAACCCAGAGCCAGCCCCAGTGCTGTGCAGGCACAAACCAAACCCAGAGCCAGCCCTGGAGCTGTGCAGGTACAAACCAGACCCAGAACCAAACCCAGGGCCAGCCCTGGAGCTGTGCACACACAAACCAAACCCAGAACCAAACCCAGAGCCAGCCCTGGAGCTGTGCAGGCACAAACCAAACCCAGAGCCAGCCCTGGAGCTGTGCACACAAACCAAACCCAGAACCAAACCCAGGGCCAGGCCTGGAGCTGTGCACACAAACCAAACCCAGAACAAAACCCAGAACCAGCCCTGGAGCTGTGCAGGCACAAACCAGACCCAGAACCAGCCCAGAGCATCCCCCAGCCCTGGGGCTGTGCACACACAAACCAAACCCAGAACCAGCCCTGGAGCTGGGCAGGCACAAACCAAACCCTGAACCAAACCCAGAACCAGCCCAGGAATCCCCCAGCCCTGGAGCTGTGCACACAAACCAAACCCAGAACCAAACCCAGAACCAAACCCAGGGCCAGGCCTGGAGCTATGCAGGTACAAACCAAACCCAGAACCAAACCCAGAACCAGCCCTGGAGCTGTGCACACAAAGCAGACCCAGAGCCAGCCCAGAGCAGCACCTGCACTGCAGAACAGAACTCTGCAAGCACAGCAGCTGCACCGGGCTGTGAAACAGAGCCAGACTTACTGAGAGCTGCCAGGGGTGACACTCTGGAGTCAAGGTGCTGACATGGGACTGGAGATCTGTGCTCTCCTATAAACCAGCTCTGATCAGATCTTTCCTGGGAAGCTGCAGGCTGCAGGCTTGGTGGAGCATCTCCAGACTGTGCAGATAAAAGGAAAGCAGTCAGTGGCCAGTTTGTCAGAGCTTCTCCTCCCAGTACCCCGTGGGTTTCACTGCCTGTGCCCCAGAGCTGCAGCAAAGGGAGGGTTAATTACCATGACACACTATAAAAGCCAAGCTGAATTAATTAATTCAGCCTTGCTGAATAAACCTTTTTCTCATGGCAGGCAGCAAGGCTGAAGTCCAACAAAAGCTCCAAAACGAGCCTTAAATTTGTGCTCAAACCCAGAGTGGAACGGAGGAGGGGAGAGGATGAGAAGCATGAATCAGTTCTTCCCAAGACTTTATTTTTTCCCCTGGAATGGAATTCTAAAAATACCTTTGGATGGTGTCCCTCCACACACAGCATGGCAAGCACAGGAGCTGCATCCTACCTGCCCCACGAGCTGAGCACCAAGGCTGCAGCCTGACAGATTGCACAGGGCAGTCAGTGACAGATCCTCCCCCCATCCCCACGCTGCCTTTAAATGCCTTTACTTACAGACCTGGTGTCTTCATCAGCACAGACCTAAGTGCCATCAGGGCTGTGCCGAGGGACATGGGAACCACTCAGGAGGGGATGCACCCCAGACCTGCTGGGCTGGGCCTGCAGGCACAGCTTTCATTATTCATGAGCTCCCTGAGCAGATGCAGGGCTGCAGGGATCGTAATTCAATGCCCAGGGACCTGCCTGGGGTGCAGCTGCCTGCTGGGGAGCTGTGGCACAGCCTTTTGCCACTCTGGGGAGGCACTGCATGCAGTGCAAGGTGCCCAGCCTGGTGTGGAGCCTGCACCGTTTCCTGAAGCCACAAACAGGGCAGAGAGCAGAGTCACACACGGGGGGCTGCAGGGGCTGTGCCAGTGGCACTGGGATGCTCCATGGGCACGGGGCTAAAAATGCAACTTCACACTGCAGCCTGTGTGAAATCAAACACAGGAGCTGCAGTCAAACAAATGCAACTTCACACTGCAGCTTGAGTCCAACTCAAACACAGGAGCTGCAATCAAACAAATGCAACTTCACACTGCAGCCTGTGTGAAATCAAACACAGGAGCTGCAGTCAAACAAATGCAACTTCACACTGCAGCCTGTGTGAAATCAAACACAGGAGCTGCAAATGCAACTTCACACTGCAGCCTGTGTGAAATCAAACACAGGAGCTGCAATCAAACAAATGCAACTTCACACTGCAGCCTGTGTGAAATCAAACACAGGAGCTGCAATCAAACAAATGCAACTTCACCCTGCAGCCTGTGTGAAATCAAACACAGGAGCTGCAGTCAATCAAATGCAACTTCAAATTGCAGCTTGAGTCCAACTCAAACACAGCATGTCAATGAAATGCAAGCTCACAGCTGCAGTTTGCAGTCAAGCACAGGGTCTGCAATCCAATGCAAGCTCACAGCTGCAGCCTGTGTTAAATCAAACACAGGATCTCAATCCAATGCAAGCTCACAGCTGCAGCCTGTGTTCCAGCCCAGGATCTGCAATGCAATGCAGGCTCACAGCTGCAGCCTGTGTTAAATCAAACACAGGACCTCAATGCAATGCAAGCTCACAGCTGCAGCCTGTGTTCCAGCCCAGGACCTCAATCCAATGCAGGCTCACAGCTGCAGCCTGTGTTAAATCAAACACAGGACCTCAATCCAATGCAAGCTCACAGCTGCAGCCTGTGTTAAATCAAACACAGGATCTCAATCCAATGCAAGCTCACAGCTGCAGCCTGTGTTCCAGCCCAGGACCTCAATCCAATGCAAGCTCACAGCTGCAGCCTGTGTTAAATCAAACACAGGATCTCAATCCAATGCAGGCTCACAGCTGCAGCCTGTGTTCCAGCCCAGGATCTGCAATGCAATGCAGGCTCACAGCTGCAGCCTGTGTTCCAGCCCAGGACCTCAATCCAATGCAGGCTCACAGCTGCAGCCTGTGTTCCAGCCCAGGACCTCAATCCAATGCAAGCTCACAGCTGCAGCCTGTGTTCCAGCCCAGGACCTCAATCCAAGCTCTGTTTTGCAGAGGTATGACCACTCCTGGGGTTCCAGCCTTCCCCTGGGGCTCTCTGAGGGTAGAAGAGAGAGAGTTCCCTGCAGCTCCACAGGTGCCCAGCTCAGGTGCCTGCAGGGGCTCTGTGAATGCAGGTGAGAGCCTGGCAGAGCCACAGCCTCCTGACTGTCACCCTCACAGGGCTCGCCCTGGGGAAGGTCTGGGGTGGCAGGGGCACAGGAGGGGCTGGCCTCGCCCAGAGAGCCGTGCAGCACACAGGGGCAGCAGAGCTGGCTGCAGAGCTGGCCTGATGGCTCAGGGTAAAGTCAAATATCAGAGCCCAGAGCTGCTTTGGTGGCTCAGGGTAAAGTCAGATATCAGAGCCCAGAGCTGGCCTGATGGCTCAGGGTAAAGTCAGATATCAGAGCCCATGCAGCACACACAGGGGCAGCAGAGCTGGCTGCAGAGCTGGCCTGATGGCTCAGGATGAAGTCAGATATCAGAGCCCAGAGCTGGTTTGATTGCTCAGGGTAAAGTCAGATATCAGAGCCTGTGCAGCAATGGGGCAGCAGAGCTGGCTGCAGAGCTGGCCTGATGGCTCAGGGTAAAGTCAGATATCATCAGAGCCCAGAGCTGGCCTGATGGCTCAGGGTAAAGTCAGACATCATCAGAGCCAATAGAGCACACACAGGCAGCAGAGCTGCTTTGGTGGCTCAGGGTAAAGTCAGACATCACCCCCAGCCTGGCACAGCTGAGAACAGGGATGACTTTGATGATATTTGTCTTCCAATTTGAGAGCTTCGGGGTGTGTGGAGCAAGCCCCAGTTTTGTCCCATTCCAGCACATTTCAAAGTCACAACCCAAATTAATTAGCGAGATCGCGGCACCTCGTCCTTAATCTCATTAGCAAAGACTAATGGCTACAGAATCAATTATTTCCTACAGATTACTGCCTCAGCCCCACCAGCCCGTGCATCACACAGACCCACTCTGAATTTTCAGTTCTGTTATCATTTGCTCCACTAGTTTAATTACAACCCTTAATGAAGGCCCTTCGTTAACCAGCTGTGCAGCTGTGTCCATTCATGCATGGCCGTTAATATAAAACAAGAAACAAAGAGCAAATAGCAAACCATGGGTCCAACAGCAGAGCTCTGCCAGGACCTGGCTGGCCCCAACCTCTGCTCCAGGGACTGCAACCACTCCTTCCTTTGGAATACCCACAGTGGGCTCACTACAAACACAAAGAAACCCACATTTTTGGCTAAGGTTTGAAAACCATGGTTCAGTTTTCACCCTGCAGCTCCTGAAAGCCCAGAGGATTTGTGATTACATTGACACACTGCATTGTTTACTCTTCTGTCAGCTCAGCTTCTGGGGGTCTGCAGGTGCTGTACTTTCCAGAATAGATAATTTCATTTCCAAAGCAATAATTGAGATTTTTCCAGCTTCACTCTCCACTATTATCATAAACAGTTTGCTTTTCCTTCCTAAGCAGTGTGGGAGCAACAAGTTTCTCCGTTGCTCTAGACACATTTCTACTTTTGCTTTTTTTGCTGATTTTTTTTCCCACGACGGTAAAAAAATTTCTTATCATTTCCTGATAAAGAACCCAAGTGGTTTTTTTTCTTCAGTTCTATCTTTCATATTCTCATGCATAACTGATAAAACTATCCAGTGACTTTTCTTTAATATCTATAGAACAAATGTACCAAAAGGAAATTAGCAACCAAAATGAGAAAAGCCAACACCCTCTCTGTATGCAAATTTCTTCTCTTGAATACAAAAAGTGAGACCATGGGAATCCTATTTCACTGAGCAAATTAACAAGAGGTCAGAAAGCTTGATCTTTGTCACTGGTGTTCTCTGTCTGAAAGCTGAGCTGCCATTTAAATATTCATCAGGGAGAGCTGTAATTGCAGGTTGAGAGCTCTGTGTGCACAGAGAGGAAACTGAAAATATTCATGGCATGGGAAATATTCCACCAAAGGAAAATTCGGGTGAAGGAAAGGAGCCCTCACCTGGAATTTCAGTAATTTATGAATCCAGGCACGTGAGGAAGTGTCCTGAAGCCTCTCACTTTTGGGTCTGTGGTGGGACACTGACACAGGAGAGAAATTCAGCCTTCAGCAGCCACTGAAACTGAGGGAAACGTGCTTCCCAATGATGGCAGCAGCACAGGCAGCACACAGAAGCAGGTTCCGTTTCAGGAATATTCTTTTATGAAAGAAAGGAGGAGAAGCAGCTGCAGAGACATCCAGGTGGAGAGAGCGAGCAGAGATGTTCAGCCCCTGCTGCAGCTGGGAACTGGGCTGGCCACCAGCAGCAGAGCCCCCTCCCAGCAGGCTGAGGGCTCTTGCCCCCCAGTCTTCCTGCCTGACTTCAGTGCCTTCAGCTAAACTCAATTCACACTTCCCCCTGTGGTTTGGGGCCCCGTTTGCTGAGGTTCCAGTTATTCTGTTTGGCAGCACAGGCAGCCCAGAGGTTTCCCAGGCAGCCCAGAGGTTTCCCAGCCAGCTCTTCCTGCACAAAGCCCAGGCAGCAGCAGTGGTCCGTGAGCACTCTGCATCCCCCACCCGAGCTCCCTTCAGGCCCAAATGTGCTTTTCACCCCCGGGCAATGTTCCCCTTCCAGAAGGAAATTCCCTGCAGGCCCAGGACGCCCCAGCCCAGAGCTGCTCAAAATGAGGCTCCCAAAGCACAGCAACCCTCAGAGGTGAGATCTCAGTCTGGGAGGAAAACGCTCAAAGAACTGCATGCCATAGCCTGGGGGCTGAAAGGGAAGCAATTACAGGATAAATAAAATCTGAACTCTGTCAAGAATACACGCATTGAGCTTGAGAGGAATTCTTCTGAGCCATCAGAAGAGAGAGTATTTGGCTTTCCAGAAAGGACAGCTGCCTGCAGGTCCCTGCCCAGTGATCCTGAGGGCTTGAAAGCAACCTGCCAGAGGCAAATGGCAAGTGGGCTCCAAAAGAAAGACTCACAGCTCCTTGTTAAATAAGTTTTGGAAGCTTATAACAAAAGATGCTCATTGGTTAGAGAAGGCAACATCCCAAAATACTCCACTGATGACACCTGGTGGAGTCACACAGGGTTTCTGTCAGCTCTCTGAGCACATTTCAGGCTGCAGGGGTCAAACTGTGGGGCAGTGGTCATGGCAGTGGGCTTCCACTCTGAATTAATCTGATGTTTTTTAAATGATGTTCTGTCATGTGCCTCACGTTCCAGCACCCACCTCTGCCAGCTGTGCCCCCGCCCAGCTGCAAACCCAGGCTGGTCTGAACATCCCTCATCCCTCATCCATCACCCAGCAGCTCAGCTGGGGCTGTGGAGCAGGTAAAGATTGCCCTGGCAGGGTCCTGGCTGCAGCATCCACTCAGAGCACGCCCACTCTGAGCCTTCAGCTGCAGAGTGCATCCCAAAAATTGGGGGTCCACACTCACAGAACTCAGGGTCCACACTCACAGAACTCAGGGTCCCACACTCACAGAACTCAGGGTCCCAGAGTCACAGAACTCAGGGTCCCACACTCACAGAACTCAGGGTCCCACACTCACAGAACTCAGGGTCCCAGAGACACAGAACTCAGGGTCCCACACTCACAGAACTCAGGGTCCCACACTCACAGAACTCAGGGTCCCCACACTCACAGAACTCAGGGTCCACACTCACAGAACTCAGGGTCCCAGAGTCACAGAACTCAGGGTCCCAGAGTCACAGAACTCAGGGTCCCAGAGTCACAGAACTCAGGGTCCCACACTCACAGAACTCAGGGTCCCACACTCACAGAACTCAGGGTCCCAGAGTCACAGAACTCAGGGTCTCACACTCACAGAACTCAGGGTCCCACACTCACAGAACTCAGGGTCCCCACACTCACAGAACTCAGGGTCCCACACTCACAGAACTCAGGGTCCCACACTCACAGAACTCAGGGTCCCAGAGACACAGAACTCAGGGTCCACACTCACAGAACTCAGGGTCCACACTCACAGAACTCAGGGTCCCAGAGACACAGAACTCAGGGTCCCAGAGTCACAGAACTCAGGGTCCCACACTCACAGAACTCAGGGTCCCCACACTCACAGAACTCAGGGTCCCAGACTCACAGAACTCAGGGTCCCAGACTCACAGATTTTTGGGGTCCCAGACTCAAAGAATTCAGGGGTCCCAGAGTCACAAAAATCAGGGTTCCAGACTCACATATTTTGGGGGAGTTTCAGACTCACAGGTTTTTTTGGGGGGGCAGGTTCCAGACTCACAGACCTCAGGGTTCCAGACTCACAGGTGGGTTTTTTTGGGGTTTTTTTTTGGGGGGGATGTTCCAGACTCACAGACCTCAGGGTTCCAGACTCACAGGTGGTTTTTTTTGGGTTTCCAGACTCACAGAGCTCCATGTGCCAGACTTCACCAGCCCTGCCCTGCTGAAGGGAGCCCTCAGGGCTCGTTGGGCAGAGGAGTGAGAGGTGAGATTCAGGTGAATGTCCTGGGTGAGATGGACAGGCACAGACAGACAGACACACAGACAGACTCCTGTGCTCCCTGGGGCTCTGGGCTAGCAGGACCTGCCACCCCCCAAGGGGTCGTTCCTGAAATTGATCCCAGAGCCTGCCACGCAGTGCAGGTGGGCAGGACAGAGCTGGGGGACAGCTGGGGACAGACAGTGACCCTGGCCTGGCCTTCCAGCAGCTGGCAGCTCCAAGGTGCAGATTTCAGCTGAAATAAAAACCCTTCCTGCTGCAGAGCCCCAGCTCCGGGGCTGGACACGGATCCCTGCCCTGGAATGTCACACTGACACATCTCCTGGGACAGTGGGACCTCGCTGCCTTTCATAGTCTTGCTTCCCCCCTAGCCTGGGCTGCCAGCCCTGGTGGCTGCCAGCTCTTTCACAGCACCCAGAATGAATGAGTGAGAGGTGTTTGTCAGCAGACAAAAACATCCTTGTGTCTCTGGTCCAGCATCCTTCCAATATCAGCCAGACTGAACCACGCCCACCCCGACAGCAGAGAGGAAACGCTGCTGAAAATGCAAAGTTCAGCTTGTGGCTAATTCTACACAGCCAGCTTTGGGTGAATGGTGGTCTTGATTGTGAATGGGAAGATTGTTGATTTGATTTTTTAATAAATAAATTCAAAAATTAGGGCTCACTCGTCACTTGCAGCTCAAAGTAAGGAGGAACAATAGGCAGTACTGGAGGCTGTCCAGGCATGCCATCCCAGCCCTGGAACAGAAACACCCAGAGCCTGCATCCCCAGAATGATTAAATGAATGCAGGCAGTCGACAAGAACACAACCCTGACAAGCAACAGAGTGCTCCCACCAACCAACGGAAAACACTGCAGAAAAAGAGGGATTTACTTGGATTTGAGACGGGAACTATGTGGCAAAGTGAAGTGCTTCCTTCAAAAATCAGCTGGGGACTTGAGGACTGGGCTTTTCTTTTCTCCTTTCTTTTTTTTTTTTTTTTACTTTTTAAATTGGACAATAACATCTTCAGCAACTATATTAACCAGATATATATATATTAATAGTATATAGTTAATATAGTTGCTGAAGATGTTACTGTCCAATAGATATATAATATATATGATATATAAATTGTATATATATGTATATATTAAGTATATAATATATAAATTGTATAATTATATATAATATATAAATTGTATAATTGTATATATAATACATATACGTGTGTATATATAATATATACATTGTATAATTATATTTATTATATAAATTGTAAAATTGTATATATAATACATATATATGTGTATATATAATATATAAATTGTAGAATTATATATAATATATAAATCGTATAATTGTATATATAATACATAAATATGTGTATATATAATATATAAATTGTATAATTATATATAATATATAAATGGTATAATTGTATATATAATACATATATATGTGTATATATAATATATAAATTGTATAATTATATATAACATATAAATCGTATAATTGTATATATAATACATATATATGTGTATATATAATATATAAATTGCATAATTATATATAATATATAAATCGTATAATTGTATATATAATACATAAATATGTGTATATATAATATATAAATTGCATAATTATATATAATATATAAATCGTATAATTGTATATATAATACATATATATGTGTATATATAATATATAAATTGTATAATTATATATAATATATAAATAGTATAATTGTATATATAATACATATATATGTGTATATATAATATATAAATTGTATAATTATATATAATATATAAATAGTATAATTGTATATATAATACATAAATATGTGTATATATAATATATAAATTGTATAATTATATATAATATATAAATGGTATAATTGTATATATTACACATATATATGCGTATATATAATATATAAATTGTATAATTATATATGATATAATTATATTATATATAATAAATAAATTGGTTTATATATATATATATATATATACATATATACATATATATATATACACACACACACACACACACACATATATATAAAAAAATTGTATAATTGTATTAACTACAAATGATGAAACTACTTTTCCAGAGTTTTCCACACTGTTTTCCAGTAAGGTCCCCATGGCTCTGTGCTCCCTCTTTTTGAAGCAGATGCTCTGGAGCCTCCTTGGCACACAAACCTCCCTCCCTCCCTGCATGGAGCTCCACACCCCCAGCTCTGGTGGGCGCTGCCCTGACCACTCCTGCCTGCCACAGCCCCGGGTCTCTGCTCCCCCCGGCCTGAGCTGCCCTCCCTGGTGCAGTCAGATCTCTCTGCCCTGCCCTTTCAGCCTGAGAACCTCTCCATCTCTCTGATTTTCACAGTGCCTCAGGCTGCAGCTGACACCCACCCTGCACAGCACTGCGGTCTGCAGGGCTCCCCTGTTTTTGGCCACTGTGCCAAACTGCTCTGAATGTCATCAGTTAAACACTGCCTGCAGAAATCTATCCCAAATTCAAAGCGAGAGTCTGCTGCCAGAGTTGTTCTGGTAAATTCAAAGCAACTTTGGGACCCTCTGGGCAGGGAGCTCTGATGCAAACGACTCGTGTTGCTGTGTCCCTCTAAAGCCACCTCGAGCTGAAAGCCTCAGAGAGCAGAGGGTGCCAATAAATCCTGTGGCCAGAGCAAGAAATGGGATTCTTGGGAAAAACACAAATCTGGCTATTAGAGGGAATCATTGCTTTATTTGTTACTCTTTAACCCTGGTATAAAACTTACAAGGATAAGCCAAGATAGAGAGGCAAGAGACACATCCATACTGCTGAGATCTCTTCCATCAGGTATCAAATATTTTACCGAATTTACAAACTAGAAAAAAAGGTTATTGAGCATAAGACTGGCTGATTTCTCCCTTTTATTCATGCTGCAGACATTGGCACCCTCTGTGTCCTGGGAAAGGGAGGTGAGAGAGCCCTCCTGTGCCTGGTGTGCTCAGAATTCTGCACAGACTGAAGGAAGCTTTGCACTGACTCAGCCCAAACCTGGAAAAACCTCCTGGCCAAGGAAGGAAATCTTAATGAACACCAGGTACCCACTATTGCTGCATCTTCCAGAATATTCTTTTCAATAGTAACTCTCACAACAGCTCACGTATTAACACAGACTTCACCTCCAGGTGCCACAAAAGCACATAGGGTGTGACAAAGCTGCCCCAGCTGCAGCAAAGATTTACACCTCAGTTTTTAGCCACATGTCTGAGAAGCCAAGTGTCACTGCAGGAGCTCCGTGTAATACTCACAATAAACACATAAACACAACACCTGTCCTTCCCACGGGGCTGCTGACTGTTGTGTACGTGAATTAGGGATTGGCCAGACCAGTTTTTCTTTCACTTCACACATGTAACTAATCTATTCCTTACTGGAATTATCCCACAGTGATACTACCACGAGTCTAAGGAGAATCAGGCCTTTAAGCCCTAAGTATTATCAACAGAAAATGTAAATCCTTTAAAAAGGATTTGAGGTGGCTCTTTATGAGAAAATGACAGCCAGGAAAATGTCTGACTGCCTCTGACATAAACAACAGGACGAGAGCTGGAGATTCATCTCTGTGAAGAAATCTGAAACCCAAATGAAGCCAGAACTCCTCTGATAGCAGCTGCTATCTCTCAATAGCCAAACCATCCTGCACTGAAATCCTCCTTTTGGCAGCACAAAAGCATCATTTTGGAAAAAACAGAGCCTCCCCTGACGAGGGGCTCAAGCATCTTGAGCCTGTCTTGCAGAGCCCAGGGTCTGTCTGAGAGCAGCCCTGGGACAGTTCTGGGCAAAGAACAGAACAATTCTGTGCAGAGAGCAGAGAGCAGAGCTGCTCCTCTGGCTCCAGCAGCCACACCAGGCTCTGCTGATCCTGCTAAACGATGCCAGCCCCAGGTCTGAAGGGATCTGCCAGAACAGAACTGGAACTGCAGGGAGGGAACGTTTTCCTGGCAGGGCCAGGCTGAGCCCTGCTGGCCCCGTGCCTGCCCAGGCAGCACCTGAGCCCTGCAGGCTGCCCTGCCCTCCACTCTGTGCCAGGTGAGCAGGCTGGCAGCCTGGCAGGCACTAATGGGCCCATCAGAGCTCGGCTCAGCCTGTGGAGAGGGGCCAGGCAGGGATGTGCCCACACTGAGCTCGGCTCTTCAGGCCCAAGGCACCCCTCGGTGCAGCAATGTGGGAGCTCAGCACATCACTCCTGATGTCCAGAGCTACCCAGAGAACCCTTGGGGGGCTCGGGAATCCTGGAATGTTGCCAAAAGCACTTGGTGGCTTGATTTTGATCCATCTAGAGATGTGCCACCGATGTATGAGGAGATGGAACCTGTGAGAATCACTCGGGTGTGAATGGTGAAAGGAAGATATCATTATAGGGTGAATCACAAATTTTGGGGTTTTGGTACAGGGGGGTTGCAGAGACAAGATGGAGGAATCAGGGTGTGCCACCAGGCTCTTCCTTCTTCTTCCTGTCTTCCATCTTCTGGGGTGGTGTTGGCATTTGGGGATTGGTCTGGGATGAGGGTGTAGTTAGTGACGAAGATGACAGGTATTGGGGACAAAAGGTAAATATGATATATGTAGTTTTTGTTATAAAAGATGCGGCCGCCTTGGGGGTGGGCAGAGTGCCTTTGGCTCTGTGCTGGTCAGATCCTTCAGGCAGAGAAAGGACTTTATAGATAAGAGATAATAAACAATTCTGAAGGCTGAAAAAACCTAGTGTCCAGACTCATCCTTTGAAGCCCAGCGTGCAAGAACCATGCTAAGAGTGTGTGGGGGCAGAGACAGACAGCCAGCCCCATACAGCAACACAGCTTCCTTCAGGCAGTGAGAGCCTGGGGGCATCCAGATGGAAACTGAGAGTGGGCATCAGCATTTCATCAGCAGCACCCACAGCCTCAGGGACATGCACCCCCGTTACTGAGACTAAAGGTGCTCATCATTAAAAATGCACCCATTTATTATACAAAACCAACAGTGTAAATCTCCATGGGGTTGTTTTGTTTATCATTAGAGGTGTGTAAACTGGAGCTGCCCGGGCCCTCTGACACTCAGTGAAGAAATGGGCACTGCAAGGTGCCATTTATATCCCCTCTAGGACAGGTACCAAAAATAAATACAAATTTATATCCCCTCTAAGACAGGTACTAAAAATAAACACAGCTACTAAAAATAAATACGAATTTATATCCCCTCCAGGACAGGTACTAAGAACAGAAAGCTTTCTTTCTCCATCTGACTCTTGTAAGTTATTACTGCCTGAGCATTGGTCATGGTCCCTGTGGTGCTGCTAAAGCTGCCCCTTCCTGGCCAGCCTCACAGCAAATTTACCTCGGCTTCCCACTTGCTTTTCTCATTTAAAGAAGAGTCATTTAAAGCTCACCTGGGCCCACACACCTGTGCTCACACCTTCGCTGTGCCTGGAATTGCTGCTGCCTGCTGCAGGGAGCTCTCTGAATGAAGGCAGGGTGAACACCTGCATCAGCTCAGGTCCAGAACCAAGCCCAGAAGTGAGAATCGATTTGCTCTGGCTTTCCTGTGAAGTGTATGGAGATTAGCTAAAGGATTTTCTCCGGCCTCCATCTGCACCCTGTATCAGCAGAAGGGGGGAACTGCTGACATGCAAGTCACATCCATCTTCCTCTTTGATCCACCTAATCAAAGTGAGGTGCCTTGCCATGTCCTGCTTGCCATCTCCGAAGGAATCTGGTTACTTTGAGGAGTCCTTGAAGCTTGCAGTAATTTCCCTTCTGGCTGAATTCTGTTTCTCGTGGATATCTCCTTTGTCACTGCCAGGATCAGCTGTTAACACACTCCTGTATACAAACATTGGGATTGTATACAAATACTGGAATTCATCCTTCCAAGTGGAACTAACCCCCAAAACCCCACAGCCCCAGCCCTCCAGGTCTGTGCCTGGCACGTTCTGCTGGCAGGCTCAGGTGAGCACTCTGAGGGAGCCCCAGACAGCAAAGGCTGATGTGGCTGTGCTGTGCCTGGCTTTGCACAGGGATCAGGCTCCCTGCCAGCCTGATTCCTCCATGCTTTAACTATCTGCAGCTGAGTGATTACATTAATAAACTTCCAGAGCAGACAGCATGCTAAACTCCAGCCTCTGCTCGTGCAGGAAGAGAATGGATGTCTTTAAAGACACTTTCTCTTCCAAACCCCAGGAAAGAAAAAGGCAAACCCTGGCCTGATTTTCCCCAAAAGAACCCTTCCTTAGAAACCTCCAGCAGCCTCCTGGTTCTCAGCAGGGCTTTTAGGACCAGGAGAGTTCCCTCTCAGCTGAACAAAGCATTTTTTCTTTATTTTTAGGTGGTTGCTAAAGGCCAGCCAGAGATGCTGTGCAGCAGCTGCACTAAAGCTGAGCAGCCTCTGGCATTCCCGAGCACTTCCCTCATCTTGGCAACCTCTGGGTGCTGGAACCTGAGCACTCAGCACTACTTCTGTGCTTGAGTCAGCACCAGTGATGAAGCCAGACCTGCCTTGTCATTCTGTCACCATCAGACAACAAAGAATAAGCTCTTTTAGTGTTTCACAACGTAAGCTCCCCAGTTCCTGGTGTGTTCACACAGCCCTTTCTTCTCCTGGTTCCAGTTCCAGCTCATCCTTCCTGAACACAAATCCTACACTGACACAAAAAGCCAAAGCTTTAAGGTGTGCTTTGAGAATTCCACTCTCTTTGTAAATGGTTTTAATTGTTGGTGATGGAAATAATGGGAGTTGTTTCTCACCCCTCTCGGAGTGGGGTGTTGTGATATTTCCCCTGAAGTACTGACTTGCTGGTTTTATTATTTCTGTGATAGTGGGCCATTATCAACCCAGCAACGATGGGCAGTGATAGTGAACATTCCTGTGGGCCTTCCCCCTAAAGCAGGTTTGATGGAAGTGTAAAAGTCCAAATGCATTTTCCCATGCACACTTGTACTGGGACTCGAGCACTTGAGGAGATTCACCACAGATCTGAGCAAGATACACTGCACCAACCCATCGTGAAACAGACCCAGTCCAGCCCTGAAGTGATCCCAAAAATTGGAAATTCTGGTAACAGCAGTGCCATGGGCCTTTAAAAGCACTGCAGCTCACAGGCATGCATTGCTCTGCCTAGTTAATGCCAGCAATTCTACTTTTAATGAATGTTGCAGGGAACAAAAACTAAATAGTGCTACGAGCCTCAAATCTGCATTTTCCTGACAGCCACGAGTGCTGAGAAAGTTCTGTTCTCCTGGCAATTGTTACACAGCACAAACAAAATCTCATTTCCACCCGAGGCAGTGTGGTGGCAAGGTCAGTCCCTCTCTGCTGGCCTGGGAGGTCAGGCTGCAAGGGGAGCACTCACAGGCTTGTGAAAAGAGAAACTGTGATGTGCTGCTGAGGACAACGCCAGCACCAAAGGCAAGGGATTAATAAATTAGTAAAACTCACCAGTGATTAGCAAAGAGCACTCCTGAACTCACATTTACCAAATGATTTTAAGAAGCAGGTCCAGACAGACTACAGTGGAATCCCTTCACACATGGAAAATAAGCAATGCCACCTTTCAATTCTTTGGCTGGCACTCCAGCTCCTCACTGGGAGTTCGTTCAACCTCTCCATCTCTTCCTTCCTCTTCCAGTGGCCTGGGAAATCCTGCAGGGTCTGATCTCACTTTAAGGAAGCACTCGGAGCTGAAGGGCCAAACCAGGCTGGTAAAACCCCAGGGGCACACTTAGCCCAGACACCTTTCCTGTGTAAAAGACCTTCTTCCCAACAACAGTTTCCAGTTCACCACAGCCAGCTCCATCCTCCCGGCACGGAGCACAGCCCAGCTGCACCAGGGGAGATTCCCTGTTACTAAGTGACAGCAAATCAGAGTGAGAGAACATCCTTCTCAACAGCCCTGACACGCTGTAAACAGAGGGATGTTAAAAAATCAGCATGCTCTGAGTGAGTGTTCTGGCAGCTTCTGTGTGCCAGACTAAATTCTGGGTGCAGAAGCCCAAGGGGAGACAGGGGGAAGGCAGCACAGCAGAGAGGGCTCAGGCCTGGGCAAGGAGGGAGGAGAGGGATTTGTTCTGTTCTCTAAACCCTTCTGTCTTGTTTTAGACAAGGAAAAGCTGTGTGTGCTTACAGCACTTTTATCATTAGGTTATAAAAATACCAGCAGCTTGAAGCTTCGTACACTTCATTTCCTTGGAGCAGAATCTGCAGAAATCAGACAGGTTTCCCAAAAGGGAAGTGGGGCTGCAAGCTGAGCACAGGGTTTGGGGTTTGTGATCATTAATAATTAATAATGACCAACAGCCAAGGTGGCCAAGCTCTCCCTGGCCTGGAGCAGCACAGGGTTTGGAGTTCATGATAATTAATAATTAATAATGACCAATATCCAAGGTGGCCAAGGTGGCCAAGCTCTCCCTGGCCTGGAGCAGCACAGGGTTTGGGGTTTGTGATCATTAATAATTAATAAGGACCAATATCCCAGGTGGCCAAGCTCTCCCTGGCCTGGAGCAGCTGGGATCCATGTCCAGAGCCCCTGAGCAGGGCTGCTGCACTGGGGCTGCACCAGAAATGTCACCTGGGGAGCCCTGGAAATGCAGGAGGAGGCTGAGGCTCACTGGGGCCCTCAGAGCTGAGCCTCTGCTGTGACACCAGCTGCCCTAAAGGCAGTTTCCTTTCCAACACAGAAACCCCCCCTGCCCTCCCCAAACTCCCCAAAACTGCTTTACAGCTGCCTCTCTGCTGGGATTCCAGGTCACCCAGGAGCCACCAAGGATGGTGACACAGCAGCACGGGCTGAGCTCCATCTTCACAGGGACCAGAGCTACCAGACTCTCAGGCAGGGTCTGGGAAATACATGGATACAGAAGATTGCAGGCTGTTGAACAGAGGCCCTTGCAGAGACACATTTATAGCTCTGTGCACCCAGCAGGTGAACAGGCAGCCCTCAGAGTACACAGACTGGCTGTGGCCACCCTGATTTATGATAGCAGTAATTTTTTTAAAGATTAATAGATTTGCAGGCTCGTTACTATGAGTAACACATGGACAGGTAATTTAAAATGAAACAAAAAAGAAAGTCTGGCATTAGAAGATCAATACTTCCCCCTCCTCCTTTCTTATACAGCATTTAATTAAGAGAAGCAATACAGTGGACAAATGTTGGAGCAGCTCTGCAAACAACACCCGTGGATTTCCACTGACCCTGCTGAATGACCCTGGGCAAGTAAAGCCCAGGCAGACTGAAAATTCCTCACCTGCAAACCAGACAGGATGACAGCAACCATCATTCCCCAGCACTCTGTAGGGAGTTTTCCTACTGAAAGTGCTATTGCAGGCCAGGGGCTTCTCCAGACAAAGTGCAGGTCCACACAGTGGGATTTCAATGTGAGATTATGACCTGGTGAGCCTGATGTCCTTAAGGAAAAACCCCAGCAGGCACAATTCCATCCAGCCCTTCCTCATTCCTAATCCCAGCTTTCACTCAAGACCACAGCAGCTCATGGCCCCCGAGCCTCGCCAGCAGGTGAGGAGGGAGGCAGCAGATCTCCTGTGGTCTGTCAGAGCACAGCCAGAAACACAGACAGACAGACAGACACAGGCAGGCAGACACAGGCAGGCAGACACAGGCAGACAGACAAACACAGGCAGACAGACAAACACAGGCAGACAGACAAACACAGGCAGACAGACAAACACAGGCAGGCAGACAAGCTCTCAGACAGACAGACAAGCTCACAGGCAGACAGACAAGCTCACAGGCAGACAGACAAGCTCTGAGACAGACAGACAAGCTCACAGGCAGACAGACAAGCTCACAGGCAGACAGACAAACTCACAGACAGACAGACAAGCTCACAGACAGACAGACAAGCTCTGAGACAGACAGACAAGCTCACAGGCAGACAGACAAACTCACAGGCAGACAGACAAGCTCTCAGGCAGGACTCAGCCTGCAGGGCCGTGCCCTGGCCAGTCCCACAGTGGGACTTGATTCCTGCAGGGCCCAGGCTGGTCCCTCCACGGAGGGCTCAGACTGCACTGGAGAGGGGATAAAGGTGGGAAAAGGGGGATAAGGGTCTATAAGGGTCTATAAGGGTGTATTAAAGAAATAAAAGGGTGTATAAAGAGTATATAAAGAGTGTACAAGGGTGCATAAAGATGTGTAAGGGTGTGCAAGGGTGTACAAAGGGGGTACAAAGGTGCATTAAGGGTGTACAGGGGTGTATAAAGATGCAGAAAGATGTAAAAGGGTGTACAAGGGGTGTACAAGGGGTGTATTAAGGGTGTATAAGGGGCCATTAAGGGTGTAGAGGGGTGTATAAAGATGCAGAAAGATGTAGAAGGGTGTACAAGGGGTACAAAGGTGCTTTAAGGGTGTACAGGGGTGTATAAAGATGTAGAGGGGTGTACAAAGGGTGTACAAAGGTGTATTAAGGGTGTTTAAAGGTGCATTAAGGGTGTACAGGGGTGTATAAAGATGCATAAAGATGTAAAAGGGTGTACAAGGGGTGTACAAGGGGTGTATTAAGGATGTACAAGGGGTACAAAGGTGCTTTAAGGGTGTACAGGGGTGTATAAAGATGCAGAAAGATGTGCAAGGGTGTACAAGGGGTGTACAAGGGTGCACAGGGGTGTATAAAGATGTAGAGGGGTGTACAAAGGGTGTACAAAGGTGTATTAAGGATGTAAAAAGGTGCATTAAGGGTGTACAGGGGTGTATAAAGATGCATAAAGATGTGCAAGGGTGTACAAAGGGTGTACAAGGGTGTACAAAGGGTGTATTAAGGACGTTTAAAGGTGCATTAAGGGTGTACAGGGGTGTATAAAGATGTAGAAGGCTGTACAAGGGGTGCACAAGGGGTGTACAAGGGGTGCACAAGGGGTGCACAAGGGGTGTACAAGGGGTGCACAAGGGGTGCACAAGGGGTGCACAAGGGGTGCACAAGGGGTGTACAAGGGGTGCACAAGGGGTGCACAAGGGGTGCACAAGGGGTGCACAAGGGGTGCACAAGGGGTGTACAAGGGGTGTACAAGGGGTGTACAAGGGGTGTACAAGGGTGTGCAAGGGGTGTACAAGGGGTGTACAAGGGTGTGCAAGGGGTGCACAAGGGGTGCACAAGGGGTGTACAAGGGGTGCACAAGGGGTGCACAAGGGGTGCACAAGGGGTGTACAAGGGTGCACAAGGGTGCACAAGGGGTGTACAAGGGGTGTACAAGGGGTGTACAAGGGGTGTACAAGGGGTGTACAAGGGTGCGCAAGGGGTGCACAGGGGTGCGCAAGGGGTGCACAAGGGGTGCACAAGGGGTGCACAAGGGGTGCACAAGGGGTGCACAAGGGGTGTACAAGGGTGCACAAGGGGTGCACAGAGGGAGGTTTAGGCGCCACGCCTGTGGAGCTGCGTGTGCAGTGTGACCAGGAGGTGGCTCTGGCCCGCGGGGAGGAGGAAGGGCTCTCACTCTCTGCGCCGCAGCCGTTTACAAGGGGCTCCTTTAGCAAGCCAGAGCCTAATGAATTAGCAGGCATTAAAAATTGATCGTCCCCACACAGCATTTCTGCAGCTGTATTGATTGACGTTTTCATTCTGCAGAAAGCACCAGGGCCCAGTCAGGATCTGCGGGAGGTGATGGCGTGGGGGTGACACAGAGAGGTGTCCTGTGCCCGGGTCCCTCCAGAGCTCTCAGCAGAGCAGAGGAGCTCCTGGCACGCCGCATTTAACCTGGATTCCATCCTTACCTGGCACGGCAGGGAGTTTAAAGCCAGCCCTGCCCTGCAGGGATCAGACAGAGCTGCCTGCACAGCATCCCTGCCAGGGAGCACAACTGACCTGACAGCCCAGGGCACAGATCTTGTGCCAGAACAAACCCTGCACAAGATTTCTGCAGTCATGCCACATAAAAAACCTGCTCAGGCTCCAGACAGAGCCTTATGTCAGGCCCAGTATGACACAAGCACATTTCCCCAACTACTTAAAGGTTATGTAATGGAGATCTGCAGAGCATTAGCAGTCACATGACAGCCCCACTAAGATTCCAAACTGCCACCTACAAAATTTAATTAGCAAGCAGGAAACAAGGGAGAAGGGAAGGAACACACTCCTGCAGCTGGCAGGGAATATTCCTGAGGCCCTAAACTCCAGCACTGGGGGCAGGTGGGGAGAGCAGCCAGGCAGACTTTGCCAGGAGGGGGAACTGGGAGTGCCACAGAGGGAAATGCAGAGCACAGGGGCCAGGGCCTGCAGGGCTGTGACAGGGACAGCTGAGAGCTGCCTGCCCTGAATGCTGAGACAAGCAGCCCCCTAACCCTGACCCAAATCCTGACCCTAACCCTGATCCCAACCCTAACCGTGGCCCTAACCCTGATCCTAACCCTAACCCTGACCTTAACCCTGGCCCTGATCCTAACCCTGACCCTAACCCTGATCCCAACCCTAACCGTGGCCCTAACCCTGACCCTAACCCTAACCCTGATTCCAACCCTAACCCTGATCCTGACCCTGATCCCAACCCTGACCCCAACCCTAACCCTAACCCTGACCCCAACCCTAACCCTGACCCTAACCCTGATCCCAACCCTAACCCTGACCCTAACCCTGATCCCAACCCTGACCCTGACCCTAACCCTGACCCTGGCCCCGCTCCATCCCCCTGCAGGCAGTGCCAGCCCAGCCCAGGGCCCCTGGGGATGTCCCAGAGCTGTGTCCCCTGCACAGATCTGCAGCAGCCCTGGCTGAGGGACCTCCCAGACCCCCCCCAGGGAGCGGGCAGGGCTCTCACTGCACTCCCCCACCAAAAGCACCGTGGTTGGCCATGCAGGGGAACAAAGAGCACCTCCAGCTCTGGAAGAGGGAGGTACAGAAATATTCAGCAGGAGATGGAAAGGTAAAGTCCCAGAATAAATGGAGGAATTTGGCCTTGATGTAGGACTTTTCTAGGCCAACCCCAGACCAGTTAACCTGCCTCAAGAAAGGCTTATTTTCCTTTGAAGCTGGCAAGAGTTGGGGGTACAATTGTAATATTTTCCATCACACACCCAAAATCCATCACCCTGGATGAGGCTGTCTATAAAAATGATGGATGCTCCTCAGTGAAAGAAGACAAATCAGCCTGGTTTCAGGGAGGAGGAGCATGGAAGGAAAGGGGTGCACTGATGGCTGCCCAGCAGCTCACCATGCTCACACCAGAGCCTGAGGAAGAGGGCTGGCTGCAGGGTGGCCTCCAGAGGAAAACGGGAAAAGGTTTCCAATAGTCCTGAGCTGAGAGCAGGGCATCTGTGCCATGCTGTGGTTTCCTCTGGTTGGCAGGAACAGCCTGCCCTGCTGCTGACCAGCCAGCCTGGGCACAGCAGTGCCTGCTGCTCTACAAACCAAGCCTGTGTGCAGCACAAAACCTTGTGACAATTCTATATTTTTAAAAAGCAAACCCGCCCTGTCCCATTCCCTGTGTCCTGACCCTGCCCTGTAAATGCTTCCACCAAACCACTGCCACCAGCAGGGGAATGAGGCTCTTCACTCCCACCTGGACATCCTCACCAGCAGCACAGAGAGCCCAGCTCACCAAACGTTATCCCAGAAACCCCAGAACAAATCCAGACTCGTTGGCACTCAGCAATCTCCTTCTACAGACCAACAGCACACAATGCAGGCTGTCCAGTGATTGATAAGTGGCACCTAGAAGCCTCTGCTGGGATTCAGCATCCTGATGGAGAAAACTGTATTTGGTCTGAAAATCTCATTTCCTGAGCAGATAAAAGAAATAGAATCTAGTGGGGAGAGTTCACTGCTATTCCCACTTAGAGGAGGGGAACAGAGCCCAGGAGATGCCAAGTGCTTTGCTCAGGCCATTCACAGAGCCCGTGGCAGAGCTGGAGCCCCACTCTGATTTCCTGTCAAGCCCCAGAGCAGGAGCCCCAGAGTGGAGCCACCAGCCTCTGGAGCCCTCATTTCCCCAGCAGGATCCCAGCCACAGGTGGCTTTACAGTCACCATTTACAGGATGGACACAGCTCCAGCAGCTCCTCCAGCAGGGTGGGTGAGTGAGAGAGAACCCGCAGTGCCCACTCAGGCTGCAGCCCCCAGCTGCTGCAGGGCCAGGGCACCCCTGCCCAGAGCCCCTGGCTGGAGCCCTCACCCCACCCCTGAGCACCCCTGCCCTGCCCAGAGCCCCCCAGAGCCTGACAGGAGCCTTCTTCACCATCACTGAGCACCCCTGCCCTGCCCAGAGCCCCTCAGAGCCTGGCTGGAGCCTTCTTCTCCATCCCTGAGCACCCCTGCCCTGCCCAGAGCCCCTCAGAGCCTGGCTGGAGCCTTCTCCACCATCCCTGCCCTTCCTAGAACCCCTCACAGCCTGGCTGGAGCCTTCTTCACCATCACTGCCCTGCCCAGAGCCCCTCAGAGCCTGGCTGGAGCCTTCTTCTCCATCACTGCCCTTCCTAGAACCCCTCACAGTCTGGCTGGAGCCTTCTTCTCCACCCCTGAGCACCCCTGCCCTGCCCAGAGCCCCTCAGAGCCTGGCTGGAGCCTTCTTCTCCATCCATGAGCACCCCTGCCCTGCCCAGAGCCCCTGGCTGGAGCCCTCACCCCACCCCTGAGCACCCCTGCCCTGCCCAGGGCCCCTCAGAGCCTGGCTGGAGCCTTCTTCACCATCACTGCCCTGCCCAGAGCCCCTCAGAGCCTGGCTGGAACCTTCTTCTCCACCCCTGAGCACCCCTGCCCTGCCCAGAGCCCCTCAGAGCCTGACAGGAACCTTCTCCACCATCCCTGCCCTGCCCAGAGCCCCTCAGAGCCTGGCTGGAGCCTTCTTCTCCATCCATGAGCACCCCTGCCCTGCCCAGAGCCCCTGGCTGGAACCTTCTCCACCATCCCTGCCCTGCCCAGAGCCCCTCAGAGCCTGGCTGGAGCCCTCATGCCCACCCCAGAGCCCACACTGGGTCTGTGGCACCCTGCTTGGGAGCAGCTGCCTTTCCCCAGCGCTGTGGCTACACTCCAGCTCTATTTTTACTGGAGATACTGGGATGTATTTTTCAATTCTAACAGCAAGTGCTGCTCTGACAGAGGAAATGCTGCAGTCAGCAGCACTCTGTGACAGCCCTCATCTGTGCTGGACAGGCACCTCACACAGAGCATCAACAGCCAGAGTCATCACCAGGTGCTGGCCACAGAATCTAAACTAAAGAGATATAGATATATATATATATATATATATATTTTTTTTTTTTTTTTTTTTTTAATCTAAAGCTAAAGATTTCAGCTCCTTGGTCCTGTGCAGAGACTTTCCAAACACCAGAGGAGCTGCTATCTACCCAGCCTGACACGCTGTCAGAACGGGATCTACAGGCTGTGAAAGGGGGAAACAAAGGACTCAGACAAAATTCCAGTTTAGTCAGAACCTTCTGCTGAATAATAACCCAAAAATAAGTCCCAGGAAGAAGTCGTGACTAACAGAAATTTCAGCTGCTGTGACATATTTCCTAGCAGTGAGGAGGGCCTGAGCAGTCTCAGTGAAATGACAAACAGCCTCGAGTGTCAAACCACGCTGCACTCCACGCCAATGCTGAAAGGACAGGACGTGCCCAGCCAGCTTCTCCTTGCAGAGCACTGCCAGGGTGAGGTGGGGTGTTCAATTCTGGTCGGTGCTGAACAGGCACACCTGAGCCAGAGACACACCTGAGCCAGAGACAGCCACACCTGAGCCAGAGACAGTCACACCTGAGCCAGAGACACACCTGAACCAGAGACAGTCACACCTGAGCCAGAGTCAGTGACATCTGAACCAAAGACACATCTGTGTCGTTTGGGCAGATGCAGAAATACATCCAGGCTTGTACAGGTATGGATGGGCAGGTATGGATGGACAGATGCAGAAACATCCAGAGCTTGTAGAGGTATGGATGTGCAGAAATACATCCACAGCTTGTAGAGGTATGAATGTACAGGTATGGATGTACAGGTATGGATGTACAGGTATGGATGTACAGATGCTGAAGTACATCCACAGCTTGTACAGGTATGGATGGACAGCTATGGATGGACAGGTATGGATGGTCAGATGCAGAAATACATCCACAGCTGGTACAGGTAAGGATGCACAGATTTGTTTGGGCAGGTGCAGAAGTACATCCACAGCTGGTACAGGTATGGGACTGGTCACATCTCTAGGGAGATGCTTCAGGTTTCTGAGCTTGCAGTTGTCAGCCAACTAAAGCAGCATCTAGCAGCTATTCAGACCGATTTCATGCAGACATCTGTGGCTCTGCCCTGCCCCATATTTTGCTCCACCTCACTCTTCCTACCCCTGAAAGCCACGTGCTGTTTTAGGGCTGTAACTTGGGTTTGATTCTAGAAATTTCAACAGGCTGCCTGTCTCAACAAGGTGCTCCAGGGAGAGACAAATACACCAAGCTGGCTGTAAGAGCAGAGCCCCTCTGTGCTCTGCCTCTAGCATGCAGTCATGCTGGATTTTAGCAGGCTGGAGCCCATTCAGGTACCTAAGAAGGGAAAATCAGGGCTGCTCTCCAGCCTGCAGCCAGCAGGGCCTCTTCACTGGTTTCATTTAGAGCCAGTCTTTCCCCTTTTAAAGAGAAATCAGTCTGCACAGAGCCACTGACCAGGACCATCAGATCAAAAAGGAACAACAAAGAGGCACCTAAAAAACCCCAACCTCCTTTCAGGTGCTAGAAGCAGCACAAATGTGCTTCAAAGGCTGTCTGCAGTGCTGAGTCCTGGCTGACATCTGTAACATTTGATCTGAATTACCTCCTTCACGAGTCAGCTGGGCAGACTTGAAAACCCTCCTCTAATAAAAATGCAACCCCTCCCCATCAAAAACGCCAAAATACAAAGTGACTGCAGCAACTTTCCTATCAGAGCCATATCCTGCTATTTCTTATCATCATGCCTTCATGGGGATGCTGTGTCTTCCCCTCTGCTTGGTCTGTGTTTCAGTATTTCTGAAATACAGCACTGGTCTGGTTTCAGTATTGCCTGCTGTGTTCTTGAGGCCCTCTTCTATCTCACCCAGAAAAAGTCCTTGTTTTTACTGGGACGATAACAATCATGGTATTCTTCCCTGTCACAGAACACTTGGTGCAATTCCTAATGTTACAACCAGTGGCTCCGAATTTAGGCATTTCTTCCAAACATTTACAATCCCTGAAGAAGCAGACCCTGTGTTTCCCAGCTGCAGTGCCAAGGCTCACTGACAAGTCATTCTGCTGAGTTATTTTGTACACAAACCCTGCATCACGACCTGCCCTGGACAAAACAGCCCAGGCAGTGTTGTACCGCTAAAAACCCAGGCAGCAGTAGATCAAAAAAGAAAAAGCAGAGCTGCAGCGTGCCCCGAGGTTCCCCTCGGCCTGCGCTCAGCCCCGGCACAGCTGTAATGTCGACCATGGCATGGCTGTGCCCAGCGATGACACACCCCCGTGCCCAGCGCCGGCAGCAAGAGCAGCTTGGCGGGGAGGTGAACGAAACCCCGCAGCGGCCCCGTGGCGCTGAGCACAGCGCACTGCTGCGTGCCGATCCCGCGCTGCCTGCGGGGATGGGCCGGGATCCCTGCTCTCGCTCCGTTCCACCGGCTCCTCTGCAGGGCAGACCTGCCCAGTCCTGCTGTCTGCGCTGCCCGTGGGTCTGTCCGGATCTCTCTGCAGATCTCGCTGTTCCGGGGGAAAAGGATGAGCTATTCACTTGCAATTGGGCTGATTTAGCCTCCGATGCCAGACAAATGGCACGTATTCACAGGGGCAGTGGCCGTGCGGAGGAGCAGCCGCGATGACTTTGCCGTGACACGACAATCCACATTTGCAGAGCAAACACATTCTGAGGAGATGCGCCGTGCCTGGGGCCGGGGGCAGGGACTGCCACCGCCACCAACCCTGCCCACAGACACCAACGGAACAGAAACACGGCCATCAGACCTGCCAAAATGGCTTTTGTTTCATCGGAAACCCCAAAAGCGACTGGGAAATGACATCAGATTAAACATCAGTCGCAGGGAGGATGGAATAATCTAGCAAGAGTTTAATCCCTTTACCTAGCGCTCGTGCACGATGCACATTTTATTATTCGGAGCAGCACCTAGGAGGGAGGATGCAGTGAAGGGCATCGCCAAATTGCTGCAGAATAATAAACTTTGCCTGCCTGCGATACGAGTTACCGATGCCTGAAGGGGACTGTCCCCCCGCACACCCATCCCCGTCCCTGTCCCCATCTCCATCCCTGTCCCCATCCCCGTCCCCGCGGGCCCCGGAGCACCGCGGCCGTTCCCGGGAGCGATCCCCGCGTACCTGCGCTCAGGCGGGGCCGAGGGCGAGCGGGATCCTGCGGGAGCGGAGCGGGGCCGGGCAGGAGCCCCGGTGTCCGCAGCAGCAGCAGCTCCGGTGTCGGAGCAGTCCGGGGCCGGCAGCAGCAGATCCGGGTGTCGGAGCAGCTCCCGGTGGCGGAGGGAGCGGAGCCAGCAGCAGCCGTAGCTCCGGTGTCGGCAGCAGAAGAAGCTCCGGTGTCGGAGGAGATCCGGTGTCCGCAGCAGCCTCAGCTCCGGTGTCGGAGGAGCTCTGGTGTCGGCAGCAGCCGCAGCTCCGGTGCTGGTAGCAGCCTCAGTCAGCTCCGGTGTCGGTAGCAGCCTCAGTCAGCTCCGGTGTCGGTAGCAGCCCCGAGCCGGCAGCAGCCGCAGCTCCGGTGTCGGTAGCAGCAGCTCCGGTGTCGGTAGCAGCCTCAGCTCCGGTGTCGGAGCAGCCCCGGGCCCGTAGCAGCCTCAGCCCCGGGCCGGCAGCAGCCGCAGCTCCGGTGCTGGTAGCAGCCTCAGCTCCGGTATCGGAGCAGCCCCGGGCCGGCAGCAGCCGCAGCTCCGGCCGCGCTCGGTGCCAGCGCTTCACGGGCGCCCCGCGGGCGGGCAGGCGGGGAGCCGAGCGAGCATCATCGCCGTGCACGGCCGCCCGGGAGCCTATGAGGCTCTCGCAGCCGCCCAAGATGGCTCTCCCGGTGCCCGCGGCGCTCACATGGCCCGGGCCCCGCACGGGCCCCGCACGGGCCGGGCCGGCGCGCCCGGGGAGCGGCTGCGGGCAGAGCCGCGGGGCTGCGCTAGCGCGGGAGCCGCCGCTGCCTCGGCTGTGGCCTGCTGGCACGAACCAATGAACTGTAAACGCCAGCCGCAGGTTTTTTTCCGCCGCCCGGCCTGCCCAATGAAGGCGCAGGAGCGCCGATGCAGAAGGGAATTAAGGCGGATTACCTGGAGCATCCCGAGCGCTCTGCCGCTCCTCTTCCCGGGATAACGGGGGGCAGCGCATTCCCACAGAACTCCTGAGGTGCGGCAACACCTCCCCAGCAGGCAGAGGGAGACGCTGTCTGGGGATACAGGGAAAGATTGTCAATAAATCGAATTTTAGAAACCCAGATCCAGTCGTTTTCTCATTGTTTCTCGCTCCTAGTGTCTCCTGAGCACAGGTGATCTGAGTGGCACAAGCTGATCAGTTTGGGAGCCCATTCACTACAACAGAACTGAATTCCCCAGGCTGGTGAAGGTTAAATCATCAAGAAAACATCGGAATTATATTGAGTGGCATTTCTGTATTTCCCTTTAGTATTTTACAGGGAAGGAAATATTGCACTCTCAAAGCACTATTTTATTGAGTTCTGCTAAAGTATCTAGAGAAATACATCCCTCGGTTCAATACTGCCTTTCCCACAGCTCCCTCTCAGATACCAGCCTTCCTCCCTGGTTTTACCCACAGACATAATGGGGAAGAGCAGGAGAACCTTCGGGAAAGTTTGGCATGAACAAGAGAAGGCAGATTTCCCCTCGAGCCTAATGGTTCTCTCTGAAGTGCACGGGGAGCACCCTGCTCTCCAGGACCTGCAGCACCTGATGCTTCTCTGCAAGGAATGAGCAGCCGCGGAGGAGGGAACTCTCAGGTGATCTCTCTCTCTCAGGCTCTGGGTCACCTGCATCTCCAGCTCGCTGTGAGCCCCTGATGCTCACCCAGCAGCTGAGCAGTCTCTCCCACCTGGCCTCGGATGGATTTCTGGAGCAGCAGCTCCCCCCGACCCTGTCTGAGCCCCCAGAGCTCCCAGACCACCCCCCACTGGCATGGAGCACATTTCTCCTCAGAGCTTTGGGGCTAAATCGGGGCCACAGTGTGACCTGCAGAGCAAGGCTGAAGGTCCTGTCCCTGAGTGTGGGACTGAAGCATCCAGCTCTGAGCTCTCAGCTCCGAGCTCCGAGCCTGGTGACGTGGCACTGCAGGAGGAACAGACCAGGAGAAGGCTCACAGGCAAGCTGTGCTTCCTCCCCTGCAGATCTGCACTGGCACCATCCACAAAGACAAGGCTCTTCGGAGGGAGAGCTCCAAGCTCTGAAAACGAGGTCCCCAAGACCCCTGTGCTGTGCCAATCTCAGCCCCAACTGACTGCCCCTGAGACCACTCATGGCTGCAGCAGGAACAACAAAACTCTGGCATTTTCTGAGGGAAGAGCTGCTCCCAGCCAGGTTCCTGTGCTCATTCCCAGATTAGCTTATGGCTCTGATTGCCAGGCAAGGCACTCTTACTTTTATAACCACTTTGTGCCATAAATGGCTTTTTTTTTCTTTTTTTTTGAGTCTAATTTTGGCCAGTCAGATTCTCCCCTCGGCTGAGCTGCATCTCAAGCTGCAATGTTCCTTCTGGCTGCAGCAGCACCCAGCACACCGTGCTCCAGCCCCAGCTCAGAGCTGCCCTTTGAGATGTCACTGCACCAGAACATTCTGGCACATTCTGCCCAGGCTGCAGGAAGGTGGCTGTTCCTCTGTGTGCGTTTGTACAACAAAACAGAAACTCTGCAGGCCCACCTGACACCCGAGAGTCTGTCAGGCCACTGTGAAAGGGTGTCATGGGCGTGCTGCACTGAGCCAGAGCAGCTCTGCTCCTCCCTTGCCATGGTGGGTTTCACACATGAATATCTGCACAGGGGGTGGGGTAAAGCAGGGATAAAACATGAGAATGATCATCAACGTTCTGAAAGCCTTCTTTTAAAAATATGCAAAATTATAGGAGTAAATTTGAATAAGTCACTCTGGAAGTAAAATAGCAAGTAGTTTTCTAAACTACCAGTACAGACTCACTGCCAGGAAGGTTTTCAAACAAATTCCTTATCTCAAGAACATGTTTAGCAATTTGAGTCATAAAAATTTGACATATGCAACTAGTTATGCCACAGCAGACAAGGACTGGCATTTCACTGGAACTGTAAGATGTTAGGATTTATTACCATAAACATTTCATTATTATTTTGTGAGATTTTTACCTACCCTCAGCCCTCCCAGCTGATTGTGGATCTTTTCACACTCCCCTTGCTGCAGCTGGATCTCCAGACCTTTTATGCTTTCTGTTGATATTTTGCAGGTGCTGAGAGTGGCAGGGAGCATTTCTGCCGTGGAGGCAGCGTTCTGGGGATGGTTTTTGTGGTGACAGCACTGTTACTGGGTGACAGTGTCAATGGAGATGGAGGGTTGACAGCCTGCTAAGAGAAAATACATTTCTCATTTCTCATGCCATTCCTGCTAAAGCTTTGTCTGAGGGGAAGAATTTAATTCAAATTCTTTCAAAAATCACGGCGTGAGTCTTTGCTTGAAAGTTTTCTTCCTCCGACATTCCATTCAAGCTGTGAGTGAGTAAGAGACAGCCTCGCCCGGTCAGTCGCAGGCAGAGATGGGGCTGACACGAGGAAAGGAAAAGCAGAGAATTCCTTTTCTTTTCCTTTCCCTTTCCTCCAGCCAGCCACGCTCGGGGACCCTGGGGACACCGATGGGTTTGCCACTGGATGGCAACAGAGCGCTGCCGCTGCTGCTGCCGCTGCTGCTGCTGCCGCTGCTGCTGCCGCTGCTGCTGCTGCTGCTGCTGCGCCTGTTCGGTCCCCTTCGGGGCCGAGCCGAGCCGTGCCGTGCGGAGCTCACAGCCCGTTCGGGTCCCCTTCAGAGCCGAGCCGTGCCGGGCCGTGCCGAGCTCACAGCCCGTTCGGAGCCGAGCCGTGCCGGGCCGTGCCGAGCCCGCTGTTCGATCGGAACCGAGCCGGGCCGAGCTCACAGCCCGTTCGAGACCGATCCGTGCCGGGCCGATCCGTGCTGGATGTTCTGTGCGCCCCGGCTCAGCCCAGCCCAGCCCAGCCCAGTCCAGTCCACTTCAGTTCAGTTCAGCCCAACCCAGCCCAGCCCAGCCCAGGGAGCAGCTCAGCTCAGCTCAGCCCAGCCCAGCCCAGCCCAGTTCAGTTCAGTTCAGCCCACCCCATCCCAGCCCAGCTAGGCTCAGCCCTGCTCAGCCCAGTTCAGTTCAGTTCAGTTCAGTTCAGCCCACCCCATCCCAGCCCAGCTAAGGGAGCAGCTCAGCCCAGCCCAGTTCAGTTCAGTTCAATTCAGCCCACCTCATCCCAGCCCAGCCCAGCCCGGCCCAGCCCAGCCCAGCCCACCTCATCCCATCCCAGCCCAGCCCAGCCCTGCTCTGCCCAGCCCAGCCCAGCCCAACCCAGCCCATCCCGGCCCGGCCCAGCCCAGCCCAGCCCATCCCAGCCCAGCCCAGCCCAGCCCGGCCCAGCCCGGCTCAGCCCGGCTCAGCCCAGCCCCTCCCTGGGCAGGGGGTCCCTAAGGTGGCCGAGTCTCAGCTGTGCCCGCCGCCCCACCTCACGGTGGCTCTCCATCTTTAAAGCGACAAACTCCGAGTTTCCAGTGACAGAAATCCCTGCCCAGTCTGGGATTTGGGCACAAACTGCTCCTGCCTCGGGCAGCTCCACCAGCACAGCTCTGTGCAGTGGGAAAACTGATCTGTGGGGAATGAGGAGTGGGAAAAGCAGAACCAGCCTGAGGTGTGTTGCAGCTGCTCACTCTGCAGATGAATATTTAACTGCTGCGTTTTTCTGTCAGGCATTAAACTGTTGAGTAAATGATCCAGTAAAACCTGAGAGCTGCCAAACCCTTCGGTGCTTATTGATTTCTTTTAAGCATTTTTTATCGTGTTTGTATCTGAGGGGAGAAGCGCTGAAAGCTCTGGAGAGAGGATGCATTAGTGAGCAGAGAAGATGAATCGCAGCAAGCACCAGGTGCAGCTGGCTCTGCAGGCAGGTGGGGCTGTGCCTGCAGCTCCGGGGCTCCCTCGCTGCTGCCTTCTTCCCTGCCAGCCTCAGCTCAAGGGGCTTTGCAAAGCAGCTGCTCTGATCCCCCTATCCCCCCTCTCACAAGCCACACATGCAGACAGATGTTCCAGAATCAGCACAAAAGGCATTTAACATCAGCATCTCTTTTTGTTCCTGTTGGGGGATCACTTGAAATCGGCCAACATTTTAAATTAGGTATCTTACAACACAAGCAGTAAATAACTCCAATCAGAAGAGTAAAGAAGAGAAGTCATAATGGGATATCCTGTTGCTGGTTAACATTCACAACACAGCTCCTAAAACTGCAGAGTTACTCGTGATCTTGTGATTTGTGCCTCCCTCCTGGGCTCAGGGACACTGAACAGAACTGCTGCCTCCCTCCTGGCCAGGCTGCTGAGCAGGGTTGGTGCCTCTCTCCTTGCCCAGGGCTGGTTCCCCTCTCCTGGCCCAAGTTGCTGAGCCTCTCTGCTGGCCCAGGGACACTGAGCAGGGTTGGTGCCTCTCTCCTGGCCCAGATCTGGCTCCCCTCTCCTGGCCAGGCTGCTGAGCAGGGCAGGTTCCCCTCTCCTTGCCCAGATCTGGCTCCCCTCTCCTGGCCAGGGTGCTGAGCAGGGCAGGTTCCCCTCTCCTGGCCAGGGCAGGTTCCCCTCTCCTGGCCAGGGCAGGTTCCCCTCTCCTGGCCCAGATCTGCCTCCCCTCTCCTGGCCAGGCTGCTGAGCCCCTCTGCTGCCCTGTGAGTGCCCCTGCCCCTCACTCGGGGCTGCCTGCAGGCTCTGCCCGAGCAGCTGCTCTCTCCCTTTACATAACATTTAATCTTGTGTAACCAGGACCGCTCCCACAGGGTAAACAGAGAGGGAGATCTCTTCTTTCCAGGCACAGCACCCTTATTTCAGCTCCTCTCTCTCTGTGAGTCAGGCCTGGCCAGCAGGACGGGGCTCAGTCCCTCTGAGCGTGGATCTCACAGCGAGGGAAGGTGAGCCTTGCAGGACCAGGCAGGAAGGTCTCCTTGGGCAGGAGTTTGGAGTTTGTTCTTTCCTCTGGCCAGATCTCAGAATTATCCAGTCGCTGATCACTCAGAGCAGTTCAGCTTTGCCTTTTCTGCTGTGCATTACTGCTCTGGGGGTGCCAGGCTGTGAGGGCAGAACTTCAGTGCTAATGAAACAGCTCCACTTTAGGCACAGAAAAGGTTTTTAATGCAATTAAAATAATGCCACATTCACTTTTCTGGTATAAATGGTAGGGAAGTCGTCAGGGGCACTTATTTATATCTGTGTAGGAAGAAAGGAATGCTCAGTGGAAACCCAAGAAAAGCATCCTGGCCCACAGGGCTGAGTCACTCTGTCAGCACAGGCTTGCCTTAGCAAAGAACCAGCTCTGAGGAGGCAAAACACAGAAAGCAGACAGGGAATCTGAGCCCAGCTCTGGTGGGGATTTGTGAACCCAGCTGGATTGCAGGGCAGCTGAGAGTTTGCCTTCATTTTCTTGAATCTCACCTGAAGATTTTGCCTTCATTTTCTTGAATCTCACCTGAGGTTTATAATAATTTCTGTTATTTTAGGGATTAAAAACATAAATATATTGGCTGTGATTGAAAACACACGTCAACACTTGCTGCATTTTATTGTCCTGTGAGCTGATGTTTTGTTTCTAAGACTGGTTCATTCCATGCCTCACACTTTATTTGCCTGATACTGGAAGGAAAGCCATGCCCAAAAACCCATTGGGGGAACAGCAGCAATGGGAACTCTGACAAAATCTCTCTATAAATAGCTCCAAAGTCAAGGGAGCACAAGTGTGCCCAGCTGTCAGCCTGGGCCTGGCAGAGCTGTGCCCAGGCTGCTGGGCAGGCAGGGCTGGATGGGAGCAGGGCAGGGTTGCTGAGCCCCAGAACTGCCCCAAACCCCAGCTCTGCATGGCACAGGTGCCCCTCTCTCTCCCCCCCCCCATGGCACACCTGCCCTTCTCTGCATGGCACAGGTGCCCCTCTCTCTCCCCATGGCACACCTGCCCTTCTCCCCATGGCACAGGTGCCCCTCTCTCCCCATGGCACACCTGCCCTTCTCTGCATGGCACAGGTGCCCCTCTCTCCCCATGGCACACCTGCCCTTCTCTGCATGGCACAGGTGCCCCTCTCTCCCCATGGCACACCTGCCCTTCTCCCCATGGCACACCTGCCTTCTCTCCCTGTTGTGCTGGGCCCTTTGAAGCCCCCTGTGCAGACTGGCTGTGGTTCCTGCAGTGGTTCTGAACCTAATTCCAGGTGAATTTATTTTAAATCCTGCCATGAGTGGCTATTGAGGAACAGCCTCATTCACGGTGCTCAAGGAGAATTGTTCATTTTAGCAGCCCCTCTCCACTCCCCGGGCACTGCCCACCTGTGCTCAAGGAGAATTGTTCATTTCAGCAGCCCCTCTCCACTCCCCGGGCACTGCCCACCTGTGCTCAAGGAGAATTGTTCATTTCAGCAGCCCCTCTCTGCTCCTTGGGCACTGCCCACCTGTGCTCAAGGAGAATTGTTCATTTTAGCAGCCCCTCTCTGCTCCTCGGGCACTGCCCACCTGTGCTCAAGGAGAATTGTTCATTTTAGCAGCCCCTCTCCACTCCCCGGGCACTGCCCACCTGTGCTCAAGGAGAATTGTTTGTTTCAGCAGCCCGTTCCCAGCTGGTGAGGTTTTTATTAGCCACTGAGATGTTAATGATGCTCTGAATTCCCCCTGCACAAATGAGCTCTTTTTAAAAACCTCACATCTGACACGTCCCCAGCGCGGCTCCCAAATGAAAACAAACTGCAAGTCAGGCTTCAGCTCCAGTGAGAGAAATGCTGACAGGGACTTCAGGGGAGTAGTGCACGTGTGGGACTGTTCCAGCGGTGCCTCTGCAGGAGTGAGGGCAGGGCAGCACCCACAGGAGCAGCTCCACTCCCCTGCAGTCCTTCTGTCCGTCTGCACAGGGCTGAGCCCAAAAGGCCCTGGGGAGCCCAGGGGATCTTCGTGTGACCAACAATGCCCAGAAGAGGGCCCAGATTGTGCTTCACACACAGCACAGAAATGTGACATTTTCCCAAACAAAAAACGTGCAAAGTAAACACAGAGAAAATTATATGGCAACACCCTGAATTATTGAACGGCCAGCTCTGCAGAACAAACATAATTAAAGGGGCTCATTATCTTCTAAATAATCATTGTAAATAATGCTTTAGATAATTACTTCATTAGTTCTCAAAACACTGGCTTTTATTCTCCTCTGAGATTCTACCCACTAACTCCCCTCTGGATAAATTGCCAAAAGGGAGAATCAGAGGCAGAGCAGGCGTGTGAGCTGGAAATGCAATGTGTGCTTGCATGAACTGACTCCAGCCCAGGGTGTTTTGAAATGGGCTTTTTGCAGCTTTCCAGAGGGCTCAAAGCAGTTTGTTGGGGTTTTTCATGTGTGTGTTCCTTCCTGGAGCCTGTGGCAGCTCAGGCAGGCTCCCCTGCTCGCAGCTCTCGGTGCTGCAGAGGGGACTGGAGCGTAATCGCTCCCACTGAGTGCACTCCAGCTCCCAGAGCTTCTCCCCAGACTCGGGTCCAGAGTGGCAGCTGTGCTTAACTCAGAAATCCCAGGGAAGGCCTGGAAGAGCACAGGTAGAATTAATTGTGTTTTCTGAGGGCCTTCCCATCCCAGTGAAATCTGCAGCATGAAGTGCACACGGCTGAGAGGGAGCTCTGCGTGAAATGGATTCGTCTGCCCCACTGCCAGCTTTGCTTTCTCCCCCTCAGTATTAAACCCCAAAACCCTCACAGCTGTCAGAAATGGCTTCGTCTGCCCCACTGCCAGCTTTGCTCTCCCCCTCAATATAAAACCCCAAAACCCTCACTGCTGTCAGAAATGGCTTTGTCTGCCCCACTGCCAGCTTTGCTTTCTCCCCCTCAATATAAAACCCCAAAACCCTCACTGCTGTCAGAAATGGCTTTGTCTGCCCTGCTGCCAGCTTTGCTCTCCCCCTCAATATAAAACCCCAAAACCCTCACTGCTGTCAGAAATGGCTTTGTCTGCCCCGCTGCCAGCAGCCAGAGGCTTTGCTTCCCCCTCCTCAATATAAAACCCCAAAACCCTCACTGCTGTTAGAAATGGCTTTGTCTGCCCCACTGCCAGCTTTGCTTTCTCCCCCTCAGTATTAAACCCCAAAACCCTCACAGCTGTCAGAAATGGCTTTGTCTGCCCCACTGCCAGCAGCCAGAGGCTTTGCTTCCTCCTCCTCAGTATTAAACCCCAAAACCCTCACTGCTGTCAGAAATGGCTTTGTCTGCCCCACTGTCAGCTTTGCTCTCCCCCTCCTCAGTACAAAACCCCAAAACCCTCACTGCTGTCAGACTGCCCCAGGAGCTGTCACAGATTATCTCTGTATGAAGAGAGCACTCACTCACTGCAGCCCTGGGGTTTCTTGAATTAACACATCCCATTGCTTCCTTCACAATCATCTCCACCCCTTCCTTGGTAAGAGGGTGCAGAGAAGTTCCACCTCACCCTTGTCTGATGTAAGCCAGTGCAAAAGCCATCGGCCTCGTCCAAACACTTCTGGAACGTTCCCAGGGGCCCCAGGACCAGCAGGGACACACAGCAGACACAGCAGGCTCGCTGGATGAGTTTATTAGTGCACAGGTTAGAGATTTTCTCCCCTCCGACCTCCAGACAAAGAGGTTCATGTGAAAAGGTCTGTTTTGCTTTAAAACAAACTCATTGAGGCAGCTGTTCAACAAGAAGTAAAAACTGTGGAGTAGCCTATTCAAATTTCTGGTCTTGATGGGCAGATTACTGCATTACAGAGAAAAAAATCCAACAGGACAGGATTCTGAGGGTCAGTTTACATAACCAGCTGGAAAATAGCAGGAGTGATTCCCCCCCTCTAATTCACATGTCTGTATAAATAATATTTACTGATAAAAATCTAGACAACTACAGAATAAAATACATTTACCTAGAATGAGCATTAAGGCAAGCAATCCTTCCTCACTTTGCATGTAAACTTCCTCACAAACATCAGTGAGTGTTCTGGACTCAGAGGTAAAAGGAATTTGTTCTTGAAGCCGAATTTTTCAAGCGACTTCTTTATGGCTGACTTGTAAAGAGACCAATAATAATAATAACAACAACAATTACAATATTTGTTTTCTTCTTTAAACGTGTTTGACATCTGAATAGCTCCAGCATATTCACAGTGCACTGGACAGCAAAGCAGGAATATTCATACACACAAGAGAGACTGTAAACTTTGCTGGATTTGATGAAGCCTGAATTCTCCCTTGCTCAGTAACTGTGATCTCAGACACTTCCAAGAAAACCCAAATCCAAGGACTCTGAACTGGCAGGACTGAGTTACTGCAGTCAGCATGAGAGCTGAGTATCTGAGCACAGTGATGAGTGCAGTGTTAGAGCTTTGAAAAGGCACAAATGATCCTCTCCTCCACTTCTCTCAGAGTGTAAATGTATCTACATATCTACATGGATATGCCTGGACAACGAGGAGTCACACCCAGGTTACAAATATCTTACACACCAAAGTACAAAAATAACCTGTAACATTCAATGCAGTTATTTGGGTACATCTGGGCTCTCTGAAGCTTTCAAGAGGTGCAAGCTGGCCTTACAAAGGCACGTGTACACCAAAACACTTCATCCACGTCAGAGCCACACAGATGTCACAACACATCAGTGTCTTAGCTCGTATTCAGCTCCAGACTCCTCTGGGGAGCTCCCCCCCTGTGCTACATCCATACCTCAACACTAGCAAACTCCAGAACAAGGAGACTTGATTTGGCTTTACAAAGTCACTTCTGCCATACTCCTGTAAGCAATGAGGCTAAACTGATCCATCAGCTTCCTCTGCACAAGAACCACCTGCAAGGTCACCTGCCCGAGTGCAAACTCAGCATTTCAGAGCTGTAGGCCTTCACCAGAAATGTTGCAACTAACTTTTTATTAACCATGAGGGAAGCATTTAAAGCAGTTAACCTTGACAGAAAAAGTAAAAAACCTGGCAAGTGTAAAAAAGCTTTTTTTCACTTTTCTTCTCAAGTGTAATGCACTGGGCAGTCAAAGAGTAGTCCTTTCAGGGTAAGATATTTTAGCACTTGTTGGAGAAAAAGCATAAGGTTTAAATAGGTTAAGGTGACTAAATATTTAATACACTTAAACACAAGGCTACATCTCATAAAAATATTCACAAGAGTGCTAACAAAGGCAGCACTGGCAAGGTACTGAAAGTCATGATTAGAGTCAGGTTAGCAATAGGAAAAAAAAAGCCAAACACTCAAAACTCAATAGTCTCAACTCCCTGCTTCAACTGTAACACTGAGATGTGAAAAAACCCTAAGTTACTTTAGCTCAGAACCAAGTTTCAGCCTGGCAAGTGTCCAGTTTCTGCTGTGAAATGCACACAGCCCTGATCCATTGTGATCTTCACTGGTGAGTAAACATGAGGAGTGATTCTGCTTTCACTTGGAGCCATCAGTGACAGGTCATCCTGGCGGGTAAGGCATCATCTGGTTTGGTTTGGTTTCACTGAGGGTGCTCTGGAGTTCCTGGAGCTTGGTAACTCTTGGAATGTGCTTGCTAGGACAGAGTTGTTGCTAGGATAATTCCAAGTATCAGAAGCAATACAGTTACACATATTATTATGAACATCAGTTTCTGCAGGGAAAGAGAGAAAAGTGAAGGTTGAAATACTTTGTCAGAGACAGAATTAAATACATTCAGAGCCACAGCAAGACTGCCAGCCAGGCTGAGTGCTGGGATTCTCTTTCTAAGGAGTGATCACAGCTCTGATTTCCTGTTCCTAACACACAGGTAACCACAGTCACAGGACAGAGCACCTGTGCAACACTTCCCTACTTCCCCTTACAGAATACTGGCTGTTACTCATGCCCAACTTCTGTAAACACCACTGCCAACAGATGTAGGTCAGCTCTCAGTAGCTGCTCTCTGCCACCCTCCCTGGATAAATATTTGCAGCCTGCTCAAGCCTTTACAGCTGCACCCTGAGGGAACTCACCAGGTCAGCAAAAACTGTGCAGGCACTAGCTCAGAGGAGCTGCAAGGGTTAAAAAGGGAGAGATGCTTCTGTGCAAATGCAGCAGGGGGTGACTCTGGGCCAGGTACTCCTGACTGCAGGTGAGGACAGGGAATTCTGCCCCCCTCCCACAAACCAGAGCTCAGAAGGATCTCCAGCCCCAAACCACGAGCCCGGGTGTTAAAGGGTGTTAGCAGAGAAATGTGAATTTCTGGTGAGCTGCCTGAACTGGCCCCTGCTCCTGGTGCTCTGGGTGCAGCTCAGAGCCTGGGCATGCTGCAAGCTGCACTCCTGCTGCACCCAGCCAGGGCAGGGAGCTGCTAGTCCCTGCTCAGCCTGGCTGGGCACTGTCTGTCAGGAATGGGACTTCTCCACAGAAAACAGGAACACAGAGGAATCCCATGGCCCAGACACACTGCTGTCTCCCCCTGTTTCAGCTAGCATTAATACACAGTCTCCAAGTAAGGAACTGAAGATGCTCTCCAAGCCATAAGAGCCAATGTCATGGCTGCAGACATCTCCTTTTCAAAAACACTCCTCAAATCCACAGAAACCCCCACGGGGTGAAGTCCCAGGTGTACTCAGCATTGCAGACTGTTGCTGATGTGAACTTCAGCACAGCAGCAGGAACTGCAGGGGCTGGGAGCCAGCCCTGGGCTGCTGGCTGCCCCCTCCTGCTCTGGGGGCAGGTCCCAGCAGGGTCACTGCACAGCCACACGGCACACAGGACCTGCCACAGGTCCTGCAGGGTCACAGAGCAGGGCCTCCAGGGCACGGGGCAGACAGGAGGGGTGAGCAGGAGCAGACAGAGAACACAAGAGCCAAACCAGGAATTAGTTGATTAGTTACTTACTGCCACAGTGGCAGGAAGCCATGCATGCTGAGGTTATCCAAGCATCACCGAATACCCACAGACAAACCAATTATTAGAGCTACTATGGCAATCAACACCACTGACACAATGATAATTATCACCATTTTCTGTCAAAAAAACAAGGCAGGGTAAATATTAGGCACATTAACACTTGCATTTATGTTCAGTTTTTCAGGTAGTTTTTAGACCCACAAGCACTTTTATTAAAGCCTCCCGTATTCTTAAATTGGGATAAATTTATCTGTTTAATCTTGCAAATGTAAGAATTAAGGTTTCCAAACAGGTAAACCCATGAGATTAATGCTGTGCAGTTACCAGAGGTGACACAAGCCCCATTTACACACACATGAAGTGGGCCCTTGGAACACTTCTGGAAAGATCTTTTCTAAGGGATCAGGGGTGTTATCCCTGGGTGGATCTCCATCTACAGAAAATGAATTATTCCCTCAAATCCAGCTCACCAGAACGAGCCTCACCCAACTGCACAGCACATCAAGAGGGGAAATTGGAATGCAAAAATAAACTGCTTAGTAGTCTGATCTCAGAATATATTATTTGGTGTCTGGTGGGAAGAAAGATACTGAAACAAAGCAAGTGCCCTGGAAAGTGCCAGAACCTTCCTTTGAACTCAGGTCCTCCACAAATTCAGTGTGGTGGCACAATGCCACACCCCCTCCAGAGAGAAAATCCCCCCGAATTTATCAGTAAAATTAAAAATAAAGCAGAATTTTTAAAAGATAAGCCTATTCAGCAAAATCACTTTTATTTTTTCTGCTAGCAAATGATTTTATAGCTTTAAATTCAGGGAAGTTCACTTGTGATAAACAGCCAGGAATTTTAAGATTATTTAGAATCCGAGTAACTTAAGGTATTGTGAAAGCTGATAAGAAAAAGATGGGAATTTATCCACTGGAATCAAACATAAATTCTTCTTTTGGAGTTTTTACACTCTGCAATGGCAGCTGTGAGTGGAAAACTGTGCACACAGCCCTAGCTGAGCATGAGCTGCTGATGTGCTCCCACAGAAGTCTCTGCTGCTACCACAGATTCTCCTATTAACCACAGCAGGGTCATTCACAGGGGAAATGCTGCTGGGCTGAAGGAAAGCAGGGCCCAGCACAGAGGCAGAAAGGCAACATACCCTGCGTGCTTTGCTCTGGTATTTCACTGCCTTCTTGGTCTCCTCCTTCGCGTGCTCCACGTAGTCCGTGGCGTTCATCACGTTCTTCTCGATGTTGTTGATCATTTCTCCCTTCAAATGGGATTTTGAGGGAAAGCCAGGTCATTGGAATGCACACATCTCTGATCCATCTAAGGGAGAGGCTCTAGAACATCAACAACCACTTTCACATCAAGGAGGCACAGACTGGGATGACATCTGCTCTGCTTTGGCATGGGAAGGGAAAGGGCAATGAGAAGCAGGGGCTCCCAGCAATGTTCATGAGCAGGGCAGGTGAGTTTCCCCCTGTGCAGGAACAGAAGTGAGCACCTGCACACATCCCTGGCGTGCAGGGAGGGAGGGAGGAGGCTCAGCAGCCACAGCTGAGCGACCCACTGGGATCAGAAAGCCCTGGAGAGGCTGGAGGGGGACAGGATCCTCCCTGGCCCCACACAAGGCCCCACCGCTGTCTGGAGGACACACACGAGCTCCTCAGAGCTCAGGGACTGGGGTGCCAGTGCATGACAAACTCAAATCAGTCATGAGGAATGGGGCTTGGCAGTGACATGGAGGCTTGGTGAGGGATGGCAGGAAGTCTGTTACCTGAGTCTCTGTCCAGCAGGAGAAATAACCAGCAGCAGTAAACAGCAAAGCATTACACAATGATGCACAAGTAACTTCTGTTCGTGTGTAACTCAAAAGAAACCTGCCAGCCATTTCTCTTGGCTGTACATTTAATACCAAAGCAACAAAGGACTTCTAGAACAAAACCCAGTTACCAAACACAGGCAAGTCCCTCCACCTTGCTGTTCAGGCAAGTCTCTTAAATCTTTAACACTATGCTTTTCACCTTCCTGCAGAAGTCAAACCACTTCAACATCAAGGTCAAGAATAATTTTGGTGGATACTGGTATTTATAGACTAAAACCAGAACAGATTCATCTACGAGCCAAGACAAAGCCTATGAATACAAGAGATGACTTGAAGGACTTGTCAAGCCCTTTACACTCATGCTGGTGAACACACAACTGCACTTCTGCATGAGGGGCAAGGTGCACACAGCCTTGCTGACACACCTGTACTCCACTGAGGCTGAGAACCCAACATCCCCAAGGAATCAACAATGCTCCACAGATAGTTTTTCTTACTTAAGATGTTCCACCATGCTGCAATTAATCATACTGAAGAAAATATTAAATATACTGACTGGAAGACAGGTCTGAGGTCAGTCACTGAAAGCATAAGGACATGGAGATGGTGAATTTGTCCACCACAGAACAAGGAACCTCCAGTGACTCATTTCCATTATTGTTATTATTATTCTAAGCACAGAGTCTCAGAGTGGCTCTCAATCTGCAGCATGTGCATGCAATCAGCTGCTGTGCCCACGGCACAGAGCGGGCCCAGCGCAGCCCCGGGTGCGGGCAGGCTCCTACCTGGCTCTCCACAAACATGGCCATGTCCATGAAGAGCTCGTGCAGCTCCCGGATGCTGGACTCCAGCTTCATGATGTCCTTGTGCCGGGACTCGATCTCGTTCAGGGCCTGCCGCGTGATCTGCGAGTCTGAAATGATCTGGGCACGAGGGACAGGGACTGAGCCAGCGCCCGCCGGGGGCAGGGCAGAGGAGAGAGAGCTGGCCCACAAATACCTACATCAGAAGTGAAAATGGAGGGATTTCCACTCTCCAACATCTCCTCCAGCTCCTCGTCAGTGGTGGTCTTCCCAGCTAGGATGAAAACAATTAGCAGGAGAGGCTAGTGGCAAACTTGAAAAGCACACGAAAAGTAAGATTTTCTGGTAATTTGCCAGTTCCCCTGTTTGCATTCCCCGTTTCAGCAATGTATGTATTCATTTCTATAGAGCATATTAAAAAAACCCTAATTTTAGGCACTTTTTAGACACTTTCCAAGGTAGAGACACTTTCCACTGTGCTTCAAAGTAAAGTCAGGAACCTTTCTAAATACTCCTAAGAATGAACTGGAAGTAAGTCATATCTGAGTCAGTCAACAAATGATTAAAGCACATATAACAGCAGCAGCACTGATTTTATGCCAGATGAAGTGTCCTTGCAGACAAAAATGGAACCACAAAAAAGAGCTGCTATCCTGTTAGGCATGTTAATTTTGGAATGGCTTTTAATAACCCTTGCTGTTTCAGAATGCAGCTTTCCTTGATGCTTCATTTAAAGTTGCAACATTGGAAGTAAATGAAGCAAAGGAAAAAGATGATTTCTTCAATAATTTTCAATCTAAAGGAAATTATTGAGTTTTCTCTCTTTTCTTTACAGCTGATCTAAACAGAGTAATATCAAGGAGTTTGTGCCATGCAGTAAAAGTGTTTCTTTTCTCTCACACCCCGTGAGATGCTGTCCAAGATCTCTGATGCTTTGTACACCAATGGATAAGGAGCAAGGGGGGCACTAATAAATAACTGGTTGGTTTGAACGAGGGGCACTAATAAATAACTGGTTGGTTTGAACGAGGGGCACTAATAAATAACTGGTTGGTTTGAACAGGGGGCACTAATAAATGACTGGTTGGTCTGAACAGGGGGCACTAATAAATAACTAGTTGGTTTGAACAGGGGGGCACTAATAAATGACTGGTTGGTGTGAACAGGGGGGCACTAATAAATAACTGGTTGGTCTGAAGAAGGGGGGCACTAATAAATGACTGGTTGGTTTGAGCAAGGGGGCACTAATAAATAACTGGTTGGTTTGAACAGGGGGCACTAATAAATAACTGGTTGGTCTGAAGAAGGGGGCACTAATAAATAACTGGTTGGTTTGAACAGGGGGCACTAATAAATAACTGATTGGTTTGAACGAGGGGGGCACTAATAAATAACTGGTTGGTTTGAACAGGGGGGCACTAATAAATGACTGGTTGGTTTGAACGAGGGGCACTAATAAATAACTGGTTGGTTTGAACGAGGGGCACTAATAAATAACTGGTTGGTTTGAACAGGGGGGCACTAATAAATAACTGGTTGGTTTGAACAGGGGGGCACTAATAAATAACTGGTTGGTTTGAACGAGGGGCACTAATAAATGGTTGGTCTGAAGAAGGGGGCACTAATAAATGACTGGTTGGTCTGAAGAAGGGGGGCACTAATAAATAACTGGTTGGTTTGAACAGGGGGGCACTAATAAATGACTGGTTGGTTTGAACAGGGGGGCACTAATAAATAACTGGTTGGTTTGAACAGGGGGGCACTAATAAATAACTGATTGGTTTGAACAAGGGGGCACTAATAAATAACTGGTTGGTTTGAACAGGGGGCACTAATAAATAACTGGTTGGTCTGAAGAAGGGGCACTAATAAATAACTGGTTGGTTTGAAGAAGGGGGCACTAATAAATGACTGGTCTGAAGAAGGGGGCACTAATAAATGACTGGTTGGTTTGAACGAGGGGCACTAATAAATAACTGGTTGGTTTGAACGAGGGGCACTAATAAATAACTGGTTGGTTTGAACGAGGGGCACTAATAAATAACTGGTTGGTTTGAACGAGGGGCACTAATAAATAACTGGTTGGTCTGAAGAAGGGGGCACTAATAAATGACTGGTTGGTCTGAAGAAGGGGGCACTAATAAATAACTGGTCTGAAGAAGGGGGGCACTAATAAATGACTGGTTGGTTTGAACAAGGGGGCACTAATAAATAACTGGTTGGTCTGAAGAAGGGGGCACTAATAAATAACTGGTTGGTTTGAACAGGGGGGCACTAATAAATAACTGGTTGGTTTGAACAGGGGGGCACTAATAAATAACTGGTTGGTTTGAACAGGGGGGCACTAATAAATAACTGGTTGGTTTGAACAGGGGGGCACTAATAAATAACTGGTTGGTTTGAACAGGGGGGGCACTAATAAATAACTGGTTGGTTTGAACGAGGGGCACTAATAAATGACTGGTTGGTTTGAACAGGGGGCACTAATAAATAACTGGTTGGTTTGAACAGGGGGGCACTAATAAATAACTGATTGGTTTGAACAGGGGGGCACTAATAAATAACTGGTCTGAAGAAGGGGGGCACTAATAAATGACTGGTCTGAAGAAGGGGCACTCCCACCAAGCAGCTGGCTGTCCTGGGGCACTCACTGATCTCCAGCTGCCTCTGGATGCGGCCCTTGCTGCGCTCCCGGAACAGCGTCTGCGTCTCGTTGTACTCGGTCATCACCTCCACAAACTTGTGTGCCAGCACCGAGTGCTGCAGGGGACAGGGGCACAGCGTGAGACAGGCACAGACACGGGGACAGGGCAGCACGGAGGGACAGCAGGGAGAGGGGTGAGACAGGGACAGCATGGGGACAGGGCATCAGGGAGAGACAGCAGGGACAGGGGTGAGACAGGCACAGACACGGGGACAGGGCATCAGGGAGGGACAGTGACAGGGGTGTGACAGGGACAGCATGGGGACAGGGCATCAGGGAGGGACAGACACGGGGACAGGGCATGAGAGAGGGACAGCACGGGGACAGACATGGGGACAGGGACATCAGGGAGGGGCAGGGGACAGACAGGGATGTCAGAAAGGCACAGACGGGCAGACAGGGACAGAGAAGGGCATCAGAAAGGGACAGACATGGGGACAGGGCTTCAGGGAGGGACAGCAGGGACAGATGTGGGGACAAGGGGCACCAGAGAGGGGGATCAGAGAGGGACAGGGAGGGGGATCAGAGAGGGACAGAGAGGGGGATCAGAGAGGGGGATCAGGGAGGGCCATTTCTGTCCCACAACACGTCCCAGTGCTGTTGGGCACTCCCAGCCCCACAAAGCTGCACGGCAGCTCTGAAATGAGTTCAGAACACTTCAACTCATCCCCCACAGAAGGCCCTGACTCTCTTCAAGCTGAAGGGAGCCTACCTGGGTTTTTCTGATCCTGAGGTCCACTGATGTCCGATTGGCACTGTCACCCTGATCAAAGCTCTGCTCAATAGCTGGGAACAAGACAGGAGGACAGAGTCAGTGCCAGCTATTTAACAGCTCAATTCTTTGTAAATATTATTATTGCTTTTTAAAGGCACGAGTTCCACAGAGACATGTGTAACATTTCAGGGGAGAGGGGTGGCATATAGGAGTGAAATTTTAAAGTAATTGTGGTAATTGGTAGAGATCTTTAAACACAGTAACTGCTTCAATCATACTCCTAACAGAGTCACACTACTGTCCATTACACTGGAAAAAATTTAAAAGGTGTCATTTTGCAGTTAAAGTTAATTTTCTTCCAAAATATCATCTCCCCAAAAAGCACTTCAGCTGCAGAAGCCATTTCCCTATGGAGGAATTACTTTGCATTGTCATTTTCTAGGTTATTTCTGAAAGCAAGGAGTTTCACTTGTCCTCACAACTTACTCTTTAACCTGGCCCGGATTTTATTAGCAATCTTCTTGATTTCCTCATTTAGTTCTTCAAGTTCTTCCTTTGTTCCTTTAAAAAAATGTATTTTTTGAACCGTTAACAATTGATTATAGTAAATCAGCAAGTCTTCAAATCCACCTTGTAATCTCAGAATTTCATTCAGTACAACTATGCAGAGTTGAAGTTTATTATTCTCCTGAGTACTTTAAATACTGTTTTTATAACAGCAACCATCAAGTGCTTGGTTCCTATGACAGGCTTACACCTGGGCAATGCTCTCACTGCCAAACCTTCAGCTAAACCAGGTGGCACACAGTTTTGTTAACCCTTGCAGGGTAATGTGAATTTGCTAGTGGAAAGTTGAATGCTCCTGAGCTGTAATGCAGGTGGAAGCAGGGATTTCTGTCCCTTTTCTGGGAGTGCTGCGTCCCATGTGTGCACTGCTTTGACTCCCAGTGACACATCTGTGCCAGGCACCCCTGTGACACCCTGAGGCTTCCACCAGAGCACTCAGAGAGAGCTGGACAGGACAAAATAACAGCCCAAGCTCAGCTTCCACCACCGAGATGGAGTCACAAGATAACTGGTAATGCAGCATTGCAACACTCCCACAGCCCCACCTCAGCATCTGCTGTTCCCTTTCCTCTGAGCCCTGCCCAGAGCACAGCCAAGGGCTGCGCCAGGGACGGGGCCACGCTCTGGGCAGGGCTCTGACCTTCCCAGCTCTGTGCTGGGAAAGCACACCTGCACCTCCAGCTCTGGGGTAAGCCCTCTGAAGCAGGGCTGCACGTGGAGCTGCCAGCCCTGCAGCAGCAGCAGCAGGGGCTCTGGGGCCAGGCAGGACCCTGGCCCCACGCAGCAATAAAGATGTGACAGCACAAGCTGCAGCTGACAGCTCCAACACTTCCACAGATGAGAAGGAACCTGAGTAACCTCAGCTTCTGAAGGAAAACACCCAGATTAAACTGAGGTTTGGCCTGGGAAAGGCTCGGATGGTGCAAGAAACATTCTGAACACACATTTTTTCAAATGAGACTTAAAAAAGGTCAAAAAATCCCAGATGAAAGTATTAATTCCATATTAAAAATTAGAATGTTTACTTAGTGTTACATTTTGCATTCTGAACACCTGAAGTTCTACTCCTATGGACAGCTAAAATAAGCAAACAATATTTCAGAATATCTAGCCACATTTCTGTGACATCTTAAAAATGATTACTCACTTCCTTCAGGATTTGGTGCTGACAGGATAATGCTGTGCTGCTTCTTCACTTCTTCCACATTTTGTGCTATTTTTGCTATGTTATTTCTAATTTCCTCAACCTAGAGGAAGAGAAATATGGCAAAGAAGACATTAGAATAATTTAGGGCCAATAATAAAAAAAAAAAACCCAAAAAAACCTGCTAATACACCCCAAACTATTTTATCTGTAAGTAGCACAGAAAGAAATCCCAGCAGAAATGTCACCATTTAATCAGTCTGTAATTATTTTTTTTAAACTAAAACCCAGCATTGCTAATAGCAAATGTATTCTGAATGGCCAAAACCTTAACTGCTAATATTCCTAATAAACAACTATTTTAAAATTTCTTGTTGACAGGAAATTAAAAACATTTCTCTGCAATAAACAGAAAATACCCTGAAATAAACTAACAAAGCATTACCAACATTTGTTTTGGCATGCAATTCCCAACCATACAGGGGAGGCTGTGTAGATGAGCTGTTAAACCTCAGTACTGAAATTAAAAGGCACAGAGAGGGAACAGTCAGTCTTCAGTCCATGTGAAAACTGTAACTTTACCTGTTGGAAGAAGTCATCCATAAAATGGTCTTTTTCGATGATAACTGTCTCCCCATCTTCATTTCCTTTACACTGTGGAGGACAACAAACACACACCTGTGACAGGAGCCCAGGACGGGCTCTGAGGAAGCACAGCCCTGCCACGGTGCTGCAGCACACCTGCAGCACACCTGCAGCACACCCCCTCCACCCCCAGGGCACACAGCCAGGGCAGCCTGCCTTTGCTGGGGCTGTCATCTGCAGCAAACAGGCAGAGAGGCCCCGCAAAAGTGACTCCTGGAGAGCAGGGAGAGGAACCCCGAGGGCTGGGAGCCCCTGGTGTGCCAAGGGCAGCACCCCGGGGCAGCCAGGACAGAGCCCGTGCCCACTGCTGCCCCTGCCCAGCGCTGCCACCCCACACCAGGGCAGCCCAGCCAGCCTGCACTGCACCAGACATGCATCCTGACATGGGTGAGACACCCACAGCTCTGCCCCATTCCCACCAGGGCAGCCCAGCCAGCCTGCACTGCACCAGAAATGATCCTGACATGGGTGAGACAGCCACAGCTCTGCCACCCTGCACCAGGGCAGCCCAGCCAGCCTGCACTGCACCAGACATGCATCCTGACATGGGTGAGACAGCCACAGCTCTGCCACCCTGCACCAGGGCAGTCCAGCCAGCCTGCACTGCACCAGAAATGCATCCTGACATGGGTGAGACAGCCACAGCTCTGCCCCATTCCCACCAGGGCAGCCCAGCCAGCCTGCACCACACCAGAACTAAACCAGAAATGCATCCTGACATGGGTGAGACAGCCACAGCTCTGCCCCATTCCCACCAGGGCAGCCCAGCCAGCCTGCACTGCACCAGAAATGCATCCTGACATGGGTGAGACAGCCACAGCTCTGCCACCCTGCACCAGGGCAGTCCAGCATGGGTGAGACACCCACAGCTCTGCCACCCTGCACCAGGGCAGCCCAGCCAGCCTGCACTGCACCAGAACTAATCCAGAAATGCATCCTGACATGGGTGAGACACCCACAGCTCTGCCACCCCACACCAGGGCAGCCCAGCCAGCCTGCACTGCACCAGAACTAATCCAGACATGGGTGAGACAGCCACAGCTCTGCCACCCCACACCAAGGCAGCCCAGCCAGCCTGCACTGCACCAGAAATGCATCCTGACATGGGTCAGACAGCCACAGCTCTGCCCCATTCCCACCAGGGCAGCCCAGCCAGCCTGCACTGCACCAGAAATGATCCTGACATGGGTGAGACAGCCACAGCTCTGCCACCCTGCACCAGGGCAGCCCAGCCAGCCTGCTCCACACCAGACATGCATCCTGACATGGGTCAGACACCCAGGCTCTGCCCCACTCCCCAGCCCAACCCAGGGATCTCAGCTTTAGTCAATCACAGGAAAAGACACAATTCACACAAATTGTATCATCACAGGAGGGAAAGAACTCAGCCTTCTCTCCTTTCATTCCCTCCCTGGAGCACAGACTGTCTGAAGTGCAGTGGGTCAAATTAGAACAAAATATTACCCTTAACATACATCAACAGGTTATCTGTTAGAAAAGAACAGCTACAAGGTAATTGTCATTAAGGGACTTCCATTACAAGACACCTTTCTTTCCTTACAAGGCCATCTGATCTCCTAACACTCACTTTCTGCTCCTCACCTCTGATCCCATTACCCAAGAAGTTTAGTTCTGGCTTTCTTAAATTACGTGAGATGAGCAGTGTTTGCATGACAATTCTGCAATTTAATCCCGTGTCAAACACTGCTATTATCTTATGAAGAAGTTACTGTCAATTAAGAAAATCTAGGAGTGGCCCAAAGCCTCAGGGAGAAGTTCCAGACTGGTGCCAGCTCCTCTCCTGCAAACTCGGGGAATGCATGGAGCCCTGGGGCAGAGCCCATGCGGGTTTGTGCTCAGGGGAAAGAGGATGCCCCAGGAGAAATACAGGAGGTGTCAGTGCCCTCCTGGAACAAGCACTCAGGGCTGGCTGCCACTGAGCCATGGTAACTTACTCGTTTTGAGGAGATAAGGCCAGAACTGAAATTATCTGTCCTTACAGATTGCCATCAATTAACAGCCTTGCTCAACACAAATCAGGGAGGAAGTCTGTGCCCCAAGGAAGTCAGCCACAACTTTACCATTCCCAAGACTGCACTGCTACTAGGCCACAAGTAAGCTCTAAGTTAATGTTTAAAAAGGAGCTACACTTTAAAGACATTGAATTGCATTATCTATCCAAAGAACTATCTATGTTTATATTTACTGAGTAAAGGATAACTTTTCTGCTTGTTCATAACTGCATCCTATATTTAGCTGTTTGAACTAAAAATAATGAAAATACCATCTACTAAGGGATTCAGAAAGTCAGCTTTCAGTTTGATCAGACCTCAGTACACCGTGTAACACCTGAGTGGATCCTAAAGGAATGAAATTCAGCAATGGGACTCAGAAATCTGTCCAGAGCTGCTCAGCTGGGAGGCAGCTGACCATGACTCCCACCACAGCCTGTGCCATGGATCTCACTGTCCCACTTGGTTGCAGTGATACCACTGACAGATCAATTCGTTCAAGGATTTATGGACAGCCTGCCTCAGTCACCAGCACTTGAGACACCTGAGAAGTTTGTCAGCCTCTGTTCTCAGTATTCCTGAATCATCTCTTACCCAAAATACAGCTCATTTGCTAACCCCCTTCAACTGATGAGCTTTTGTGCCTCTTTTGACAAGCACAGCAGTGACCAAGAACTCACTTCTATCAGAGTTTAGGAGAAACACACACTGCTCTCCCTGGACTTCACCTCCCCAGTACAAGCAGTATCACAAGAAGCTGATAAAAAGTTTCACGTCAATGCCAGGAGCAATCTAATAAACTCTGTTTGCAGCTCATACCTTGACCTTGGGACTCCAAGTCTGGGACACACAGCTCCATAAACACTCAGAGACTGTGAAATCCATCCAGCCCCACCAGGGTTTGTGCTGCTGTGGCTGGGACAGGGTCAGCTCTCTCCCTGGCCCGGGCTGTGTTTGGGCTGTGTGCCGGGCCAGGGCTGATGAACAGGGACGTTTCAGTTATACTCCTGCAGAGGCTGGGCCTTTCCTGCTCCCCTCCAGGGAGGCACAGATGGCAGCAGCTGAGCCCAGGTGACCCAAGGGACACTGCAGAGCACATGGCATTATGCTCAGTGCAGGAAGCTGAAGCAGGAAGCAAGGGGGGGCACCTTTAGTGTTCGGGCATTGTCCTCCCAAGCCACAGCTATGTGTGACATGACACATAACAGTGTTAGGCCACTTTTATGTCTGCTTTTCTGCCCATTGGAAGCAGAAGGAATTCCTTTTCCTGTTTTGCTTGCGTGCAGCTTTTACTTTACCAATTGAACTGCCTTTATTCTCAATCCTTGAGCCCTCTCACTTCTGGAATTCTGCCCCATCCCACCGGGGCGAGCGAGGGAGCAGCCGTGTGCTGCCCTCGCTGCCAGCAGGGTCAAACTACAGAAATCCTCACCTATGTCATTTCTCAGCTCCAAGGAGAAGCTATCCTGATGGTTTATGAAGCTTCTGTCATTTCCACTACCTTACAGAATTGCAGAAATAACTCAGGCTGGAGATCTCTTTGCAATGACTGACCTCTGGAACTGGAAGCAGCTTTTGACTGAAAAACATGACTCTCACTTGCCCTTGAAGTTCTGCTCAAGGTTAGCAGTTTCTCAGAGCAGATCACGTGCAGATCACTCCTGTGGCAGGCTGCTGACCAGAGCTGACCATTCTCCCAGGGAAGCAGCCCCAGGAGTGCCTTACCCAGAGCTACAGATTCTCCTCACAGCATCCGTGTGTGCAGAAACCCTCCTGCATCCAGCAGCCAAACCCAGGGCTACAGCCTGCCCTCACATCATCCATGTGCCCAGAAACTCTCCTGCACCCAGCAGCCAAACCCAGAGCTACAGCCTGCCCAAACCCAGGGCTACAGCCTGCCCAAACCCAGGGCTACAGCCTGCCCAAACCCAGGGCTACAGCCTGCCCTCACATCATCCATGTGCCCAGAAACCCTCCTGCACCCAGCAGCCAAACCCAGAGCTACAGCCTGCCCAAACCCAGGGCTACAGCCTGCCCAAACCCAGGGCTACAGCCTGCCCAAACCCAGGGCTACAGCCTGCCCAAACCCAGGGCTACAGCCTGCCCAAACCCAGGGCTACAGCCTGCCCAAACCCAGGGCTACAGCCTGCCCAAACCCAGGGCTACAGCCTGCCCAAACCCAGGGCTACAGCCTGCCCAAACCCAGGGCTACAGCCTGCCCAAACCCAGGGCTACAGCCTGCCCAAACCCAGGGCTACAGCCTGCCCAAACCCAGGGCTACAGCCTGCCCTCACAGCATCCATGTGCCCAGAAAGCCTCCTGCACCCAGCAGCCAAGGAGGGCTGCACAGGGCCAGGAGGGCTGGGGCAGGTCAGTCATTAACAGAACCATGAGCCAGCCCCAACAAAGCACCTCACACTGCCACGGAGGGCACAGGGCTCATCCTCAGCAATGCTCACATCACAGCCTGACTCAGGCAGAAACAACAGCATGTTCTCCTCCTGCTGCAGAGCCTCACTCTGGGCTTGTTTCTGTGCCACCCACTTCTAACAACCCTAACCCCTGTGACTGAGGTGTTTCACCTGCTCCTGAACAGCTCTGGGGGCACTGAGACACCGGCCAAGAAAGGGTTTAGGAAAAATCAATGCACTTCTGCTCCAGGTACAGGTCCTGCTTAAAAAAAGCTGCAGTCAAACACAAACTTGCAGAACTTTCTGTGTACTACTCACTTTTCAAGCATTACATGTAACAGATCTTCACTAACACTCACGAGTAAAGAAATACAAAAATCAAGAATTTAAATGATTCACCTATCAAGCATGAAGAATGGATTCCAGCAGACAGCTCTGCATCCCCTTCAGCATGCCACAGGGGGGAAATCTGGGAGCCATGTGGACAGGGCAGCCCAAAGCTGAGCTCTAAACCAGCACTCTGCCTGAGCAGAGGTTTGTGTCTAACCTTCTTCTGGAATGACAGAACAACTAGGAAGTATGAACAAGTTTTATTACCAGACTTTAAAGGGCAGTCTGTTTGTAATACCTGAAGTTAGCTAAGTGTGCTCAGCTGAAGGTCTGGACATGGACTGGACTGTACAGATCTTTTAGAGCCCTTTCAGATGGACCTGTGTCTGTGAACAGCAAACCACTGAAGGCTGGGAGCACATCTTGCAATCACAGCTATGCACTACTCATTTTCTTCTTCCCTAAACCACAGCTGAAAGCAGTGTACTGGATCAGAGAACCTTTTTATCTTACACTTACTGCACTCAGAATCACTAAAACCAGTCTAGATTTGCTCAGCTGTCCCACTAATTGTATTGAAAGACAACTCAAACAGTTTAAAGAAGTTCATTTGGGCCGGCTCAGAGTAATTTAGAAATGACATTAAAATAACCCCCTAAAGTTGAGCAATTACAATTATGGTGGCTGTCTTCTCAGAAAGCACATAGTTTACAAAACTTCTCTGAGCCAAGAAAACAAGAGGAAGCAGCATTATCTGAAGGCTATATAATCTGCATGTCATCAACCACTTCTTTCTCCAGCAACTGTTTAACAGCCTAAACATAGTGCACTAACAAAAATATCTGGCAGTTATGTTAATGTTGTGTCAATGAACCACGAACACTGATAGGCAGCACTTCTCCCCCTTCCTTAGAATGATCTAGGAAAAACTAACAGCAAAAGGTTTTGCTGGCTGCCCAGTAAAATGCAGGAACACAGAAATGAGGAGATGGGAAATGAGCATTTCAGCTAATTTCTGAGCATTTCTGCTCATTTCTGAAGGCAATGGCGTGCTCAGTTAGAACAGGCCAGTGCTGGGATCTTTGGGACTCCTTGTGTACCACCGAGGTTCTGGGGGCTGGAGGGAGCTGACCCACCTGACACAGGTGAGGAGTGCCCAAAGGAGGGAGCTGACCCACCTGACACAGGTGAGGAGTGCCCAAAGGAGGGAGCTGACCCACCTGACACAGGTGAGGAGTGCCCAAAGGAGGGAGCTGACCCACCTGACACAGGTGAGGAGTGCCCAAAGGAGGGAGCTGAGCCCCTCACACAGGTGAGGAGAGCCCAAAGGAGGGAGCTGACCCACCTGACACAGGTGAGGAGTGCCCAAAGGAGGGAGCTGAGCCCCTCACACAGGTGAGGAGTGCCCAAAGGAGGGAGCTGACCACCTCACACAGGTGAGGAGAGCCCAAAGGAGGGAGCTGACCACCTCACACAGGTGAGGAGTGCCCAAAGGAGGGAGCTGAGCCCCTCACACAGGTGAGGAGTGCCCAAAGGAGGGAGCTGAGCCCCTCACACAGGTGAGGAGTGCCCAAAGGAGGGAGCTGAGCCCCTCACACAGGTGAGGAGAGCCCAAAGGAGGGAGCTGAGCCCCTCACACAGGTGAGGAGTGCCCAAAGGAGGGAGCTGAGCCCCTCACGCAGGTGAGGAGTGCCCAAAGGAGGGAGCTGACCACCTCACACAGGTGAGGAGTGCCCAAAGGAGGGAGCTGACCCACCTCACACAGGTGAGGAGTGCCCAAAGGAGGGAGCTGACCCACCTCACACAGGTGAGGAGTGCCCAAAGGAGGGAGCTGACCCACCTGACACAGGTGAGGAGTGCCCAAAGGAGGGAGCTGACCCACCTCACACAGGTGAGGAGTGCCCAAAGGAGGGAGCTGAGCCCCTCACACAGGTGAGGAGAGCCCAAAGGAGGGAGCTGACCACCTCACACAGGTGAGGAGTGCCCAAAGGAGGGAGCTGAGCCCCTCACACAGGTGAGGAGAGCCCAAAGGAGGGAGCTGAGCCCCTCACACAGGTGAGGAGAGCCCAAAGGAGGGAGCTGAGCCCCTCACACAGGTGAGGAGTGCCCAAAGGAGGGAGCTGAGCCCCTCACGCAGGTGAGGAGTGCCCAAAGGAGGGAGCTGACCCCCTCACACAGGTGAGGAGTGCCCAAAGGAAACAATGAAACCCTGGTGTTAAGGAAAGAGGCAAGGCACAGCTATTCCTGAAGACTCTGCAGGCCTAGGCCTGTTGAAAACCACAATGCCAATGTTCTACTCTTAATGATTAGCCAAATGCAATACAATGAAACTACATTAATAAAGCTAAATGCTTTGGAAAACAGGCAAGCAGGAGTTAACCATTATTTCTTTGGATTCTCTACTCCTTTTCAGAGCATCTCAATATCGTGTCAAGCATCTCTGTTCAAAGTGTTCATTCTATGAAAGGAAAACCACAAAATCATTATATTTTTGGTATTTCAGATAAAGATGTAAGATGGAAGCTGCTGCTTCAGTGAGCTGCCCATGGAAATGGGAATATCTATCTCCCTTGGATATGCAGCTTCACAAAACTTCAGGTCAACTACACGCTTCTAACTGTGATGAAACATAGACTAGACCTTCAGTAACTTCTGCCTTCTTTCCTGTTCAAATATTTTCTTCATTAGAAGAAAATGTTTAAGTCTCTAAGCCATGTATTAATTCTACAGAGAAAATGACATTGATGAACACACGAAGCACTTCAGCAATACTGGCCCCTACCTATTTAAAAAGCAGCCCACTGCAGGAATGACTTCAGATGTCAAATACTAAAGCTGCCTTACAAATTCCTCTGTTCAGCTGCATTAAACACTTTTAACCTGTCAGTGGGGGGTGTGGCAGGGTGTGGAATTGGTTTCTTCCATTTACAGAAGCACAGAGCAGGATTAAGTCTGCAGCTACAGAATCATAAATACAAAGCAAATTTGGATCACTGCTGGCTGTTTCCTCTATCTGAGAAGCACACACCAGCACCGAAACCTGGCATGTGCTCCCACAGCCTGGAAAGGGAATAGCCACACCTGAAAGAAATGACACTGGTTTTTTGGCATGACTCCAAAACATCATTCCTGGTAGAGAAACTGTAATTTAACAATCCTAAAACTTCTCCAATGCCTATTAATCCTTTCAGAGAGGAACACAAAGAGACTGGTAATTCTATCACTAGAGATGGAGCTTCCAAAATGCATTTTACGATCCAGAAGATGAAAGAGCCCCAGACCCGAATGCAGCTCTACACAGCCCAACTTCCACACATACGTGGAGTATTGGAACTATCACAGGAACTCCTGTGCGTGCCCCGTTTCCATTCCTTTTCAGGAAAAACACAAAACAAACCCAAAACAAAAAACCTCGAATATCCTTTTATTTTACCCAGGCCATATCCTGTTGCAGACGGACGGATGGTGCCTGTCCCCAGGCTCTCCCTTCTTTTTTAGAATACTGTTTCCAAAGCACGAGCAGGGGAAAGGAAAAGAGCGTATAAACAGAGGCAGCTACCATTTTGTAAACACGCGAAAATCGGGCTTGCAGAGCGCTTTCCTGCCGCATCACGGCCCGAGGGCTCCCGGCCGGGCCAACCCGCCCCGCCACAGCCCGGGCGGCTCCGGCGCGAACCACCGGGGAATTCGGCGGAATTCAGCGGGACTCAGCGCCGCCCGAGGCGCTCCGCAGCGGCCAGGGAGCAGCGGAGCAGGGCGCGCTGCAGACACCGCGGAGGGCGGCCCCGAGCCCCGGGATCCCGGCGGGAGCGGGGCCCTCCCGGCCCATCCCGCCCGCCCGCCCGCTCCCCCAGCGCCCGCGCCCACCTCCGCCAGGTCGGCCAGCCGGTCCTTCATCCCCGCGGCGGCCCCGCGGCGCTGCCGCCCTCCGCGCTGCTTCCCTCGGCGGGGCCCGCCCGCCCGCCGACCGCGCACGCTCGGCCCGCCGCCCGGACCCCGCCCGGCGCCGTGACGTGAGGGCACGGCGGGCGGGCAGCGGCACGGCCAAATGGGCACGGAGAGCCGGGAGCGGGCACGGCCAAAGGGGCACGGAGAGCCAGGGAGCGGGCACGGCTAAAGGGGCACGGAGAGCCGGGAGTGGCACGGCTAAAGGGGCACGGGGAACGGACGGGGAGCGGGCACGGCCAAAGGGGCACGGAGAGCCGGGAGCGGCACGGCTAAATGGGCACGGAGAGCCGGGAGCGGGCACGGCTAAAGGGGCACGGAGAGCCGGGAGCGGCACGGCTAAAGGGGCACGGGGAACGGATGGGGAGCGGGCACGGCCAAATGGGCACGGAGAGCCGGGAGCGGCACGGCCAAATGGGCACGGAGAGCCGGGAGCGGGCACGGCTAAAGGGGCACGGAGAGCCGGGAGCGGCACGGCCAAATGGGCACGGCGGGCGGGGAGCGGGCACGGCTAAAGGGGCACGGCGGGCGGGGAGCGGCACGGCCAAATGGGCACGGGGAACGGATGGGGAGCGGGCACGGCTAAATGGGCACGGAGAGCCGGGAGCGGGCACGGATAAATGGGCACGGCGGGCGGGGAGCGGCACGGCTAAAGGGGCACGGCGGGCGGGGAGCGGGCACGGCTAAAGGGGCACGGCGGGCGGGGAGCGGCACGGCCAAATGGGCACGGGGAACGGATGGGGAGCGGGCAGGGAGCGGGCACGGCTAAATGGGCACGGAGAGCGGGGAGCGGGCACGGCTAAATGGGCACGGGGAACGGATGGGGAGCGGGCACGGCTAAATGGGCACGGGGAACGGATGGGGAGCGGGCACGGCTAAATGGGCATGGAGAGCCGGGAGCGGGCACGGCCAAATGGGCACGGCGGGCGGGGAGCGGCACGGCTAAATGGGCACGGCTAAATGGGCACGGCGGGCGGGGAGCGGCACGGCTAAATGGGCACGGCGGGCGGGGAGCGGGCACGGCTAAATGGGCACGGAGAGCCGGGAGCGGGCACGGCTAAATGGGCACGGGGAACGGATGGGGAGCGGGCAGGGAGCGGGCACGGCTAAATGGGCACGGAGAGCGGCACGGCCAAATGGGCACGGCGGGCGGGGAGCGGGCACGGCTAAATGGGCACGGAGAGCCGGGAGCGGCACGGCTAAATGGGCACGGCGGGCGGGGAGCGGGCATGGCCAAATGGGCACGGAGAGCCGGGGAGCGGCACGGCTACAGGGGCACGGGGAACGGATGGGGAGCGGGCACGGCCAAATGGGCACGGAGAGCCGGGAGCGGGCACGGATAAATGGGCACGGAGAGCCGGGAGCGGGCACGGCTAAATGGGCACGGGGAACGGACGGGGAGCGGCACGGCTAAATGGGCACGGGGAACGGACGGGGAGCGGCACGGCTAAATGGGCACAGAGAGCCGGGAGCGGGCACGGCTAAATGGGCACGGCGGGCGGGGAGCGGGCACGGCCAAATGGGCACGGAGAGCCGGGGAGCGGGCACGGCTAAATGGGCACGGGGAACGGACGGGGAGCGGGCAGGGACCGGGCACGGCCAAATGGGCACGGCCGGCGGGGAGTGGGCACGGCTAAATGGGAAGAGCGGGCACGGAGAACGGGGAGCGGGCACGGCTAAATGGGAAGAGCGGGCACGGCCGGCGGGGAGCGGGCACGGCTAAATGGAAGAGCGGGCACGATGGAACGGGCACGGAGAGCCCGGATCGGGCACAGCGGGCAGTCCGGCCCCGCCGCACGGGCAGAGCAGAGCGGGCGGGCAGCGGGGCACGGCCGGTGTGGCAGCGCTCCGGAACGGGCCGGGCACTGCAGAGCCCGGCTGCAGCCGGCCCTGTGCCGCTCACCTGCGGCAGGTGCCCTGCCGTGGCCGGGCGGATGGGGCGGACGCTCTCTGCCATGCCCAGGGCTCTGTACGAGCGGCGCTCACGGAGAGCTCCGGTGCGCACCAGGGAATTCCCATCCCAGAGGAATCGTAACTCGGCTGTGGGAGATTGTCACGAGAGAGGGAGCTGTAAAAAGGGTGCTCTGGTTATTTTTCAGTGGAACAGGCTCCTGTGAAAGGCCTGAGCGTTTGCCGGGCAGAGCGTGCACGGGCTGCGGAAGGCAGCGCTCCTTCTCACATCTCCAAACGCTCTGTACCTGCTGCCTTGTGTGTGCTTACCTGTGCCACACTGGCTAAGCTTGCTCACAGTTGACCTAAGATACGGGAAATGTAATTATTCTGCTGATTGCCTGCGGCTCTCACGGACTCTAATCTTTCAGGCAGCGATCTAACACCGCTGGAGTGTTGTGCTGCCTTTGCTGAATGGGGTTATCTGGAGAGGATGTTGTGTGCATCCTCTGAACTGAACACTTAATTATACATGCCGATAAAACAGATGCTAAAAACTGCATTCCACATGGTAATTTATCTTTTTAACGATGAAATAAGTGTTTGCCAGGAGCTCAAATTGAATTTCTGATATTTCCATGATAATGGAATTTTTAATTATTCCAAATTAAAGTGCTACATACCTTGCAGGGGAAAAGTAGTTCACTAATAAATTTGTTACAATATTAAGAAATAGCTAAAGCACAGTGAGTGTTATATACACAGTTACAGACTGCTTTCCCCCCCATGTTTATGTTCTTTAAAACTGCCAAACTCCACTAATGTGGCTTTATGGCCTCCTATTTATAAACACATTCCTGATTGTCAAAAGGAGAGGTGGAATTCACAAGGGTTTTACCAGGATAGCATTGCGCTGAGAAAAATATAAGATGAGTTGCATATTCTGAAAAAATAATCCTGACACCTAGAGGTGCTCAGCAAAAATGCTAAAAACCACACAAACCCAACTCATCTCAAAAAGGGAAGGCAAATTCAATGTGCCAGTGATTTTTCCAAGGAAATCTCATGCACTACTTGGATTGGCATTACATATCAAATAATGCTAAAATTACAGCACACAAAAATTACAGCAGCCACTCTTGTAAAGCTTTGTGTATATTTTGTGTCTATGTCAGAGGAAATTAACAAGAAATAAACTACATTTGTATATATCAGCTGCCATGAAATACCTTCCTTGTCAATTCCATTCATTCAGATATATGTAAAAACATATTTATTTATTCTAGATTATGGGGATAGCAGCAAAGATAATAAAAGTAATTTAAGTATGCTAGATTAAAAAAAAAAATACCAGAGGCCTTAAAAACCAGAGTGAAGCCATGAACTTGGTATTTATAGACACATGCAAAACTCGTACGTTCTTTGAAAGTCAGTTTTCAAACAAGTTTTTTTCACTGATGTTCAGATAGAGTTTTGAGATCTTGGAGAGCTATTCTAAATGCAAGGCTTACAGAACAACTTTTGCTTTCGTTACTGTGCTCTAGTGAATGCAGGTCAGTTTGGATGAAAAATGGAAAATCACAGTCCTGAGGCACACTGAAGGAAAGCCCCTTGCAGCACAGCCTGTCGTACCTGAGAGCTGCTCCCTGCTGTAAAAGCCTCTTTACTAACCCTCACTGGAGCAGCTGAACAGTTTATCTAAGTAACTACATGCCTTTTTTTCACTTTGTGGAGAGAGCATCACCAGCTGACAGCATCTTCGGGGATTTTATTGATGCAGCAGGGTCCCTGAGCCGGGCACAGCGGCTGTGTCACCCACAGCAGGACAGCTCAGGAGTGACCACAGTGCCCAGGAGCTGCTCCTGCCACCAGGGCCAGCTGCCCAGCCTGCCCAGTGACCACAGCTCCTGCCACTGGGGCTGGCTGCCCAGTGACCACAGCTGCCACAGTGCCCAGGAGCTGCTCCTGCCACCGGGGCTGGCTGCCCAGCCTGCCCAGTGACCACAGCTGCCACAGTGCCCAGGAGCTGCTCCTGCCACCAGGGCCAGCTGCCCAGCCTGCCCAGTGACCACAGCTGCCACAGTGCCCAGGAGCTGCTCCTGCCACCGGGGCTGGCTGCCCAGCCTGCCCAGTGACCACAGCTGCCACAGTGCCCAGGAGCTGCTCCTGCCACCGGGGCTGGCTGCCCAGCCTGCCCAGTGACCACTGGCCAGCCGGGGAGGAGCCCCGAGTGCTGTGGGCAGTGCTGGTCCCTTGCTCTGCAGGGGCCATGGGGTGGAGGATGTGCCCAGCAAAGGCCACCGAGGCCACTGGAGGTGTGGAGAGCGTCCTTGGAGGAGCCATGAGGGCACTTAGGGGGCACCTCCTGCTCCCCTCAGCTGGCACCAAGGCACGGTCAGCTGTGGCCAGTGCCTCCTGCCTGCCTGCAGCCAGGCCACCAGAGGTGTGGAGAGCATCCTTGGAGGAGATATGAGGGAACTGAGGGCGCTCGGGGGCACCTCCTGCTCCCCTCAGCTGGCACCGGGGCACCATGAGCTGCAGCCAGTGCCTCCTGCCTGCCTGCAGCCAGGCCACCACAGGAAAGGGCCTCGAGGCCACAGGCACTTTGGATATTTGGGAAGGCCGTTGCGCTGTTCGGGGGCTCAGGCGTTGGCAGAGGATGCCCAGCGGGGCGATGGAGTCGCCATCCCTGAGGTGCCTGCGCTCATCCCTGCGGATGTGGCGCTGCTCTGCGCTTTGGGAGGCCGCGCAGGGCAGACGTTCTGGCCGGCCGGCCTCACAGGGCCCTGCCCGGTGCCCACGAGGAATCATAACTCGAGATTGTCACGAGAGGAGTTGTAAAAAGGGTGCTCTGGTTATTTTTCAGTGGTACAGGCTCGTGTGAAAGGCCTGAGCGTTTGTAGGGCAGAGCGTGCACGGCCTGCGGAAGGCAGCGCTCCTTCTCACATCTCCAAACGCTCTGTACCTGCTGCCTTGTGTGTGCTTACCTGTGCCACACTTGCTCAGTTTGCCCACAGTTGACCTGAGTTAAGATACGGGAAATGTAAAGGCCTTTTAAAAGTGATTGTTGTGCCCGGTGCCCCCTCCGGTGCCCTGCCCGCCGCGCTCCCTCATGGCCGCGGCCCGGCCCCGCCTCCCGCCGCCTCCCGCGCGCCGCGCACCACGTGACGCGCGGCCCCGCCCCCGCCCGCGGCCGCGCGGCGTCGCCGTCCGGGTATTTGAACGGCGCTTCCGCCATTTTCCCTGCGCCCGGCACGGAGCTAGGAGCGGGAGAGCCTCGGCAGAGGTACGGGCCCGGCACCGGCCCGGGCTCGGCTCCCCGCGCCCCGCCGCCATCGGGGCACGCGTGGCCGCTCTGCAAAGCGCCACCGGCGGGGGCGGCGGTCGCCGTTAGCCCGCGGCCGGGATGGGATGGGCTGGGCTGGGTGGCGGGAGGCCGCGCCTGAGGGAGCGTTGCGGCCGCGGGAGCCGAGGCGCGTGGCGGCTTTTCGGCCCCGCGAGCGGGGCGCTGGAAGGGCCGGGGTCGTGCGCGGCTCCGTCCGCGATGGAAGGGCGGGCGCGATGTGCGGGGCGGCGAGCGGGGCTCCCGCGGCCCGAGGCGGGGGGAGGCGGCGCTGCTCAGTCATGGTGGCTCATGGCGGGGAGCGCGGCCGGCCCGGTGCGCGGGGAGGCCCGGCCGGGCGAGCCCCGCTCGGCAGCTCCGCGGGGCGGGCCGTGGCCTCTCCCGAGGGGGCTGCAGCTGCAGTGAGCGGCGGGATGCTGGTTCTGGGCGGGCCGGGAGGACTCTCCGCGGATCCGGAGAGGAGCCGGGGCCGGCCGTGGCTCAGCGGCCCTGCGGAGGCCGCGGCCCGGCCTTGGCGCGGCGGGGCCCGGGGGGCGCAGGGGGCCGGGAGCGGGCGGAGGCGGCGCCGCCATTGCCGCGCGCGGTGCCGCCACACGCGGGCGGGAGGCGCCGCCCGCCCCGGCCCGGCCGGAGCGCGCCCGGAGCTGGAAACGGCCCCTTCCGGCGGGGCCGCTCCCCGCGCTCGGCGCGCTCGCTCACACGCTGCCATTTCCCCCGCAGAGCCAGCATGGCCGCCCAAGGAGAGCCCCAAGTGCAGTTTAAGGTAAGGCAACGGCTCGCAGCTTGGCTTTGGGGGTTTTTTCCCCCTTCGCTAGAAAAGTAGCACAAGGGACTCTCGGGTGTCGACGTGGATGGTGGGTTTGGTTTCGAAGTGCTGGTCTTTCCTTAATGGGGCGATTTATTGTAGTGTTGGATACAGCATACACAAAAAGAGTCTCTTAACTGTGTCAATATATTCTATTTGCAGTTTAGTCTAAACCATTTTAATAAATCTTTGCCTACCGAATGATTTTTAAGTTTAAGACCTGAGGTGCACTGTAAAAGGAGTGAGTTAGAACTAGACTTGCTCAGAATGAATTAGAATAGCATTCTTTGTGTTATGTGCTCATTGTTCAAGTGTTTCAGAAGAGAATTTTCTGGTGTTTTGAATGGCTGGTGGGTTGGTGGTGGTTTTTGTTATCTTAACATCCTGAAGACTGCTTCTAGGAGGTTGTTACTTGTGTTTCCTGCAATTCTTGGCTAGTGTATTCCAGTTCATGGTGCAGATGTTGGTGGGTTTTTGGTTTTGTCGGTTTCTTTGATTGTAAGGTAACGGGTTTCTCCAGTGGGTATTTGGATATTTTCTCTCCAGATCTGGTCACATTCAGGTTGAAAACCCTAAATATTCTTCATTCAGTCTGTTGAAGTAGTTTAGTAGAACCACATTCACAGTGCAGTGCAGTTCTTACTCACAAGGACTGGATAAGACTGACCAGAGTTACAGCACGATGGATGGGCTTAGCAAATTGGTTCCCAGCCAGGGAGCTGCTTCATGGGCAGTTCTTTGTTTGCAGCACCTTGCAGGAACTAAGCTCTTTGTAGCAATGAGTAGTATCTGTGCTAGAATGACTGATAAATGTCTCAAAATGCATTGCTCTGATTCTTTTCCTTTGTCTGTCCACAGCTTGTTCTGGTTGGTGATGGTGGCACTGGTAAAACAACATTTGTAAAGCGTCACTTGACTGGTGAATTTGAAAAGAAGTATGTAGGTATGTCTGAAGAAACATTTGAGCTCCAGTACCTCACAAATGGAAGTTCAGTCCATGGCTTGCTAAATGCTCTGCTGTTTGTTTTTTCCCTAGCAACGCTGGGTGTTGAAGTTCATCCTCTGGTGTTCCATACTAACAGAGGCCCTATTAAATTTAATGTATGGGACACAGCTGGCCAGGAGAAGTTTGGTGGCCTGCGTGATGGCTACTATATCCAAGGTAAGAGCTGTGGGGGGACAGTTCTGTGCCTCTTAGGGCTCAGGGCTTCCTTCTGCTCATGCTGGCCACGCTGGAAGCTGTCAGTGTGGCTGCAGTGATGAGCTGGTGTAGCACTCCTCAGCCTCTTATGCAGAGAGGATAAATAACATCCTTTGCCAGCCAGGGTGGCAGCGTGGTGAGGTTGTGTTTCAGGGTTACTGTGGGCTGTGCTGTGGATGGAATGACCAGGTAGCCCTGGTGGCATTTGGTGGTTAAGGGGGAAACGTGTGCTCCACTGAGTGCAGGCTTCTGTTCTATTGCTGTGTTCAGGCAAGGGCTTGGAACACAGACTCAAGGTTTTCAGTACCTGAGGAAGCTGGACACCTTCATGCCAGTCTGTTTGTGTTTCTGAAAAAGTGAAACATCTGTCCTGTGCTACTTCACTCACCTGCCTATCTTTATTATATCTTATTTTTGTAAAGTATTCTTGAGAAACTGCTCTGGACAAGGGCATCCTGAGATGTGGACCACTGGCTCTCAGCCTGCCTTTGAGCCTTATTAGCATGTCTGAGCTGAGTTAATAGGTGTTGACTGATTCTGCCAGGTATTTGGGTAAATCCAGGTTGGCTTCCATAGTCTTGTATATTCCCATATGTGCAGTGCCGTGTCCCTCAGGGATACAGCTGAGCTAGTAAAGGCAGCTGGTCTGATGTGGGTGACACAGCATGGGCTGTTCTGCGGGCTCCTGCACTGGCCTGGTGAACAGAACAGGAGCTGTCACAACTGTGATGCTCAGAGGGAAAAGCTGATGCAGATGCTTAACCCTAATGTGGGATGTCTCTGGGTTCCTCTTGTCCATCCTGTGTTGAAAGCAAGTGGTGACACCAGGTGTAACGTGGCTGTGCTTCTCTTGCAGCTCAGTGTGCCATCATCATGTTTGATGTAACATCAAGAGTTACTTACAAGAATGTACCTAATTGGCATAGAGATCTGGTACGAGTATGTGAAAATATCCCTATAGTCTTGTGTGGCAACAAGGTGGATATTAAGGACAGAAAAGTCAAGGCAAAATCCATTGTGTTCCATAGGAAGAAGAATCTCCAGGTAAGTTGGGAGGACTCCAGTTGGTTTTGTCTTTGAGTGCAGCTGGGCTGTGGATGGGGGAATGGGTGCTCTGTCCCTATCAGAGGCAGCCTCACATCTCTTGGCCCTTCAAACCAAAATGCAGGGCAGGGGGAGGTGATGATGATAAGGATAATCATCACTGGAGCAGAAGCTGTGCCAAGTTCTTAAAGAGTTGTGTGCATTTGGCTGTAGCTGCTCAGAGTCTCATCCCTTGACAGGACTGGGACTGCAGTAGATCACATCAGAGGAGAAAGATCCATGCACTATTATCTCCTGAAAGTTTTGTCCTAGATGAGATTTGGTAGCCTTTCAGTTCATATTTTCTGCCTGAAACTGTTTCTGGACACTTAAATCATAACTGCTTATGAGCATGGAAACAAAAGCCGTGCAGTCAAAAAAAAAAGGTGAAAGTTGATTGTGTTAATCTTGATATGCTCTAAATATTAGAGGGTTTAAAAATAATGTCTAACGTGTGCTTTTTTTTCAGTATTATGACATTTCAGCCAAGAGTAACTACAACTTTGAGAAGCCTTTCCTGTGGCTTGCTAGGAAGCTAATTGGAGATCCCAACTTGGAGTTTGTTGCCATGCCTGCGCTCGCACCTCCTGAAGTTGTTATGGACCCAGCACTGGCAGCACAGTACGAGCAGGACTTACAGGTCAGTGGCAGGGGGCACGGGGAGCAGCTGCCTGGGAGCTGCTGTCACCCTCGGGGCACAGGGAGCAGAGCAGCTCTGAAGTGTGCCTTCCTTTGTTGCAGATTGCTCAGACCACTGCACTGCCAGATGAAGATGATGACCTGTGAGGGATGAAGCTGGAGCCCAGCGTCAGAAGTCTAGTTTTATAGGCAACTGTCCTGTGATGTTGGTGATGCAGCGTGTTTGCCACTTTATTATCTAGCTGAACAGAACATGTGCTTAATCTTTGGGATGCTGAAAGAGATGAATGGGCTTCGGAGAGTGAATGTGGCAGTTTAAAAAAAACAAACAAAACAAAATGAAAAAAAAAAACCAAAACAAAAAAACCTTCATATTTTGGACCTGCATATTTAGCTGTTTTTTGGACTGCAATTACTTCCCCTTTTGAGTTTCAAATACAAGACTGCTGCAGTCACATCAGAGTGTTAAGTGGAAAATCTTGTTTCTGTCATTCCCATTCTTTTGTTTAGGTAATAAAGTTGTATTTCAAGTATCTCCAAGCAAGTGAACTTTAATGCATTGTTAGGAAAACTGTTCAAAGTGTCTTCTGTTCTTCATTTCAGGGTAATACTTGATTGTCTGCTACTGCATTTCTCATTCTGTTTTCCTTCCTGCTTCTCATATTAAGCTCCTCTTGCTAATTCAGAGCTAGCAGTCACCCTGTCCTTGTTAGTTGGCTGCCAGAGCTGAGGCGTGTGAGCGGGCTGCAGGGGTGCAGAGCACAGCCTGCAGTTCTGCTTGCACGTGCTGCAGTTGCATGCAGCCCCAGCTCCTGGCTGGTACCTTCTGCTCTGTTTCAGCAGCCAGAAGCAAATGGCACCCAGGCCTGTGAACTGACTTGAGCTGTGTCTTTGCATGGAACAGCAGTAGAGCTATAGCTGGTTAATCCAATCCCAAGCATCTTCAAACTCACTAACCAGAGAACAGCCATGGTTTGAGCTAGGATGCTCTTGCCTACCCAGTGCTATATTAGCTGGAGCCACAGTGATTTAAACATCTAGACTTTACTGTAACTGCACCAAGTTCTTAATTTGAAACTGGCTTATTACAGCACAAATGGTGGAAAATGTCAACTTTTAACACTACCTTGTAGAGATGAATCTTGGTCAATATTAGTACTGCTAGTAAGCAAAACTTAAGTTTAGGAATTTTTTTTTCAGTAGTGTTTGAGTACATGAAGTCTTGAACTCTTCAGTTTTGTATTTTTGGTTTCTTAATAAAGTGGAGCATTTCATTTATTCCTTTTAACTTGCATGTTTGTGTACATGAATTACTTCAATATTCAGCTTTTGCTGCCTGGTAGGAAGAATTGGACTATGATTATTGTGCAGTATTGCTCTAAAGAAGGCACTTTTAAGTTCAGTTTGGGAATTCTTGGGCGGTTGGAGTATTTGGTTTGTTTTTGTGGCTACTCAGAAGTGTTTAGGACCTGAAGCTCCTGGATGAAGACGAGGGATGTTGCACACTTGGTGTTTCCAAAGGGACAGACCCCCACTTAATGTTTCATTGACTCTTCCTGCTGCATAATCCTGCTCTAACTTGTGGTGTGGCCTTTTGCCTGTGCTGTCACTAACTCTGTGCAGGTCGTGGCCTGTCCTGCTGCCTTGGCTGCTGCTCTGCTGGCTGCTGTGGTGGCCTGGTGCCTTCGAGCTCTCACTTCTGCAAAGAGCTGCTCACAACCACCATGGAACGCTGCTGCAGTGCTGGCAGGAGTGAGGAAGGCAGCAGCAGCCTGGAGCTGGGTTTGTGGGGCTTGACAGTGTCTGTGGTGTCACTGTCACAGCTCACCTGCCTGACTGCTCCTGCCCTTGGTTTGACAGCTCACCTGGCTGGCAGCTCCTGCCCTTGGTTTCTCAGCTCACCTGCCTGACTGCTCCTGCCCTCGGAGTGGTTCCTGCAGAAACAGCTGCCTGGAGACTGCCCCAGCCTGGGAGCTGGGCTCTAATCCCAAGCTCTGAGAGAGGCATGCTCATCCTGCTGTAAAGGAATCTTCCATTTGCAATGCTTTGGGAGTGGAGTAAAGCCACTTGCAGCGTTTGTTTAGTCCTTGGGAACACTCGATTTTAAATAATGCAGGTACTCATATTTATATTCACATTACCAGAAGGTTTAGCAGCTCAAACTCCTCTCTAAACTCATGGGTTTAATATATTTAATACAAACATTCAAAATGGAATGCTATTGATACAGCTCAGGTTTCCAGGAGGCAATTATGGGTTGCTCACAGTTCCCTATTTCTGTGCTGACACTTTATTAGCAAGGACTGAAAACCAACTAAAATAGTGATAAACAGGAAGCTCCTCAAGGCTGTGGTGATCTGTGACATCGAAGAAGAAAACTTCGCCCAGTGTCCCTCCTCCTGTGATTGCTGGAGTGACAAAGCCACTGATTTTACCTTTCCCAATGCAGCCTTTCAAACCTGTCTCTGTACAAGGCGCTGAGCAAAGACAGCAAATTAAGTCAATAATAAATGGATTTTGTGCTGAACTTTTTCAGTGCTCCAGTCTGGTTTCCCAGCAGTGATAATATTTCCTGTTGCTCCTGCTGTTTTCACTTGCCACTGCACAAAACCAGAGGTAACTTGCTGATGGCTTTTTTCCATCTGGGTGCCTTTAAAAACAGTACTGGAGGGGAGCACTGTGAGTTTTGTTTAGACGGAGAATACAAAGGTTAGTTCTCCTGACAGACTTTTTCAGTGGATAACAGCATTAAAAAAAAAGAAGAAAAAGAAAAGAAATATTTCAGGGTCTAGGAGTGGGTTCTCTGGGCAGGTTTTAGGGAAAGAGCTCAAACCAGAGAGCTTTGTTGCACTTATAAATTAAAAGGTGGGTCATAATTAACAAGGAATCCGCAAATTTTGGCATTGTTATCTTTGATTCAGGATCTGGTACTTTTATTTCTTCCTTGTACTGGATGTCTTGTTTTACTGGAATACCTGAGTAGAGGTCTGGATCTAACACCTATTTCGGACTAGAGCAAATGAGAACTCTGGCAGGTTTATGAGTGGGAGATCTGCCTGGGACAGGTCCCTGCAGGTCTGGCCAGGTGTGAGCAGCCGTCAGCAGCTCCGACGGAGCTGGGGAACAGCCGCGTCCCGGCAGAATTAATTATTTATTACTTAATTAATAATTAATGCCCTTTTCCCGTGCAGCAGGGGGGATCCTCTGAGCAGGGGGATGCTCTGAGCAGGCGGGGCCATGCCGGGCCCGTTCTGGGCCGGTTCCGGGCCGTTCCGGGCCGATTCTGGGCCGGTTCCGGGCCGTTCCAGGCTTAATTTTGGTCCGTTCCGGTCCGATTTTGGACCGATTCCGGGCTGATTTTGGGCCGGTTACGGGCCGTTCCGGGCCGATTTCGGGCCGATTTTGAGCCGTTCCGGGCCGATTTTGAGCCGATCCAGGCCGTTCCGGGCCGTTCCGGGCCAATTTCGGGCCGTTTCGGGCCGATTTTGAGCCGATCCAGGCCGTTCCGGGCCGATTTCGGGCCGTTCCGGGCCGATCCGGGCCGTTCCGGGCCGATTTTGAGCCGATTCGGACCGATTTTGAGCCGATCCAGGCCGATCCGGGCCGTTCCGGGCCGATATTGAGCCGATCCGGGCCGATTTTGAGCCGATCCAGGCCGTTCCGGGCCGATTTCGAGCCGTTCCGGGCCGATCCGGGCCGCTGCCCGGACCCCGCTGCAGTTCCTCTTTCGGCCACGCGGTGGCGGCCCAGCCCGCCCAGCCGTTCCCGGCCCCTCGGAAATTGATTTTATCGTTCATTTTTACACTTTTACATTCATTTTTACATTTTTACATTCATTTTTACATTTCCGCGTTGATTTTTACATTTCCTTGCTGAGTTGGTGATGCCATTTCACAGGTCTGGCCACAGAGCTGCTTCTCCCCTTTAACTCCACAGACGTGCTGGGCATCCCTTGGTGTTTCCATCTCCTGCTCTTCATCCCGGCTGACTCTGCATATGCTAAAACAGTCTTGGAGCCCAGAAGGGAAACTTTAATCTCTTGAAAAATCAGAATTTCTAGCCAATTAAAAGGGACATGAATCAGGTTGCAGCGATCCTCTCTAGCTGCAATGACATCTGAAAATGACATTTCTCTGAGGAGCCTCTGAAATCACTGGGAGATTGACAAATCCTCCAGAAAAAGAAAGGGGGATTTCTGTGATCTCCATATCATATCCATTTTCATAGTCCAGATCCCATTTTGGATGGTTGATTCTATCCCAGTTTACTTTCCTGCAGCGTGCATGAAGAACAATGGCAGATACAAATGGGATTTCCTTTTCTCTCATTTATTGTTTTGAGAGGATGTTTTCAGGCAGGTCCATGGCTGCAGGGTGGGCCCTGTGATTTTGGGATCTTTGGGATGGCTATGGGTGATTATTAAGATGGTGGGCACTGCAGCAGGGGGGGATCAGACCAAGAGGAGCCCCAGGGCTCAGGGAGGCCACGGGGGAGAATCTGTGCTGGCTTTGCTCTGGGTGCTGGCCCAGGAGCCAGGGCTGAGCCCCTGGAAGGACGGGACTGATGCAGTGCTCACAGGGGCCCCAGGGTGAGGGAAGAGATGAGAATCTTCACTCCATGTTCAGAAGGCTGATTTATTATTTTATGATAGATAATATATTAAAACTATACTAAAAGAACAGAAGAAAGGGTTCCATCAGAAGGTTTAGCTAAGAATAGAAAAGGAATGAATGACAAAGGTTTGTCTCTTACCCAGACAGTCTGGACAGCTGGGCTGGGATTGGCCATTGATGAGAAACATCCAGGTGAGACCAATCCCAGACCCACCTGGTGCACCCCACAGCAGCAGATAAGAATTGTTTGCAGTTTGTTCCTGAGGCCTCTCAGCTCCTCAGGAGGGGAATCCTAAGGGAAGGATTTTCACAGAACATGTGGGTGACACGGGACTTGTTCTGGAATTCCGTTTCCCTGCCTTTAACGGGGTTGATGAGCTGCATTCCAGCTGTGGCTCTGCAGGCCTCGGCAGGAGCTGCAGTGCTGCTCATCCCCGGGGAATCTCCCTGCTGGGTGATCACCCACGGGCAGGGTTTGACTGAGACACATCCCGGGAGGAGAAGGAAACCCTCCTCATCTCCTGGAGGGTGATGCAGCTGGCAAATGATGTTCTAAAGTGCAGATCTCCCCGAGTGGCACCTGTGCAGGTCTGAGCAGCCCCGGGAGCAAAGGACAGACGGAGGGGTCTGCACAGCTGGGGGTGATCTGTGTCAGTGAATTAAATAAATAAATAAATAAATAAATGAAATCAATCCTCCCAGCAGAGCTCAGCAGGGTGTCCATCCATTCCCAGCAGAGCTGGCAGGGGATGTGTGCTGGTGGGCCAGTGCAATCAGTGCCTGGCAGTGCCCTTACTGACAGACAGACAGACAGACAGAGAGCCCGAGCAGAGCCCTGGAACCCACAGCATTTACCCAGCTGCCAGTGCAGGCTGTGCTGGGACAGTTTGACAGGATCTGACTCTTGAAGCACTCCTTCCGAGATGTTTGCTGGAGCCCCTCAGCCCCAGCCGTGCCCCCACCTGGGTTTGGGAGCCTGTGCCAGCTCCAGCCTGGCTCTGCCTCCTGCCCCAGCCCTCCGGCTCTGCCCCTGCTCGGCAGCTGGAGCCCCAAACAGGGCTGCAACCCCCCCGGGAGGGAGGGCAGCGCTGTCCGTGCCTGGGGGAGCCGGGGGAGATCGGGGGGAGAGCGGGGGGAGATCGGGGGAGATCGGGGGGAGAGCAGGGGGAGATCGGGGGGAGATCGGGGGGAGATCGGGGGGAGATCAGGGGGAGAGCAGGGGGAGATCGGGGGGAGATCAGGGGGAGAGCAGGGGGAGAGCAGGGGGAGAGCAGGGGGAGATCGGGGGGAGAGCAGGGGGAGATCGGGGGGAGATCGGGGGGAGATCGGGGGGAGATCGGGGGGAGATCAGGGGGAGAGCAGGGGGAGATCGGGGGGAGAGCAGGGGGAGATCGGGGGAGATCGGGGGGAGAGCAGGGGGAGATCGGGGGGAGATCGGGGGGAGATCGGGGGGAGATCGGGGGGAGATCAGGGGGAGAGCAGGGGGAGATCGGGGGGAGATCAGGGGGAGAGCAGGGGGAGAGCAGGGGGAGAGCAGGGGGAGATCGGGGGGAGATCAGGGGGAGAGCAGGGGGAGATCGGGGGGAGCCCTGGGGGAGATCAGGGGGAGAGCAGGGGGAGATCGGGGGGAGATCAGGGGGAGAGCAGGGGGGAGATCGGGGTGAGAGCAGGGGGAGATCAGGGGGAGATCGGGGAGGGATCAGGGGGAGATCGGGGGGAGATCAGGGGGAGAGCAGGGGGAGATCAGGGGGAGAGCAGGGGGAGATCGGGGGGAGATCAGGGGGAGATCGGGGGAGATCGGGGGGAGAGCAGGGGGAGCCCTGGGGGAGATCGGGGGGAGCCCTGGGGGAGATCGGGGAGAGATCGGGGGGAGAGCAGGGGGAGCCAGGGGGGAGCCCAGGGGGAGATCAGGGGGAGCCCAGGGGGAGATCAGGGGGAGAGCAGGGGGAGATCGGGGGGAGCCCTGGAGGAGCTCAGGGGGACCCCAGGAGGACCCCAGGAGGAGCCCAGGAGGAGCCCAGGAGGAGCCCAGGAGGAGCCCAGGGGCCGCTCCCGGGGCTGCTGCTGCCTTCTCCCGGGCTGGGCAGGCACCGGGACCTCGGAGCTGCTCTGACCCCGGGAGAAGAGGCAAAGCTGTGAAACTGCAGGAGAAAAGCTGGCACAAGTCCTGGAGGCAGCGTTTATCACGGTTTGGGGATTATTCGTCATTATCATCTCATATCATACATTTATTTTAGTATTTGTGTAATTAGGAAGATCTGACAGCGGAATGGTCCCAGAACAATCCCAGTTACACACAGGGGCTCCTGGCAAAAAGCATTTGGCTTAATCACATCAATAAAGGATTTGTGAAACATTGTATTTATACAATTATCCAGTTTTATGTAAGCTTGACATTAAGGCTCAGATAATCAGGGACCTGCAAGGCCCTCCAGGGACCTGAAAGGGCTTCCAGGGACCTGCAAGGACCTGCAGGGACCTGAAGAGGCTTCCAGGGACCCACAGGGACCTCCAGGGACTTGCAAGGGCTTCCAGGGACCTGCAAGGACCTCTGGGGATCCAAAAAAGCCTCCAGGAACCTGCAAGGACCTCCAAGGACCTGAAAAGGCTTCCAGGGACCTGCAGGGACCTGCAAGGACCTGAAGAGGCTTCCAGGGACCTGGAAGGACCTGCAAGGACCTGAAGAGGCTTCCAGGGACCTGCAAGGACCTGCAGGGACCTGCAAGGGCTTCCAGGGACCTGCAAGGACCTCTGGGGAATCCAAAAGAGCCTCCAGGAACCCACAGGGACCTGCAAGGGCTGCCAGGAGCCCCCAGGGAGCTGCAGGGAGCTCGGGCCCCCCAGGACTGCCGAGAGCTCTGTTCCCTGCTGGGCTCCCCGGAGCTCCCAGTGCTCCCAGTGACTCCAGTTTGCCCCCAGGGCGGCCCGGGCTGGGCTGGGAGCAGGAGGCTGTCCCAGTCCCTGGTTTGGAGCATCCCAGCCGTAAATCCAGGATTTGTTTCTGCAGGCAGCCTCAGTTTGCAGTTTGCTGTTTCTGCAGAAACTTCTGGCAGGGAATTTGTTTGCTGGGATTCTCCAGTTGTTTTGGTGAGCATGTTCTTTCCCTTGACAGGCCCCTCTTGGCAAATATTCCCAATTCCCCTCTCTCTCTTTTCACGTTTTAGTTTTTCTCAGGATTTTTGCTGCACTCTGTGTTATTTCTAGGGGTGGCTCCACTGTAGGGTTTCAGAGAATCCCTCCTCTTCCTGCAGGATCTCCAGGGGACTGGGGCTCACGCTAATGAGGGAGGGAGTCTCAAACAAGCTGGAGGGAAACAGGCAAAAGCCAGCCTGGTTATCACCGATTTCTGGAGGAACTGCAATTCAAAAATTCAGAATTTTCAAAATCCTGCTTTTATGGGCCCTAAATCAGGACTGCAAACAAAAATCCCATTTCACTGCAACGCTGCAATCTTGCAGCACTGAGCCTGGGTAACCTCGGAGCACCCTGCAGTGTGAGGGGCTGTGCCATGTCCAGCAGGGGACAGAGCAGGTGGGGGTAGAGAACAGGTACAGGTACAGGTACAGGTACAGGACATCTCCAGAAAGGGAACAGAACAGGTGTGGGTAGAGAACAGGTACAGGTACAGGTACAGGACAGCTCCAGGAAGGGGACAGAGCAGGTGTGGGTAGAGAACAGGTACAGGTACAGGTACAGGTACAGGTACAGGACATCTCCAGGAAGGGGACAGAGCAGGTGTGGGTAGAGAACAGGTACAGGTACAGGTACAGGTACAGGTACAGGACATCTCCAGGAAGGGGACAGAGCAGGTGTGGGTAGAGAACAGGTACAGGTACAGGACAGCTCCAGACAGGGGACAGAGCAGGTGTGGGTAGAGAACAGGTACAGGTACAGGACATCTCCATACAGGGAACAGAACAGGTGTGGGTAGAGAACAGGTACAGGTACAGGTACAGGACAGCTCCAGACAGGGGACAGAGCAGGTGTGGGTAGAGAACAGGTACAGGACAGCTCCAGACAGGGGACAGAACAGGTGTGGGTAGAGAACAGGTACAGGTACAGGTACAGGTACAGGACAGCTCCATACAGGGGACAGAACAGGTGTGGGTAGAGAACAGGTACAGGTACAGGACAGCTCCATGCAGGGAACAGAACAGGTGCAGAACATCTCCATACAGGAGAATCAAGAGGTGCAGGTGCAGGACAGGTGCAGGTGCAGGACAGGTGCAGGTGCAGGACAGGTGCAGGTGCAGGTGCAGAGTGTCGATAGGGAAATGCAGGGAAGAAGTTAACAGGGGTGGAAAGCTTATCGAATTTGGTTTAAAATATTATTCTTTCAGTTTGTTTGGCTGAAAAGGCTTTGAGAGAGCTGAGAGCAAGGCTCTGCCACAGAAGGGCAGATAAAATCAGGAGTGCCAGCTCGTTCCAGCTGTTCTGTTTCCTCTGCACGGCAGATGCTGGTTAACATTTGTGACACGGAGTCTAATGGGGAGACTCATAAAACGCTTGCACGGAATTATTTTTATTAAAACGAGACGCAAAGCAGCAGCTACAGAAGATTTTTCCCAGCTTTGTGCAGCTCCGAGGAATCCGGGGAGATGAGGAACGCCTCAGTGTCCCCCGCTTGGCAGAGATGAAGTAAACCCAATCCCCGGGATTTCCATCCCAATCCGCCGTGGGATTTCCATCAGCGCTTTTGGAGCTTGCTTCGGACAGGAGCACGGCCGGCGTTTGTTGTTGTTCCACAAACAGGTGCCAGGTGGCGGAGGGGTTTGAGCTGGGCGTGGCCGTGATCGCCCCCAGGTGCGGATTTTGGGGGGCGCCCCTCCCTGCGGGGCTGAGGCTGCCCCGAGCGGCGGGACGGGGACAGGAGTGGATAAAAATGGAGAGAAATGGAGAGGAATGGACAGGAATAGGAACCGGCAGAGTGGGACGGAGCTGGCGGGCAGCGCTGACATCACCGCAGGGTGCGGGCTGGAGGAGCGGGACGGGCGGGACTCCGCCGCTCCTTTCGGCTCATTCCGGCTCATTCCAGCCCACTTCAGCCCGCCTCGGTCCATTCCAGCCCGTCTGTCCCGCCTGGGAGCGGACCGGGAGTTTCCCGGGGTCACTGAGGCAGCGCCCCGGAGCGAGCGGAGCCGCGCGGAGCGGAGAGCGCGGGCAGAAAGTTGCAGAGCCGATCTTCTCTGCCCGTTTCGGACCATTTCGGACCGCTTCAGTCCGGTTCGGATCATTTCGGATCATTTGGGCCCTCCTGGGAGCGGACCGGGAGTTTCCCGGGTCACGGGCAGCGCCCCGGAGCGAGCGGAGCCGCGGGGAGCGGAGAGCGCCGGCAGAAGTTGCAGAGCCGATCTTTTCTCCCCGTTTCGGACCATTTCAGCCCGTTCCAGCCCGTTCCAGCCCGTCTGTCCCGCCTGGGAGCGGACCGGGAGTTTCCCGTGTCGCGGGCAGCGCCCCGGAGCGCGGGCAGACGTTGCAGAGCCGATCTTTTCTGCCCATTTCTGCCCATTTCTGCCCGTTCTAGCCCGTTCCAGCCCGTTCCAGCCCGTCTGTCCCGCCTGGGAGCGGACCGGGAGTTTCCCGTGTCGCGGGCAGCGCCCCGGAGCGCGGGCAGACGTTGCAGAGCCGATCTTTTCTGCCCATTTCTGCCCATTTCTGCCCGTTCTAGCCCGTTCCAGCCCGTTCCAGCCCGTCTGTCCCGCCTGGGAGCGGACCGGGAGTTTCCCAGGGTCGCGGGCAGAAGTTGCAGAGCCGATCTTTTCTTTTTGGCTCACGCTGCAGTAGAAGCGTTGGCTGCTCTCCGCGGCACAGCGCAGCCCCGGGCTCGGTGCGCCTTTCTGGGAGTTTTCCTCCTGTCCCGGGAGTTAACTCGGAGTTAAATGAAGATTCCGAGGGGTGAAGCAAGGAAACAACGCCTGCAGGGTCTGGAAGGATATTTTGCCGGCACTGAAGGAATGGACCTTTTGAGCCTGCTTGGAAAATGTCCTTTGTGATACCCAGAGTCGCAGAGGAAAACTTGTGATTGGGATCTTGCCGGAGTTTGGGTTCCGCTGTCCTTTTAAGCTTCCATGGACCATGGAGAGTTTGCTGTCGCTGCTCTGTTGCCATTATTCGTTGCTGATTTTATTTCAGCAGAAATGTCAGGTAATGTTCTGAACCCGCTCAGCACTGAGGGGTGCTCGGGCTCCTCGCAGCAGGTTTAGCCTCACCTGTCTCACGGTGTGATGTTTTCTGTGCAGGTGTACGGGAACCATTCCCAGCTCCCCAAACACCCAGGTAAGGAACGCTCTGCTTCCCGTTTGTGCAATGTGCTTGAGGATTTACGGGCTCTTCTCGCAGTTTGTGGGGTTTTATTTCCTCAGCAGCCCCAGAGAAGCTGGGTGCCAGCCTGTGTTAAAGATGAGCTGGCCCAAAGTGTCAGGCGTGGCGAATTCAGCCCCCCAGCCACGGAACATTCTGGACACAAACACGTTTGGAGAAGGATGCCGTGTGTTTGACATGTGTCCTAGGTGCACTTGTTTATCCTCACTTTGCTGAGTGTCAGTTTCTGAACCAGATCTCTGCCCAGACTCTTTTCCTTCCCCCCATGTTCAGCATTTTTGGTTCAGCAGTGAGCACTTGGCTGTGCCAGTTTGGACACTTTGCAGCTCCCTGGCGTGGCTTCCAGCCCTCTCCCCTCCTCCCAGCCTCACACTTGGGTTTAAATCAGTCACAGAGCAGATTAGGGATTTCTCATCTGTTTCCAATGCAAAAAAACTCCCTGGGAGCTCAGAAGGGTTTGTGTGTGCGACTGCAGAGTTCTGTTTATATAAATAGTTTAACCTCAAGCCTCATGGTGGTGTGCAAGTACAGTTTTGCTGCTCTGCCAGCCCTGGGTTGCTTTTTTCAGCCTTAACCACATGTAATTATTCTCAAGTAAAAGGCAGGGGATGGGGAGAGGCCACGTCTGTTGAAGGAGTAATCAATGGCTTCTGCTCCACCTTTGCTCAAAGCCAGGAGAAAGAGTCCTGTTCCCTAAAATCGAGGGGCTGTGGCCTCTGGCTGGGGGGGCAGAAGGGGAGACCCTGCTGCCCTGAGTGGGGTGCAGGGTTTGGAGCCTGAGCAGGGTCACTGCTCTGAAAGGATTTTGAGTTCAGGGCCAGGGGCTCTTCATCCAGAGGTCTCAGCTGAGCTGGGGGTGCCTGGAATCTTTGGATTCTGTTGTGTGTGCTTGCTGGGGTGCCTGTGCCCCGAGGCTGCAGTGCCCTCGTGCCCTCAGTGCCAGCTGTGCCCTTCTCTGCCCTCCAGGCAGCCAGAGCAGGTGGAGAGCCCCAGAGCCCCAATTCCCTCCCATTTCCATCCCCTGGGACATCCCCCTCTTGTCTGTGCTCTGCTCCCTTCCTGAGGGAAGGCCTCTCTGACAGCAGCACACCCTGAGTGAGGTGGGCTAAGAATAGATCCTGAATTAATGAATTCAGCCATGAATCACTCGTTGGACATCTCTGGTGTGGCTGACTTTGGAAGCAAGTCTGAGCAGCTCTTGTACCCTCTCAAGAGGCAGAACTTGGAGTTCTGTTTCCTCAGACCTGCAATTGCTGCGTGTGAAGTTTAGCAATTTTATCAGCTTTGCACTCAAAATAAAACAAGAAATGTTAGGCTCCCACCTGTGCCACACCTCAGAACCTGCCCCATGAGCATGGAGGCCATCAGAGTGCTCTGCAGGGCTACATTAGGCACTTTAACAAGGTTTCTGCTCCTCCTTGGCCACGATACAGAGCGCTGGTGTGTCCGGGACAGGAGAAGGACAGAGCAAGCATCAGACAGGCAAAAGGGTTTGATCTGCAGGTGGAGAAAGGTGTGGGCTGAGCACACAGCCCCTGGCTAAAGGGGTAGTTTGCACACCAGGTGTGGGGAGGGTTTGCAGTGTTTGGCTCCTGAAGTGGGTTTGGCAAACTTTCCTGCCAGCTTCACAGCCCAGTCTCAGGGATTGTTTGGGCTGGAGGATGGTGCAGGGCAGAGAGCAAGAAACGTGCAGTGGCACAAGCCCCGTGTCCCTCTGTCCCTGCTGCTCTCTGTGCTGCCCCAGCAGCCCCGTGGGATGAAATGCCGTGATGGTGCATCCACGGAGAAACTTCTGTATCTGTCTCAGCTCCCCCAGGCGTTCTTAGCTGTAGGACATGCTACATTTATTTCATCAACCCGATTCAATGAAGTGTTTTGAGAATAAAGAGTTCTTGCAGCAGGCAGGACAGTAAGAAATTACAGGCCATGTTTTTGTACACTAGCAATGCTCCACCCTTAACAGAATTGTTATCTTGACAGAAAATGGGGTGTTTTGGGCAGCCTGCTCCTGATGGGGTTTGGGTGAGCCCAGGTCCCAGAGCTTGTTCAAGCTCTGGTCAGGCAGCCTGTGCAGACAGAAATGCCAGTGGAGACCTGCAGGTGCTGCCCTTGCCAGCTTGTGCACCTGTGGGAGGGGGAACTGCAGGGAAACAGAGGGCTCCCAGCAGCCCCAAAGGGGGGCTGGGGGGCTGGGGAAGGGCTGGGGGCTCTCCTGCTGCTGCTCAGAGCTCTGGCAGCTCCTCTGGTGCCCCGGGAGCAGGGATGGGTGCTGGGGGGTGTCCCAAGGGTAGGGCTGTGTGCTGGGGGGTGCCTCAGGAGCAGGGATGGGTGCTGGGGGGTGCCTCAGGAGCAGGGATGGGTGCTGGGGGCTGCCCCAAGAGCAGGGATGGGTGCTTGGGAGGAGCCCCAGGGGCAGGGATGGGTGCTGGGGGGCTGACCCTCCCCGTGCACCCCCAGGGCTCTGGGCTGTCCCCCTGCCCCGAAGCTCAGCACACTCTGGGGTGACTCTGGGGTGACTCCTCAGCTCCAGTGGGCGCTGCCACGGCCCCCAGCAGGGCTTTGGGCAGTCTGGGGCACGTTTTGGGTGAGTCAGAAGGAGAATCAGCTGGATTTAGAAGCAGGGTTTCTGCAGTGGTTAATCAGTGACAAGGCTTTAATCTACTCTGCTGCTTTGATTTATGGCCTCGCTCTGGGCCACACGTGATTTACAGAAATATTTTGGTTTCCTTAACCTTTCCACCTGCTTTATGGTCATTTTCTGTGCAGGCTTGTTACGCATCTTGTTGCTCTTCCATTTAATAACCTGACCTGTGTTTCTTGAAAGGGTTCAGAGTCCTGGCCTCAGCCTCCCACTACTGGCCCCTGGAAGACGTGGATGGGATTCACGAGTTCCGGGACAACGGCGGAGGTAGAGAATCCTTCCCAGCCGGGGCCCAGCTCCGTGCCTGCCTGCAGGAGGGCAGCAGGGGGTGACTTCTGTGCTCAGAGGCTGGGGTTTCCCCCAGCTGATGTTCTTGCAGGGCTCTGACACCCCAATGATGCTGTATTTGTGATTCCTGGCTTTTTGGAGGCTCTGTGGGCTGGGTGTGCATTGCTGAGGTTGCAAAGAGAAGAGGTTTATGATGCAAGGGGACGTTGAGATCGCTGCTATCAGCTGGTCTGGGACATGCCCGGCGTGCCCAGGGCTCTCGGGGTCCCTGGCTCTGCCAGCAGGGAGAGGTCTCCTGTGACTCTGGGAGGAGTTCAATGCCCAAGCTCCCCAGGCACTTCTGCACCTTCAGGTGGTTCTGCAGAAAGCTCTGCAGGCTCTCACCTGGACACCTCTCACATTTCCACCTGCCCGTGGGAGTCTCCTGGAGAGCAGCATTGCAGCAGGAGCTGACAGAGGGTGAATTCTTTCTCCAGCTGGGCAGAACCAGGAGGGGTTTGCAGAGGCAGAGCAGTCCCTGATGGCCGGGGTGAGCTGTGGGCCAGGGGATGGCATTTCTGCTGCCAGGACCGGAGGGGCAGCCCAGGAGCCCCTGGTGTCCCCCAGAGCTCCGGGGGTGTCCCTCCCTCCCCAGGGATGGGCTCTGCCCCCTGAGGCTCAGGTCCTTGCAGGGTGTGAAAGGAGCTGAGCTCTCCCCTCTGAGGCTCAGGTCCTTGCAGGGTGTGAAGTGAGCTGGGCTCTCCCCTCTGAGGCTCAGGTCCTTGCAGGGTGTGAAGTGAGCTGGGCTCTGCCCCCTGAGGCTCAGGTCCTCACAGGGTGTGAAAGGAGCTGAGCTCTCCCCTCTGAGGCTCAGGTCCTTGCAGGGTGTGAAAGGAGCTGGGCTCTGCCCCCTGAGGCTCAGGTCCTTGCAGGGTGTGAAAGGAGCTGGGCTCTGCCCCCTGAGGCTCAGGTTCCCCAGAGCTGTGTCCTTGCAGGGTGTGAAAGGAGCTGGGCTCTCCCCTCTGAGGCTCAGGTCCTTGCAGGGTATGAAATGAGCTGAGCTCTCCCCTCTGAGGCTCAGGTCCTTGCAGGGTGTGTAAGGAGCTGAGCTCTGCCCCCTGAGGCTCAGGTCCTTGCAGGGTGTGAAAGGAGCTGGGCTCTGCCCCCTGAGGCTCAGGTCCTTGCAGGGTGTGAAGGGAGCTGGGCTCTGCCCCCTGAGGCTCAGGTCCTTGCAGGGTGTGAAAGGAGCTGGGCTCTCCCCTCTGAGGCTCAGGTCCTTGCAGGGTGTGAAAGGAGCTGGGCTCTGCCCTCTGAGGCTCAGGTCCTTGCAGGGTGTGAAGTGAGCTGAGCTCTGCCCCCTGAGGCTCAGGTCCTTGCAGGGTGTGAAGTGAGCTGAGCTCTGCCCCCTGAGGCTCAGGTTCCCCAGAGCTGTGTCCTTGCAGGGTGTGAAAGGAGCTGGGCTCTGCCCCCTGAGGCTCAGGTCCTTGCAGGGTGTGAAGTGAGCTGGGCTCTGCCCTCTGAGGCTCAGGTCCTTGCAGGGTGTGAAGTGAGCTGGGCTCTGCCCCCTGAGGCTCAGGTCCTTGCAGGGTGTGAAAGGAGCTGGGCTCTCCCCTCTGAGGCTCAGGTCCTTGCAGGGTATGAAATGAGCTGAGCTCTCCCCTCTGAGGCTCAGGTCCTTGCAGGGTGTGAAGTGAGCTGGGCTCTGCCCCCTGAGGCTCAGGTCCTTGCAGGGTGTGAAGTGAGCTGGGCTCTGCCCCCTGAGGCTCAGGTCCTTGCAGGGTGTGTAAGGAGCTGAGCTCTCCCCTCTGAGGCTCAGGTCCTTGCAGGGTGTGAAAGGAGCTGGGCTCTGCCCCCTGAGGCTCAGGTCCCCCAGAGCTGTGTCCTTGCAGGGTGTGAAGTGAGCTGGGCTCTCCCCCCTGAGTTTCAGGAATCCCCCAGGAGCTGATTGTGCCCTGCTGACACCTTGGCCAGATGTGCTCCAGGTGTGCTGCTGTGCATGCCCAGGGCTCCCCAGCCCTCCCCAGCCCAGAAATGGCAATGCCAGTCTCTGATCTGTGAATATCTAACTCCCTTTATTGCAGAGCTGTTCTGGTGTTTCAGCCTGGTCTGTGACCTCTTTGCACAGCGTTTCTGAAGGGAGTGGAATTGCCTGGCCAGGAATAGATCTGGGCAATATTCTGCTTCCCTTAAGAGCTGGTGGCAGCATTCCTGCTGACTGCAAGAGAATAACAATTTGGCTTACAGGAGTTGCCACACAGGTTCTCTGAAAGTGTGTAAAAGTAATTTTCTGACCCTGCACTCCACGTGGTTTCAAAAAGAAAAATATATATATATATTGAGGTGAGGTGCTCCATATCTATCAATGTCTTGGCAATCATGTTACAGCCAAGCTGTTTTGAAAATAATATATGTATAAAATACAGCTCTTGGAAAAGGACAATTGATGTTAGATAGTTCCTCAAATTTAGTTTAATTTTACTTCAGCAAAATCCAGGAATATTTGAGTGCCTAGGAAGAGAGGAAGCAGAACAGGGGAAGTTCCTGGTGCTGCCAGCCTTCACTGGCAGGAGAGGGCCTGGCTCCCAGGAGCAATCTCTCTTGTTCCCCTTGCAGCGTGGTGATAAATCTGTAAAAGAGCCAGCTGCAGCACTTTGCTGGAAAGATTGGCTGGATTTTGTCTCAGTTGCAGGGGACCTGAGCAGCCAGAGGTTTGGTCTGTGCAGTGCAGCTCTGGCAGTGCTGCCCTGGGGGGCTCAGATTGCTCCCCCTTGTTGTGCTGTGCCTTCTCAGACACAGGTATCACTTCAGCTGCCTCCAGCAGAGGCTTCCTCTACCTGATATTCCACTTTGATCTGCAAGAAAAGCGTTCTTTGTTGTTGTAATCTACTCCAGGTGCCAATCTGCTTGGTTCAGGCTCCATTCTGGTTACACAACTCCTTGTTTATTGCAGAGCCTTCCTTGTTTTCCCACTCATCATATCATGCCATCATTTTCATTCCACGTGTCTCCTCTGCACCCCTGGAAGCACCACGATCTGTCTGTCACGTTAATCCATTTCATTTGTTGCAGTCATTGTGTGTGAGGCCAGATTTGTATCTCTCAAAGCCTTGGTGTGCTGAGAGCGTGGCAGCAAATTAATGCTCTGGAAATCTCAGCCCTGGCAGCAATTGAAAGGAAACAATCAGCACAAAGTAGAGCAAATAAAAAGAAAGTGGCCGTGCTCAGGTTTTTCATCTGACCCCCTGATTTCCATGCATTTTTATCTGGAGGTTTTTGTGCTGTTTTTCTTTTCCTGAGAGCATTTGTCTTTTTGTGCTGTGAGCTCAGTTGGTCTAAACGCCAAATCAATGTCTCTCCATCTGCTTTCATGGGCTTTTCATCAGGCTTTATTTGCCTGCCCAGGGTAAACAATTACACTGTGCAAGACACTGTTAAATTTCCAACTCAGAGAAAAACAAACAGAGAATAAAACCTTCCGGTCAGATGTGAGAGGTTGGAGGTTTTCTGACACTTGGCTGGAGTTTCTGGTGTTTTGGTTTGTGCCCTCTGCTCTGCGGGCACAAAGAGCACAGCCTGGCCCCTGTCTCCCCCTCCAGTGAAACATCTGTGCAGGTTTTCCTGCTCAGAACCGGGGGAAACCTTCCTCCAGGGGCTGTGCCTTCCCCTGCCAGGTGGAGCCAGGGCAGGTCTGGGCAGGTGCTGTGTGAGAGGTGTGGGCTGGCCAGTTCACTGCTGATGGTCTTGGTTCACTGTGTGCTCATCTCCTTGTTTTCTTTTGTTGTTCCACCCAGCTCTAAGAATCCACAACTTCACTGTGCTTCCTCCCCATACCTCTACCTTTGTAAATACCAATGACTCTGCCTACTCTAACTTCTCTGCAACTGTAGGTGAGCATTTGCTGCTTTTTGTTCTGCATTTGTCAGGCCTGGATGGTTCTTGTGACCTGGGGTTCAGAGCGAGCTCTGGTTTGGGTTCCAGTGCTCGTGTGGTAAAAGGATTTGTTATTATTATTATTATTATTATTATTATTATTATTATTATTATTATTATTATTATTTCTATTATTACTATTATTACTATTATTATTATTATTTGGGTTTGGGTTCAAGTGCTTGTGTGGTAAAAGGATTTTTATTATTATTATTATTTATTATTATTATTATTATTATTATTATTTGGGTTTGGGTCCAAGTGCTCGTGTGGTAAAAGGATTTATTATTATTATTATTATTATTATTATTATTATTATTATTATTATCATTATTATTATCATTATCATTATTATTATTATTTGGGTTTGGGTTCAAGTGCTTGTGTGGTAAAAGGATTTATTATTATTATTATTATTATTATTATTGCACTGGGTTTGGGTTCAAGTGCTCGTGTGGTAAAATTATTATTATTATTACTACCACATTATTATTACTATTATTATTACTATTATTATTACTATTATTATTACTATTATTATTACTATTATTATTACTATTATTATTACTCTGGGTTTGGGTTCAAGTGCTCGTGTGGTAAAAGGATTTTTTATTATTATTATTATTATTATTATTATTACTCTGGGTTTGGGTCTAAGTGCTCGTGTGGTAAAATTATTATTATTACTATTATTATTACTACCACTAAATTATTATTATTGTTGTTGTTGTTGTTGTTATTTATGTCTTTGAGTGGGCCTTGTCAGGGATGTTTCATTGGGTTATTTTCAGTGAAATCTGGAGTTTGATCACCAGCTTGCCCTTTCAAAAAACGAAAAAAGGAATCCTGTTTTGTTATGTTTTAATTGGTGAAAGAATTTCTTTACTGGCTCAGCCTAACACAGTAAGGCACCTCCAGGAAGGGTCTGGCATTCCAAAGTGCAGAGATTACTCAGATTCCTTTAAAACAGTCATTTTTGGGTGTATGGGCTCTGTCAGTCCTAGTTAAGCGCAGAGCTGAGGGCACAGGAGTGCAATATTTACAAATTTGAAATAAAGAGGTGTCTGTGTGGTCTTTAAAAATCCAACAAAGCACTGACAAATGGAAAGAAACACAGGAACTGAGCACACCAAATCTGGCAAACTGGAGCAAAAGCACCACGGAGGAAAACAAACCCAGAGAGCACCAAAGCCCCACAGCTGGACCCCGACAGACCTCTGGGCTGTAGCAGGCTGTTAAATTCAGGTTTCCAGGAAGCTTTGCAGTGTGAATGTTCAACTGGATTTTGCTCTTGCCCTAGATATTGTGGAGGGGATGGTGAACAAAGGGATTTACGTCACTGAAAAGAAAGGAGTCACCTTTCTCTTCTTTGGAAGCTACAGGAATTCCTGCATCAGCAACCCAGAGGCTTGTGGGCCCGAAGGTGAGAAACTCTTTCCCTGGGACTGACTTTTCTTTTGCTGCCAAATTATGTTACCCAGTCATTGTTTCTTTCCTCCTTGGAATGGAATCTAAAAATGAGGCTTGACACTTCATTGACTTCTAAGGCAGTTGAGTGTGGATTGCTGAAAATTTAGTTTTTTCTAACTGCAGGGAGAGCTAGAACTGATCACCAGCTGCTCAGCTTCAGTGTGGCCTCTTTGCAGGACTGGGCTTTGTTTGTCTCTGGAGATGAGAACATCTGTAGGTCTGAATCCGTTTGTCCAGCTCACAGATGCTGAAACCCCTTCGTTCCATTTCCTTCCTCTGGGGCTGGGATCCCAGAGTGAGAGCTGTGCCAGGGCTGATGGAGGTGTGTGCGACAGTCCCAGCACACACTGCCCTGCTCGCTCTCCCAGGGCACTCTCTGGAGGTGCAGGATTCCAGGGAAGTGGAAGTTCCACTCCCTGGAGGTGCAGGATTCCAGAGAAGTGGAAGTTCCACTCTCTGGAGGTGCAGAATTCCAGGGAAGTGGAAGTTCCACTCTCTGGAGGTGCAGAATTCCATGGAAGTGGAAGTTCCACTCTCTGGAGGTGCAGAATTCCATGGAAGTGGAAGTTCCACTCACTGGAGGTGCAGGATTCCATGGAAGTGGAAGTTCCACTCACTGGAGGTGCAGGATTCCATGGAAGTGGAAGTTCCACTCTCTGGAGGTGCAGGATTCCATGGAAGTGGAAGTTCTGCTCTCTGGAGGTGCAGAATTCCATGGAAGTGGAAGTTCCACTCACTGGAGGTGCAGAATTCCATGGAAGTGGAAGTTCCACTCACTGGAGGTGCAGAATTCCATGGAAGTGGAAGTTCCACTCACTGGAGGTGCAGGATTCCATGGAAGTGGAAGTTCCACTCTCTGGAGGTGCAGAATTCCAGGGAAGTGGAAGTTCTGCTCTCTGGAGGTGCAGGATTCCATGGAAGTTCCACTCTCTGGAGGTGCAGAATTCCAGGGAAGTGGAAGTTCCACAGCAAGTTCTGCTTTCCCTGAGCTCCAGCAGCGTTGCTGATATTGGATGTTCTTGCTGTCATGGCCTTGGGCCATCCTCCAGGGGGGAGGCTGGCTGGAAACCTGGAATAGGATCGCTTGTGTTTGAGCTGCTCCTGAGCTTTGGAAGCACCAGGGCGGCTGGGCTCCCCTGGGAGGGTTGGTCTGGGGGTGATTTTGAAGGTGCTGTCCTGGTTTGTGCCGGATGATCTGCGCTCAGAGGCGTTCCCTGCCCCTGTCCTGCACACTGGAAATCTCCAGCTGCCCTCGGTTTTTTCAGCCAAGTCTCCTCTCCCTTGCTTTCCCCAGGGGTCACATTTTCCTTCTTCTGGAAGACCCAAGACCAGCAGGCCAAGCTTCTCCCTGCCTCTGGGGGCCGAGTGGTTTCCAGTGGTTTCAAGATCTGCTCAAACGAAGGCGAGGGCTCTGTGGAGTTTTACACCCGGGGGAGTGCCATGATGAAGTGGAAAGCAAGCTTCAGTCCACCAGGTAAAGGTTCCCTCTTTTAAAAACCCCGATTTCTTTGTTGCATTTGGCTTTATTCCTGAGAGAGAGGTGGTGAGAAGAGCACAGCTTCAGCAAAGAGGAGGAAGAGGCTGTACAAAGCCAGCCACGGAGCTCTCCTGCTGTGGGCAGGGGCGAGGAGGGCAGAAGGAAGGCAGAGATGGGCAGTGCAGCCCTTGCCGTGGCCAGCAGCCCTTGGGTCCAGCCTGCAGGGCTGGCTGTCCTTGCTGGCTGCCGTGGTCCCTGCACGGCTGGGTGGGAGCAAAGAGTGCAGCTCCATCCCTGGCAGCTCCCAGGGCCCCCCAGAGCTGCTCTCTGCTGAGTTCAGCCTTTATTTGGTCACTCTCTGGCTGCTCTTTGGTGCCTTCGTGATTCTGTTTCTGTCGAGTGCCAGGTTTCCTGTGCCAGGCCATAGCATTAATAAACATTTTGGTATATCACATACCTCACTGCTTCTGTCTAAACTGTGCCTTGCTGGGGAGCACTAATATCTGCTGACTGGAACAAATTCTGGTCTTCCAGGAACGCTAATGGCATTCAATAAATATTTTCTTGCCCTAATTTGGCTGCCTGAACATTGTTAAACAGGACTCATGGTAGCAGTTCCATAAATGAATCAGCTCAGAAATCTTATTTTAAGAGAAAAGCTGCAAATGGCAAGAATAATTCACACGTTTGTGGATTATCCAGTCCAAGTGAAAATGAATATTGTGTTTTCTGCCTCTCAGGCGTGACAAGGGAATGGTGAGGACTTTAGAGTGGTTTCTGTGCTTGCTCTCCAGCTCTTGCAGTCTGTGCTGCTCTCGCTGGGCTGAGTTTGAGGCAGGAGTGAAGAGCCCTCAGATCCTGGCCAGCAGCACTCAGCAGGGGCAATTTATGGAGCTGCAGTGAGCCCAGGTTCAGGCAAGGCTGAGGGCATGCTGCCAGGCATGGGCTTCCCCAGGGGGGTGAGGATCAATGGGCAGAGCATTCCATGGCTCACCATTGGCCCTCCCTGGCAGCTCCATGGCAGGGAGAGTCCAACAGGGAGCTCTGGATGGAGCTGCCCCCAGCCTGGTGTGCCTCTTGCAGTCCTTGTTGGACCCAGTCCTGGATGGGGCTTTGGATGGAGCTGCTCTGGATGGAGCTGCCCCCAGCCCCGTGTGCCTCTCCCTGCTGCTGCCTTGCAGGTCCCTCCTGGACCCAGCTCTGGGGACTCTGGAGGGAGCTGCCCCCAGCCCCGTGTGCCTCTCCCTGCTGCTGCCTTGCAGGTCCCTCCTGGACCCACTTCTGGGGGCTCTGGCTGGAGCTGCCCCAGCCCCGTGTGCCTCTCCCTGCTGCTGCCTTGCAGGTCCCTACTGGACCCACTTCTGGGGGCTCTGGCTGGAGCTGCCCCCAGCCCCGTGTGTCTCTCCCTGCTGCTGCCTTGCAGGTCCCTACTGGACGCACGTGCTGTTCACCTGGCGCTCGAGGGAAGGCCTGAAGGTGTACGTGAACGGCACGCTGAGCACCACGGACCCCGAGGGGAAGGTGTTCTACGACTATGGGGACGCCAGCCCCGACCTGCTGGGCACGGAGGGCGCGGCCCCGCGCTCCGTCAGCGGCGCCTTCGACGAGTTTGTGATCTGGGAGAGGGCGCTGAGCCCGCGCGAGGTGCGCCAGTACTTCACTGCTGCCGTGGGTGAGTGGGGACTGCTGGGCAGGGCACCTGTGAGAAGTGGCTGATCACTTTTCGTGGTTTGTATTATAAATGAATTTATTCCATGATTAAATTACAATTGTAAAAAGGCCACAAGCAAAGGTCAGGTCTGCGCTGAGCCCACGCGAGGTGCGCCAGTACTTCACTGCTGCCGTGGGTGAGTGGGGACTGCTGGGCAGGGCACCTGTGAGAAATGGCTGATCACTTTTCATGGTTTGTGTTATAAATGAATTGGCCTATTTGATTGATAAGAACAATTTATTCCACAATTAAAGTACATTTGTAAAAAGGCCACAAGCAAAGGTCAGGTCGGTGCTGAGCCCACGCGAGGTGTGCCGGTACTTCACTGCTGCCGTGGGTGAGTGGGGCCAGGCTGGCCATGGGGACTGCTGGGCAGGGCACCTGTGAGAAATGGCTGCTCACTTTTCATGGTTTGTATTATAAATGAATTTATTCCATGATTAAATTACAATTGTAAAAAGGCCACAAGCAAAGGTCAGATCAGCGCTGAGCCCACGCGAGGTGTGCCAGTACTTCACTGCCACTGTGGGTGAGTGGGGACTGCTGGGCAGGGCACCTGTGAGAAATGGCTGCTCACTTTTCGTGGTTTGTGTTATAAATGAATTAGCCAATTTGATTGATAAGGACAATTTATTCCACAGTTAAAGTACATTTGTAAAAAGGCCACAAGCAAAGGTCAGGTTGGTGCTGAGCCCACGTGAGGTGTGCCGGTACTTCACTGCTGCCGTGGGTGAGTGGGGACTGCTGGGCAGGGCTGGGTGTGCCTCCTGACACCTGTGAGAAACGGCTGCTCACTTTTCATGGTTTGTATTATAAATGAATTTATTCCATGATTAAAGTACAACTGTAAAAAGGCCACAAGCAAAGGTCAGGTCAGTGCTGAGCCCACGTGAGGTGCGCCGGTACTTCACTGCCCCTGAGGGTGAGTGGGGACTGCTGGGCAGGGCTGGGTGTGCCTCCTGACACCTGTGAGAAATGGCTGCTCACTTTTCATGGTTTGTGTTATAAATGAATTTATTCCATGATTAAATTACAATTGTAAAAAGGCCACAAGCAAAGGTCAGATCAGCGCTGAGCCCACGCGAGGTGTGCTGGTACTTCACTGCTGCCGTGGGTGAGTGGGGCTGGAGCCACTGGGCAGGGCTGGGTGTGCCCCCTGACACCTGTGAGAAACGGCTGCTCACTTTTCAAAAAGAAAGAGATTGGCTGAAATGTAATAGAGAAGGCAAAGAATCGGGATCAGCCCCCAGGCAGTGAAGCCGTTCAGCGCTGCTGTGGATCTGCCCCATCAGCCTGTCCCTGCAGGAAAGGCTCTGGCTGCTGAGTGTGAGCAGCAATCAGAATCCATGCACCCTGGGAATGGAGCCATGGGCACCTAGAACGTTCTGCCTCCCTGGGAGCTGGCTCTTTGGTTTGTGCTTACGAGACCCCTAGGGCTAAAGCAGTTGCAGCCATACCTGTGGTGCTTTTAGACCCCTGGGAAACATCTGTCACAGAATTTCTGGTGTCTGCCTGGAAATGAGAATGTCTGTGACTCCCAGGTCTGATTACACCAATCAAATATGTCCGAAATGTATTCCTAAAAAATTAAAGAATAACCTCCTTATGCAGAATTGAAGTTACTGAAAAAGAAAACCCTCCACCTATGGATATATAATGAAGTTATCTCTGTGATTTGCCCCAAAATAAGTTTTAAAGTTTTTTTTATTTAAAACAATGTTTCCTATGAAAGTCATCAAAAGTTCTGATCAGGAGAGTACTCATCTGGTAGTCATTTGATACAGGAAACAACCTTAAAATCTTTAAAAAGTTTATAATGCTCTGGGCACGGTGGAAAAAATGCTTTTGTGTTTGGCTGCTGAATCTTTGACAGCAATGGAGGGTGACTAAAACACTGCCCAGCCCCAGCTGCCATTCATCACCCTCTGTGATTAATGCAGCCCCACAGGATTGTTCTGCTGCCAAACCCCAGAGCAGCAGATTTTCAAATTGCCCCAATTCATCAACAGTGTGCCCTGTCCCACTGCCGGGGAGGAAGGGCTTAAACAAACCCAGGGAGGGCTCTCTGTGACCCCTGGGGCTCCCAGCAGTGCCCTTGGCCAGGCTGGGAAGGTCCTTCCAGGGAATCCCATCCTGGGGAGGCTCTGCTGGGGGGTCTCTGGGCCCCCGGTCTGATCTGCACATCACTGGGCTGGGAGCTCCCCTCTCAAACCCTCCTGGCCCCTCCAGGTCTGCTAAATCCAGATTTTTCTGAGCTGTGCAGAGTTTGGCCTGCTGCTTTTCGGGAGGCTGCATCCCAAACCCCTTGGTTTGTTATCCCTGAGGTGTTTGTGCTGTGACTTCCCTGCAATTCCCAAGGCATTAATTGCTCTGCTGATGGGTTTTCCTCCTAAACTCCCAGCTCCACAGGTTTTCAGTGTCACGTGCAGCTACCAGAATGCTGTGAAAAACAAATGTGTGCCTCTTCATTGGAAGGGAAGCTGGATGTGTATTTTCCAGGGGCTAGGAATTCAAATGTAAAGGGATGCCAGGTGTATATTTTTCAGTTAGACAGAAGAAGTCCAAGCCAACGTTGTTTTAATGTGATCAGGTGTTTTGGAGCACTTGAGAAATGTGGCAATTTATTTTTTTTTTTGGCTTTTCTCTGTAAAACAATAGACTGATTGGATTTTATGAGATTTCCCACTTGATGTGTGACATTAGAATATTCTCAGAGGGAGCAGTGGGTATTACAGTAGTGATGAACAGAGGCAGAAAGGTTGTGATATCTGCTTATTGATTTGGGGATTCCTAGCAGGGGAATGTGCCCTGACATAAGGAAATAGGACAGCCTGGTTTTTAATTGGATGAGTGTTGCTGTTCCTTTTGGATCTGGGGGAGAAATGGCTCCTGTGGATGCAGCTAATGTTGGATTGCACTGGAATTCCAACTCCTGGCAAATAACAACTCTTGGTCAGATGTAGATCAGAAGAAAATTTGATTTCTCTATCACAAATGAGTAACAAATCCCTTTTCACATAAAGGAATCAGTGTTTTTTAAATGGAGCAGCTGAAAGCCATCCAGAGTCAAGTTTATCCTCTCTGTCTGGACAAATCATTTCTGCCAGGCTCACGTGTCATTTTCAGTGCACCGTTTCTGCCCCTGCTTTCACCTGAGGCTTCCTCAGTTCTGCTGCAAGCACTGGGAGTATTTCCACTGGCTTTGGATGTTTCAGATCCTCAGAAAGGCTTTTCCCCATCAGAAGATGCTTTCTGAGCTTGCCCTGTGGCTGTGGTTGTATTTGGCACTGGGACAATCCAGTCCCGAGCTCTGAGGCAGCTTCAGCAGCTGGGGGTGGGAGCTGGGGTTGACCCTCGTTTTCCCAGGCTCCCAACACTCCCAGCCCAGCCTGTCTCAGAAATAAAACAAGATCTTCCATGACACTGTCAGAGCTGCCCGCAGAGCGTTATTTATTTCTGATAAAGGGGATTTAAAATAACCCCCACCCCTAAAGAATTTCTGTAAATGCTGGGGAAGCAGCTGGAGGAGAAAGGTGGGTCTCAGTGTTGTAATGTACCTTTGACCTTTTTTTATTGAGATATAAGACTTGAAATTTCCTGTTTGCAAACCAAGGTTTAAGTATGTAAGACTTAAACTACTGCAGTGCTCATCTGTAATAAGTTGGAATAAAGCTGATGACAGAATCAGAAAGTTATATTTTTTAAACAAGGCTGTGTGGCCACAGTGCTGGAAATAAATAACATCCACAGAACAGCAAAGCTGTTGCTTTCTGCTGGAACTGATCCAGCCTGAGGTGGGAATGTATATATTTAAAATGATGTATCTGATATAAAATCCAGATTTGTAACAGCCTCGTTTGTGTTTGTATTTCCCAGGTGTGCAAGTCCTGCTCTCTTCAACTCTTCCCTGGTCTCTGGTGACAACCACGACACGCCCCGTGGTAGGACAGTGCTCAGGACCCTTTTCCACCCTGCCAGGACCTGCCTAAACCCCAGATACAGACCCCCTCCCTGCCTCAGTTCTGTCCATGGCCCCCATTTCCACCCCCCAGTTATGGGTGCAGTTACAGACCCCTCCCTGCCCCATTTCCACCCCCAGTTATGGGTGCAGTTACAGACCCCCTCCCTGCCCCATTTCCACCCCCAGTTATGGGTGCAGTTACAGACCCCCCTCCCTGCCCCATTTCCACCCCCAGTTATGGGTGCAGTTACAGACCCCCTCCCTGCCCCATTTCCACCCCCAGTTATGGGTGCAGTTACAGACCCCCTCCCTGCCCCATTTCCACCCCCCAGTTATGGGTGCAGTTACAGACCCCTCCCTGCCCCATTTCCACCCCCAGTTATGGGTGCAGTTACAGACCCCCTCCCTGCCCCATTTCCACCCCCAGTTATGGGTGCAGTTACAGACCCCTCCCTGCCCCATTTCCATCCATGGCCCCCATTTCCACCCCCAGTTATGGGTGCAGTTACAGACCCCCTCCCTGCCCCATTTCCATCCCCAGTTATGGGTGCAGTTACAGACCCCCTCCCTGCCCCATTTCCATCCATGGCCCCCATTTCCACCCCCAGTTATGGGTGCAGTTACAGACCCCCTCCCTGCCCCATTTCCACCCCCCAGTTATGGGTGCAGTTACAGACCCCCCCCTGCCCCATTTCCACCCCCAGTTATGGGTGCAGTTACAGACCCCCTCCCTGCCCCATTTCCACCCCCAGTTATGGGTGCAGTTACAGACCCCCTCCCTGCCCCATTTCCATCCATGGCCCCCATTTCCACCCCCAGTTATGGGTGCAGTTACAGACCCCTCCCTGCCCCATTTCCACCCCCAGTTATGGGTGCAGTTACAGACCCCCTCCCTGCCCCATTTCCACCCCCAGTTATGGGTGCAGTTACAGACCCCTCCCTGCCCCATTTCCATCCCCAGTTATGGGTGCAGTTACAGACCCCCTCCCTGCCCCATTTCCACCCCCAGTTATGGGTGCAGTTACAGACCCCCTCCCTGCCCCATTTCCACCCCCAGTTATGGGTGCAGTTACAGACCCCCTCCCTGCCCCATTTCCATCCCCAGTTATGAGCTCTGGATGTGCATGGGCAGAACTTTAGCCACTGTGGGAGGCTGGGAACACAAAGGAAATTCCCTGCTAAATAAGATACTTACTACATTAAAAAGTGAAAAGAAGTAGCAACTTCGGAAGTATTGCTATTAACTTTGAAAATACAGGAGGCCAAAAACGCTTTTGGTAATGTTCCTTTTCCTTCCCTCCTTGGGCCCATACAGATAATTTGGGCTGTCCTGTGCTGATTTCTGTCCCTGCTGGGGGACGTACAGACAATCTGTGCTATCCTCTGCTGATTTCTGTCCCTGCTGGGGGCAGTGTGGATAATTTGGGATATTCTGTGCAGAGCTGTGTCCATGCTGGGGGCCATACAGATAATCTGGGATGCAGTACACATAATTTGGGCTGTCCTGTGCTGTGTTCTGTCCCTGCTGAGATGCAATGTGGATAACCTGGGCTGTCCTGTGCTGTGTTCTGTCCCTGCTGAGATGCAATGTGGATAACCTGGGCTGTCCTGTGCTGTGTTCTGTCCCTGCTGGGATGCAGTACAGATAACCTGGGCTGTCCTGTGCTGTGTTCTGTCCCTGCTGAGGTCAGTGTGGATAACCTGGGCTGTTGTGTGCTGTGATCTGTCCCTGCTGGGATGCAGTGTGGATAACCTGGGCTGTCCTGTGCTGTGTTCTGTCCCTGCTGGGATGCAGTACAGATAACCTGGGCTGTCCTGTGCTGTGTTCTGTCCCTGCTGGGATGCAGTACAGATAACCTGGGCTGTCCTGTGCTGTGTTCTGTCCCTGCTGGGATGCAGTACAGATAACCTGGGCTGTCCTGTGCTGTGTTCTGTCCCTGCTGGGATGCAGTACAGATAACCTGGGCTGTCCTGTGCTGTGTTCTGTCCCTGCTGGGATGCAGTACAGATAACCTGGGCTGTCCTGTGCTGTGTTCTGTCCCTGCTGGGGGCAGTACAGATAACCTGGGCTGTCCTGTGCTGTGTTCTGTCCCTGCTGGGGGCAGTACAGATAACCTGGGCTGTCCTGTGCTGTGTTCTGTCCCTGCTGGGATGCAGTACAGATAACCTGGGCTGTCCTGTGCTGTGTTCTGTCCCTGCTGGGATGCAGTGTGGATAACCTGGGCTGTCCTGTGCTGTGTTCTGTCCCTGCTGGGATGCAGTGTGGATAACCTGGGCTGTCCTGTGCTGTGTTCTGTCCCTGCTGAGGGCAGTGTGGATAACCTGGGCTGTCCTGTGCTGTGTTCTGTCCCTGCTGGGGGCAGTACAGATAACCTGGGCTGTCCTGTGCTGTGTTCTGTCCCTGCTGCAGCTCCCCACCAATGCCTACCAGCCCATCCTGGCGGCGCTGAGCCAGCACAGAGGCAGCTCCCCCTCGGCCAGCTCCCTGCTGGGGCACCTGCAGAACGTGTCCTCCAGCCTGCCCAGCAAAGCCCTGCCTGGGCACACTGCCCTCAGCCTGGCACAGGTGAGTGGGGCGGGGCTCCCAGGTGAGTGGGGCGGGGCTCCCAGGTGAGTGGGGCGGGGCTCCCAGGTGAGTGGGGCGGGGCTCCCAGGTGAGTGGGGCGGGGCTCCCAGGTGAGTGGGGCTCCCAGGTGAGCTCCCAGGTGCCCCTGCAGAGCCTGGGGTGTGCAGTGCAGCTTGGGGAGCCTCTGCCCAGTGCAGACACCACCCGTGAGAAGAGCAGTGGCTCTTTGGGAGCAGCAGGAGTCGAGCAGAGCTGAAATGTCCCTCTGCTCCCTGGGGATGTCCCTCTGTGCCTCTGCACCCATCCTGAGCGAGGAGGGCACTCGGGGGCTGGGTCCCTTCTCCCAGACAACAAGGACCAGAGGAAATGGCCTCAGGTGGTGCCAGGGCAGGCTTCAGCTGGATTTTAGGGAAAAATCCCTCCCTGGACGGGCTGCCAAGCACGGGGACAGCCTGCCCTGGGGATGGTGGAGTCACTGTCTCCTCTGAAAGGGATGAAGGAATTTGTTTTATTCGAGCCAGTCCACAGGGGAAGAGCAAGCAGGTGTTTTCTGCAGGGTGAGCTGAGAACGCAGGCAGTGCCGCAGTGACACAGAGTTGTAACAGAGAGCTGGAAAGTGATGGGCAGCGAATTCCCTGGTTCCCGCAGCTGCCGAGCCATTATCGCAGAAATCAGCTCTGGCCTCGCTGCTGATTGTTCCCCTGAGCCTGGGGCTAATTCCAGAGTGACAAGGGCGCTTTGCTCGGACCAAAAATACAAATGAACCTTCTGAAAACCACAGGGACAGCGACTGCGTTAAAAGCTGAGCATTTGCAAACTCTAAAGCTTGGATTTCACGGATCACAGCTTAGCGTGTAGCAGAAGCCCTTCGGAAAAGCTTTAATTCGTTGTTTCCTTTGTTTTCCCGACGCATTTCCGTGGGCTCTGGCTGCGGGGGCAGCAGCATCCTGCCCGCACCTGAGTCCCGCGTTTTCCCCCCCGCGTTTTCCCCCCCGCGTTTTCCCCCCCGCGTTTTCCCCCCCGCGTTTTCCCCCCCCTCGTTTTCCCCCCCCTCGTTTTCCCCCCCCTCGTTTTCCCCCCCCTCGTTTTCCCCCCCCGCGTTTTCCCCCCCGCGTTTTCCCCCCCGCGTTTTCCCCCCCCGCGTTTTCCCCCCCCGCGTTTTCCCCCCCCGCGTTTTTCCCCCCCGCGTTTTTCCCCCCCGCGTTTTTCCCCCCCGCGTTTTTCCCCCCCGCGTTTTTCCCCCCCGCGTTTTTCCCCCCCGCGTTTTTCCCCCCCGCGTTTTTCCCCCCCGCGGTTTTCCCCCCCGCGGTTTTCCCCCCCGCGGTTTTCCCCCCGCGGTTTTCCCCCCCGCGGTTTCCCCCCGCGTGTCCCCGCCTGCTGCTCGCTCTGGGGCTGCTCTGTGTGCCACCACAGCCATGTGCGGACACGCACGGGACGGGATTATCTCTAGCGGGGCTGGTTTGGGATGTAACCAGCGAGCCCTGATGGCGCACGGCGCCCCTGTGGTTTGCCTGATTGAGGCAGGCTCTGCATTGTCTGCAGCCGATTCTGAGAGGCGCCCAGCCTGCGCGGGTGTCCGAGCAGGTATCTATCTCTGCCTGGCTGTGAACGCCTCAGGGCACCAGGAAATTCCATTTAAGCGATGTGCAGTGTGCAGCGAGCTTCCCGATCACTGACACGCGCTGCACTGCACCGCCCCGGCAGGTGCGGCTCGGGGTGGTTGTGCGGTGTCTTCCCCATCTCGCTGTGGAGCCTCGCCGGGCTCCTTCTCTGGGGGCTCTTTAAGGGATGAGTTTGGACTGGGAACGTGGGGTTTCTCTCTTAATTTTTGGGTTTTCTCTCTTAATTTTCAGCGCAGTTTCTGTGCTCCCTTTTCCCCTTCCGTGCCAGCAGGAGTCCCCTGTGGTGGTCCTGTCCTCACTCGGGGTCACCATTTGTGACAGTGTTCACAGGGGTCCCAGGGTGAGGGAAGAGATGAGAATCTTCACTCCATGTTCAGATACATGATATATATTATATTATATATTAATAATATATAATATGATATATTATATTAAATATGATAAATTATATTATTATATTAAATTATTATTATATATTATATTAAAACTATACTGAAAGAACAGAAGAAAGGATTTCATCAGAAGGTTTAGCTAAGAATAGAAAAGGAATGAATAACAAAGGTTTGTCTGTGACCCAGACAGTCTGGACAGCTGGGCTGGGATTGGCCATTGATGAGAAACAACCACAGAGACCAATCCCAGACCCACCTGGTGCACCCCACAGCAGCAGAAAAGAATTGTTTGCAGTTTGTTCCTGAGGCCTCTCAGCTCCTCAGGAGGAGAATCCTAAGGGAAGGATTTTCACAGAACATGTGGGTGACAGTGCCCAGCCCTGGGCTGTGCTGGGACAGAGCCTGTCCCACCCTGCAGGGTCCCTGCCCACGGGACAGGGCTGGAACGAGAGGGTTTTAAGGTCCCTCCCAAGCCTCTGTGATTCCACAGCTGCCACACGAGTTGAGATGAAACAGAAGCAGCTCCTCCAGCCTCGGTCCTGGTGTTGGCTCAGCTGTGTGGCTGCACCTGGGGGTTACCCGGAGGTGGCACTGCCAGTACAAGAGCTGTCCCTCTGGGGAGTGACACTGGCCACGCCGAGGGTGCTGGCAGGCAGAGATGGAGCTGTGGCTGCCGTGGGAGTGGGCTTCTCACCTTAACAGGAACCTGAAAAAGTCCTGGCAGAGATCTGGGCCTTGCCAGGAGGTGCAGCTGATTAAAGGTAATGGAGTTTTCTTTGTCTTCCAGGCGTTTTTAACGGCTATTGAAGATTTCCTGTTGCTGTCTGACTGGATTGATGGACCAGAGGTAAGAGAAACCGGCTGGGTTTGGGATCTCCCTCAGCTGCACAAATCCACATCACGGTAACAGGGCTGGCTGTCACTGTTACTTCACTTGCTGAGACTTCTTTTATCATCTGTCACTGATGAAATACCTGCAGGGTGAATCCAGAAATTTCCTGAGTTTTTTGCTTGAATCTTAAGAAAACCCAGATTTCAGGAGAGAGAGCTTTTAAACTGAGAGAAGGAGAAGCTAAAGCACAGGGAGGTCTCGTTGAAGTCTCAAAAGCAATTGAGACAAAAGCATGTTTAATTGGTTTAAGTTCTTAGTGTCAGATCCTTGATCATCTCTGGTGTAAATGGATTTCAGATAAAGCAGGTTTCCTTTTCACTGAAACATGCATTAACTCTGAGATTTTATGAATCCAGTTTCAGCCTGGAGGGTTAAAGTTGCTTTTCTACTGAGGAGCATTTGAATAAAGATGAAAGAAAGGCTGAAGTGCAATGTCTCAGCTTGTGCTCCAAGAAAGACCTGGTACCAATCCTTGGATATTGTCAGAAACATTCTGCCTGGCTCCTGGCCTCATCCTCCTGGGTGCTGAGCAGAGCTGGCTGTGGGGCAGCTCCCTTGGCTGTTCCACAATCAGCATTTTGGGAATTATTCCCCTCCAGCCTGTGGGTGCTGAGCAGAGCTCCCTTGGCTGTTCCACAATCAGCATTTTGGGAATTACTGCCCTCCATCCTGTGGGTGCTGAGCAGAGCTCCCTTGGCTGTTCCACAATCAGCATTTTGGGAATTACTGCCCTCCATCCTGTGGGTGCTGAGCAGAGCTCCCTTGGCTGTTCCACAATCAGGATTTTGGGAATTATTGCCCTCCAGCCTGTGGGTGCTGAGCAGAGCTCCCTTGGCTGTTCCACAATCAGCATTTTGGGAATTATTGCCCTCCAGCCTGTGGGTGCTGAGCAGAGCTCCCTTGGCTGTTCCACAATCAGGATTTTGGGAATTACTGCCCTCCATCCTGTGGGTGCTGAGCAGCCTCGGGGTGGCCTCGGGCTGGGTGACACCTTCTCCAGGGAGGGTGGGAGCCCCTGGGCTGTGCTCAGTCCCTGTGTGTGTCTGTCTGTCCCTGCTCACCCCGTGTCTGTCTGTCTGTCCCTGGGCTGTGCTCAGTCCCTGTGCGTGTCTGTCTGTCCCTGCTCACCCCATGTCTGTCTGTCTGTCCCTGGGCTGTGCTCAGTCCCTGTGCGTGTCTGTCTGTCCCTGCTCACCCCGTGTCTGTCTGTCTGTCCCTCCGCAGAGCCCCACCGTGCTCAGCAGCCTGATCCACACCATCGACACGGTGCTGGCTCACCTGTCCCTGCACCTGGAGGGCAGCGAGCTGCCTCTGACCCTCGAGGGCTCCTCGGCCGTGGCAGGTGGGGCTGCACAGCTGGCACAGCTGGTGGGGCTGGCCCTGGGGGGGCTCTGCTCCTGCCCTGGGGGGCTCAGGGGGGCTCTGCTCCTGCCCTGGGGATCCATGGAGCAGCAGCAGTGCCCAAACCACCTGCTGTGCCCCAGAGCAGCCAGAGGCAGTTTGGGGCTGGGGATTGCCCCCATTGCCTGCAAACCTCTGGGGTTTAATACAGCAGTGTTGAGATGGCTGCAGCAGCCCAGGGAGGGCTGGTGGAGCAGGCAGGGGGTGCAGGGGCTGTGGGTGTGCTGATGGCTCTGTCTGAGGGGTGCAGGGGCTGTGGGTGTGCTGATGGCTCTGAGGGGTGCAGGGGCTGTGGGTGTGCTGATGGCTCTGTCTGAGGGGTGCAGGGGCTGTGGGTGTGCTGATGGCTCTGTCTGAGGGGTGCAGGGGCTGTGGGTGTGCTGATGGCTCTGTCTGAGGGGTGCAGGGGCTGTGGGTGTGCTGATGGCTCTGTCTGAGGGGTGCAGGGGCTGTGGGTGTGCTGATGGCTCTGTCTGAGGGGTGTAGGGGCTGTGGGTGTGCTGGTGGCTCTGAGGGGTGCAGGGGCTGTGGGTGTGCTGATGGCTCTGAGGGGTGCAGGGGCTGTGGGTGTGCTGATGGCTCTGTCTCAGGGGTGCAGGGGCTGTGGGTGTGCTGATGGCTCTGTCTGAGGGGTGCAGGGGCTGTGGGTGTGCTGATGGCTCTGTCTGAGGGGTGCAGGGGCTGTGGGTGTGCTGATGGCTCTGCCTGCTGTCACACAGACTATGCTGTGGTCAAAATGCACCCCCAGAGCCTGAACGTGTCCCACTACCGATTCCCATCCCGAGGGCACAGCTTCATCTCCATCCCCAGGGCAGCTTTCCATGGAAAAGGTAAGGAGGAGGCTCAAGAGGGAAGTGGCCCCGTGTGCACAGGGCACCCAGAAAGGATTTTGCTGCAGGACAGCTTTTGGTTCACTTTACTTTCCCAGGTCCCTGACTGAATCCCTGTGGGCTGAGTCTGAGGCAGCAGCAGCAGCCTTGTCAGGCTAACGAGCAATTAATGCTGTGGAGCTTCCATACTAATTGGATTAATAGTGAATAATGGAGCTGAGCAGCAGAGACTGAAGCTGTTTAATTCTGACACATTTTTACATCAGAGAAGCCATAATTTCACAATTATTCTTTTTAATTATCTGAACGGGTTATTTTGAAGGAATTCTAGGATGTCGGGTCAGGTATTACCTATCCCTTCATGCAAAATTGGTCCTTTGTCTAAAATTAAACTATAAAGTGAGAGGTTTAAGCAATAGCAGCTGCAGGAACAGGATGAGGAGACAGACTACACGCATGGCAAAGAGGCAGAGCTCAGAAATCCATACCTGTGCAAAAATGTTGAAAACCCCCAAAAGAAGCATGGCTAAAATCTGCACCTGTAGTCAAGGCTCTGAAACAGCAATGTTGAGTTAATGACCTGTGCTTTACTCAGGCTGAAGGAACCCATTCACAGCAGCATCTGCTTCCATTCTCAAATCTTTGGAAACGTGACTGTGTGCCCTAAATCCCAGCCCGCAGAATTCACTGCCCCAGAGCTCTCCTGCAGTCAGGTGGCCCATCCCTCCTCCATACAGTGCAAAGTCAGCTGGAAATAACCTGCAGTGAGAAATTCTCTGCTAATTACTGAACTGTCTGCCTGGCTGCTGGTGACAGCTTTGTTTCTGTGCACTGGCAGGGGCTCTGCTGGAGACTGCAAGTCCTCCCAGGTTGGAATAGCTGTAATTGCAAACCAACTCGGAATGCCAGAAATAGCGTGGAGAGGAGTTTTTTCCTTTCCCACCTCTGCAGCTCCTCACCACACGGGTTTTCTTTGATTTTCCAGAGCACTGTCGTGCTTTGTATCCCGAAATGATCCAGGGCATTAAATGTTTTACTCTTTTCCAGCTGAAGCTCACTTCTGAGCAATTTCAGCCTTCAGGCCACACTTCTACACTGCCCGGACGAGCTAACCTAAAAATGTGTTATTTCACCTAAACAGCTGACTCTGGAAATACTTGGAGCAGACACCTGTGTGGCTCCCCCTGAGAAAGCACACGTGTCTCTGGATGCAGGGAGTCACCTGGGCTGTGGGCAGCAGACAGCCCTGGGGCTGACTGGGTTTGGCTTTGCTCAGCTGCCAGCCCGGGCAGTGCTGGGCTGCCTCGAGCCCCCGGGGAGGCTCTGCTGGGTCCTGCCCCGCTCCTGCTCCGGGGGGCTCTAATTGACAATTGATGAATTAGCAGTTGACTTTGGAGGTGCAGCCCAGGCAGGTCTCTGTCACCTGTGCTGTGCAGTGTGCTCACACCTTTCACTGGGCAGGGCACTCAGAGCCCTGCCCGAGCCACGGGGGCAGGGCTGTGCAGGGCAGGGCTCGCAGTGAGCAGGGGCTGCAGCTCTGAGACAAAATTCTGTTCCTTGGCACTGCTGCTCTGGGGAATGACCCTGCTCTGGGGAATGACCCTGCTCTGGGGAATGACCCTGCTCTGGGGAATGACCCTGTTCTGAGAAATAACCCTGTTCCCTCTCCCTGCTCTGGGGAATGACCCTGCTCTGGGGAATGACCCTGCTCTGGGAATAACCCTGTTCCCTCTCCCTGCTCTGGGGAATAACTCTGTTCCCTCTCCCTGCTCTGGGGAATGACCCTGCTCTGGGGAATGACCCTGTTCCCTCTCCCTCCTCTGGGGAATAACCCTGCTCTAGGGAATAACCCTGCTCTGGGGAATAACCCTGCTCTGGGGAATAACCCTGTTCCCTCTCCCTGCTCTGGGGAATAACCCTGTTCCCTCTCCCTGCTCTGGGGAATAACCCTGTTCCCTCTCCCTGTTCTGGGAATAACCCTGTTCCCTCTCCCTGCTCTGGGGAATAACCCTGTTCCCTCTCCCTGTTCTGGGAATAACCCTGTTCCCTCTCCTTGCTCTGGGGAATAACCCTGTTCCCAGCAATAACCCTGTTCTGGGAGTAACCCTGTTCCCTCTCCCTGTTCCCTCTCCACAGCCTGCATCACCATCGTGGGCCTGCTCTACCACAACCTGCATCACTTCTTTAACAACATCAACCCCGAGGACACCAGGTGAGTGCCTGAGCCTGCAGCAGGTACAGCCTGTTCATTGCTGGCTGACACCTGGTGACACCTGCAGCAGGTACAGCCTGTTCATTGCTGGGTGACACCTGGTGACACCTGCAGCAGGTACAGCCTGTTCATTGCTGGGTGACACCTGGTGACACCTGCAGCAGGTAGCAGCCTGGTTGTTGCTGGGGTGACACCTGCAGCAGGTAGCAGCCTGGTTGTTGCTGGGTGACACCTGGTGACACCTGCAGCAGGTACAGCCTGGTTGTTGCTGGGTGCCACCTGGGCACAGCCCTGTCCCTGCCAGCTGGGAACAGGTGACAAGCCATTACCCTCCCTCTGCAGGGCTGAGGCTGTGTGGTCATTAACCAGGGAGGGACTGAATTTACACTGCCTGGTTTATTTTAGGGGGCAATAAAATCGATCCCATGGCGACATGTTTGCCTTTCCTTGTCTCCTTCCACTCATCACATCTGGTACTAGAGTTTCATGATTTAATCTCTCTCCTAAAAGGAAATTGCATTTTTTGCTCCTAGCACATATGAAGATAAAGGTAGCACTTAAATGAAACAACTAAGAAAACAAAACACCCCTCTTTAGACAAACTCTGCATCCTAATCCTGGAAACCCACAAGGTGATTTTATAGCAGGAGGCCAGGCAATTCTTTACAGACCTTCTGCTTTATGGACTGCCCAGTGAAATCATCAGTGATCAGAGACAGTGGGTGCAGAGCTGTGTGACCCTCTGCAGTGCAGCTCCAGGGGTTTGAGGGCCGTTCATGCACCATCACCTGGCCCTCTGAGCGAGTGCACGACTGTGCTTGCCTTGGGTTTTACTGGGCTGAGTGGATCCGTTCCCACTGTCAGCCTTGCCCACTGGACTTGGTGCTGGGCTGGTGCTGCCAGCAGGAGAGGAGCAGCACCCCAGCCCCAGGGGCTGCCAGGGGCTGCCAGGGGCTGCCAGGGGCTGCTAGGGTCTGCCAGGGGCTGCTAGGGACTGCCAGGGGCTGCTAGGGACTGCCAGGGGCTGCTAGGGACTGCCAGGGAAAGGAGCAGCATCTCAGCCCCAGGGATTCCCTCCCCTCCCCTCCTTGCCCTCACTCCCTTGTGCCCTGCCTGGCTGCTCCAGGTGACAGTCCAGGCTGATCCCACTCAGGTAACCCTGAAGGGCATTTCCCAGTGAGCACAGGCTGATCCCACTCAGGTGATCCCTCAGCCATTCCTAAAGGGCATTTCCCAGTGAGTGCAGGCTGTGCTCTTGCCTGATCCCACTCAGGTAACTCCTAAAGGGCATTTCCCAGTGAGCACAGGCTGTGCTGCTGCCTGCCCTCTCTCTCAGCAGGACACTCAGCTCTCACAGGTGCCTCTAAGGCAGCTCTGCCTCCACTCTGCAATATTTTGTACTCACATGAAGAAATAACTTAGCTTAGGACAGCCTGTGTTTTCCAAAGAGGAGGATCAATGCAATTTGTTAAGGTAATAAGATGTAATCTCGATTTTTCAAAGGGAGAAAGAGAAGTACAGTGATCCTGACTCAGGTCAAGGTTTACTGAAGGTGCTGCCTGTCAAAGCTCTGTATTTAAAGCACTGTCAGACCCCGGGGCTCTGGTACAGCCAGTGGAATTACAGAGCTGTAATCTTGGAGTGCATTCCCTGGAATCTGTGGGGCCTGGAAATCCATTCCTGCTCCCCTGAGCCGGGTTTGATTTCAGCACTCATTTTGAGAATCAAGGCTCTACCCTGGCAAAGAAATGTTTCCTGGATTTCTACAATTAACTCAAACTGTTTGAAATGTCTGCAGTATGTCATGCACTACAGGATCTTGTCCTTAAGGCTGGAGGTGCAGGTCTGCCCAAACCAGCTCCAAAAAGGAAATAATGCAGGGAATGCTGCCTCAGCAGTTATCCTCTGTGGAACCAAACCCCAGGTACTCAGAGAAGTTTTAGAAATAAGGATGCACTTCTCTTCTGCTTGCTTTTCTTTTTTGTGCTCCAAGCTTATAACTTTTTTGCTTACTTTTCAGGAGAACAATTTTTTTCTCAGAATAGTTTGTTTTAGAGACTTTCTTTTGTGTTCCTTCTCCCACCGGGCTATTTCAACACCTGTAATTTAAAACCCAGCCTTCTTCTTTTCTTGTGGTGGAAACCCAAACCCAAACCTCTTGGAGCTTTTGTGCTGCACAGACACAGAGCTATTTTCAGACTCCATAAATACCAGTTTCCAAGGGGAGCAGCTTTGATTCTTTAGCCAGAGAAGATGGAGCACAGCAATGCTCTGAGCCCATCCTGCTGCTGTTCAGGGGCAGTTTGTGTGAGTGTGGGGCTGGCACCAGGGCCAGGGTGAGGCTTTGAGAAACTCCATCCCCTGCTGCTGCTCAGGGTTTGTCACCCCCCAGAACCCACCAGGGTCTCTGGAGGGAAAGCAAGCAGAGGAAGGGTGTGGGAAAAGCATCCACGCTCTTAATCTGTGCAGGAGAAACCTCAGGCTGTTGTAGAGTGAGTTTCACTTCACAAGCGCTTATCTAAACTGAAATTTGTCCCAGCAGAGCAGCAGATTCTGCCTGCAGATGAGCAAGTGCCATTGCCATGCTGGTTTCTGGGAGCAGAAGTAGTCTCTGATGCTGGTGGGTTTTGAGGTCAGGCCGAGGGGGTGTGCTCACTGAGCTCTGTGCTGTGGCCCTGCCAAGCAGCTGGGTGCAGTTATTCCAGCCTCTGACGTGAGGGTTTTGGGGGTTTTCTGAAATAAAAGTAAGGAACTGCTGCAGACAGGTGGTGGGTGTGAACAAGGGGGTTTTTCATTTGTTTCCAAGTGGCCCTTTCCAGGTGGGCTGTGTTTGGGAGCCCAGGCTGGTGGTTAATTCACCCAGGCTCACATTTCTCCTGCCAAAACCCATTCATCCACTGCCCAAGGCACGGGTGACAGCAGTCATTTAATCCTGCAGTTTGTTACTGAGAGGGTAGAAATTCTACCCTGAACCAAATGGAGCTCAGTTACTCCTGAATCTGTGAAAATGCCAAACTCATAAGTTTTACCTCAAAATAAGGGTCCTTATGTACTGCAGAATGACTTCCCACCAGAATAAATTCATTTCCAGGACTAATCAGCTGTTTAGTCCAGTTCAGCTGTGTGTGTTGTGGCCTGTCTTTCCCTCTAACAAATCTAACTGGACATCATCTAGTTTTCAAGGGAAAGCTATAAATCACCTGCAGATACATTCCTCTGTTTATTTTGTGCATTTTGTCTGTCTGTCTCACACTGATTTATCTGTTTGACCAGCCAGCCCCTGCAAGTCTCCTCCTCACTTTGCTCAGGGAATTGTTTGGATCCCTCCTTAGGACTCTCCCCAGTTCCCTCAAACACTTCCAGCAAGGCTGGAGAACCTCTGCAAGGAGGAGCAGGTGAAGGAGGAGCTGTGCTGCAGTCCCCAGGTGTGCAGAGCTGTTCCCATCCTTTACAGGTGCATGGCCTCTGGTCCTGTGGGACCTCTGGGGCCAGACCTGGCTGCCCTGGAGGAACTGCTTGGCTTGAAGGGAACAGGGAGGGTCTGTGCTCCTCTGCTGCTGTGTATGAACTGAAATCCAGTGGTTATTTGTGTTCCTTAACGTGTTTCCTTCTTCCCAAGGATTGCTGAAGCTGCTGCCCACAGGGGCTCCATGATCTCAGCCAGCAGTTATCTCATCTCCATCAAGGTGGAGCCTCTGCCCCAGCTGTCCCACAACCTGTCAGGCTCTCCTCTCATCACCATCCAGCTCAGCCACACCCTGGTAAGTGAGGTGGGGCTGCTGCTCTGGGCTCTGCTGAGCTCCTGTGCCTGGGACCCTTTCTTTGTGCTTCTCCCATGATTTCTGTGGCATTTTATCAGCAGTTCAGTTGCCATTTGTGGCTGTCCCATTCCGTTTTTTTCCCTAGCATTATGGGTTCATTTCCTCACTGCCAAAAACTGCTGGGTGCTGAGGCACCTGGAGCCCTGGGTGTGCTCTCTGGGTCTGTGCTCCCTGCAGCTCACAAGGGTGAAATGCTCCTGGGTGCTGAGGCAGCTGGAGCCCCTGGGTGTGCTGGAGCCCCTGGGTGTGCTCTCTGGGTCTGTGCTGCTGGGTGCTGAGGCACCTGGAGCCCTGGGTGTGCTGGAGCCCTGGGTGTGCTCTGCTGGGTCTGTGCAGCCTGCAGCTCACAGGGGTGAGGTGCTGCTGGGTGCCCAGGCAGCTGGAGCCCTGGGTGTGCTGGAGCCCTGGGTGTGCTCTCTGGGTCTGTGCTGCTGGGTGCTGAGGCACCTGGAGCCCTGGGTGTGCTCTCTGGGTCTGTGCTCCCTGCAGCTCACAAGGGTGAAATGCTGCTGGGTGCCCAGGCACCTGGAGCCCCTGGGTGTGCTCTCTGTGTCTGTGCTGTTGGGTGCCCAGGCAGCTGGAGCCCCTGGCTGTGCTGGAGCCCTGGGTGTGCTCTCTGTGTCTGTGCTCCCTGCAGCTCACAGGGGTGAGGTGCTGCTGGGTGCCCAGGCAGCTGGAGCCCCTGGCTGTGCTGGAGCCCTGGGTGTGCTCTCTGTGTCTGTGCTCCCTGCAGCTCACAGGGGTGAGGTGCTGCTGGGTGCTCAGGCAGCTGGAGCCCTGGGTGTGCTCTGCTGGGTCTGTGCAGCCTGCAGCTCACAGGGGTGAGGTGCTGTTGGGTGCTGAGGCAGCTGGAGCCCCTGGGTGTGCTCTCTGTGTCTGTGCTGTTGGGTGCTGAGGCACCTGGAGCCCTGGGTGTGCTGGAGCCCTGGGTCTGTGCTCTCTGTGTCTGTGCTGCTGGGCGCCCAGGCACCTGGAGCCCTGGGTGTGCTCTCTGTGTCTGTGCTCCTGCAGCTCACTGGGGCGAGGTGCTGCTGGGTGCCCAGGCAGCTGGAGCCCTGGGTGTGCTGGAGCCCTGGGTGTGCTCTCTGTGTCTGTGCTCCTGCAGCACACTGGGGTGAGGTGCTGCTGGGTGCTGAGGCACCTGGAGCCCCTGGGTGTGCTCTCTGTGTCTGTGCTGCTGGGTGCTGAGGCAGCTGGAGCCCCTGGGTGTGCTCTCTGTGTCTGTGCTCCCTGCAGCTCACTGGGGCGAGGTGCTGCTTTCCTTTCCCATTTTGAGCACTGGGGTGCTCAATAACGATGATTCCCCTGTGGTTTTTGCCTTTTGATCCTGGTCCACTGAGATAACCGAGGGGTTTGGTGGTTTGGTGTCAGGGGAATGGGGGAGGTGAGGCTCTGAGGTGCTGAGGGGAGGCAGGGCAGCATCTCTGACCCACTTACAGCTGTGAGTGGCAATGGCAAGGAAAGATTTAAGTTCTTAAACATTTCCTAGAATGCATCTCTTAGATGTTCTCCTGAATATTTTATCATATTTTTCTTTTAAAGCCATTTTCAAGCCGGTTTATCTCCTTTCTGTTGGGCTTTTGGTAAGGCTGGGGCAGCAGCAGGGAGGCCCCAAGGCCCAGGAGTGGAATGTGTTGTTGTGCTGACATTTTCCAAACTGAGAGCTCCCAAATGTCCCCAGGGGCCTCTCAGAGGTGGGCACTTGTGAGGAGTGAGTTTGGCACAGATATCCCCAAGGTGCAGGGGCTGTTTGCCAGGTTCTCCCCGTGCTGCAGAGGGGATCATTCACTGGCAGGCTCTTGGGCACACCTGGCTTTCCCTTCCTGGGACACAGACAGGAGTGCTGCATTTGTCAGGGATCTCTCCTTGCTCCAGGCAGCAGAACCCCTGGGCAGGGGGAATGATGAAGGGTGTTAGGAGAATCAATCCACAAACACCAGAGGTTTGTGTCCAAAAAGGAGACAGAGGAGTCCTTTGGCTTTATTCCAACCAAGGCAGAGGCCATGGGGCATCCCCTGGGGTCTCTCCAAGTTTTGGAGGTCACGGCCTCCTTCTTATCCCAATTTCCAGCCACATTTCCCTTCTCTCTTTCCCTATTTCTGAGGCACTTGAGAGGTTCAGACTGCCCAGAACCCCTGATCCCAAAGATTCCTCCAGCCCTGCTCCCCTGTGCCCTGCTGTGCCTCCCACGGGGCCACTGTGGGCAATACAAACTCAGCCAGCTGGAAATACACCCAGGGAGATGGCTCCAGCCCACTCAGCAGGGAATTCTCCTCAGCAGGCTGGGAGAGAGGTGGCTCTGTGATCTGGGGGCTTTCAGCACAGACCCCTCCTGCTGCCCCTTCACCCTGGAGTGCTTCCCTTGCCTGAGCAGGGCTCCTCAGGGAGTGAAGGCAGGATTTGGAGTGAAGGCAGGATTTGGAGTGAAGGCAGGATTTGGAGTGAAGGCAGGATTTGGAGTGAAGGCAGGATTTGGAGTGAAGGCAGGATTTGGAGTGAAGGCAGGATTTGGAGTGAAGGCAGGATTTGGAGTGAAGGCAGGATTTGGAGTGAAGGCAGGATTTGGAGTGAAGGCAGGATTTGGAGTGAAGGCAGGATTTGGAGTGAAGGCAGGATTTGGAGTGAAGGCAGGATTTGGAGTGAAGGCAGGATTTGGAGTGAAGGCAGGATTTGGAGTGAAGGCAGGATTTGGAGTGAAGGCAGGATTTGGAGTGAAGGCAGGATTTGGAGTGAAGGCAGGATTTGGAGTGAAGGCAGGATTTGGAGTGAAGGCAGGATTTGGAGTGAAGGCAGGATTTGGAGTGAAGGCAGGATTTGGAGTGAAGGCAGGATTTGGAGTGAAGGCAGGATTTGGAGTGAAGGCAGGATTTGGAGTGAAGGCAGGATTTGGAGTGAAGGCAGGATTTGGAGTGAAGGCAGGATTTGGAGTGAAGGCAGGATTTGGAGTGAAGGCAGGATTTGGAGTGAAGGCAGGATTTGGAGTGAAGGCAGGATTTGGAGTGAAGGCAGGATTTGGAGTGAAGGCAGGATTTGGAGTGAAGGCAGGATTTGGAGTGAAGGCAGGATTTGGAGTGAAGGCAGGATTTGGAGTGAAGGCAGGATTTGGAGTGAAGGCAGGATTTGGAGTGAAGGCAGGATTTAAAAAAGAAATCCTGGCTGGGAGATCGCTGTGGTAAGGGAGCTGCTTTAAAGAGAGACAGGTTATTTATCTAAGGTTGGGATTGAATGATATGTTCAAAGTGGCTCAGAAACCCATTTTACCCATTAAAATACTGCAGTAACAGGAGGAACATGTGAGGTGGATTCTGTTTCATTCCTATAGCTGTTTGTTTGTTCCACAGAATGTTCTCAGTTCGGCAGAGGAAGGTGCAATAGGAAAAAGTAAAAAATACCAAACAAATAGTTTTTCTTTGTTAAAGTTTGAGTCTGACTTCTTCATTCCTCTTCTTCTAATGTGTGTGGGAAGAATGCCAGGGGCTGAGCTACAGAAAGCAAAAGGAAGCTGGAATAAACCAAGTCTATTTTAGGCAATAGCTACAAAGAGAATGCCTGTGAACTGAGTATCACCTCCTGGGGCAGAACTCAGCATTCATCACCCCCGGCTGAACTCAGGGTGAGCTCAGTCCCCCCCGGCAGGGGCTCCTCCCAAACTCTCACAGGGCTCTGAGGAGCTGGGGAGCAAATTCCCCTCTGGTTTTAGAGCACGAGGTGCTCCAACCTGGCACTAATTAATTCCCTAGTTAATTAGGAAGGGTACGGGAATGTCTGTCGGTGTCAGTGCTTCCCTGGGCAGGGAGCAGCGAGGGCAGGGCTGGGCTGTGGGGCTGAGAAATCACCTCAGAGCAAATACAAACCTGTTAATTCGGGTTAATTCAGGTTACTTTGGGTTAATTCAGGTTAATTCAGGTTAATTCAGGTTAATTCACAGGCCGGGGGAGCAGGCTGGGCTCTGCCAGGGGTGTTGGCTCTAAGTGCAGCACAGTCTCTGTGAACACTGAATATATTTCACTGCTCCTTTTCATCAGCACAATTTTGCCTGCATTAAGTCCTCTAAGAGACAGTTTAATTTAAAAATGCACTAAATTGCAATGGTCAGTTGTTACTCAGGAACGCCTCAGGGACAGACAGACTTTTTTGGACAGATGTAAGAAGTGGTGATGCTCTGCTCTCACCAGCTCGGAGAATTACTGTGTCCAGGGCACAGAAATTCACAGAAATCCCCAGAAATCCCCCAAACCACCTCCAGGCCTGGGGAGGATGTGACACTGAGGGGGGTTTGAGGCTGGAGGCAGCTCAGGCTTGCCCTGCCCAGATGTTTTGCAGTGAGCCAACAGTACATTCTGTAAAATTATTATCTGAAAAAAAATCCTGTTTCCAGCAAGATGTTTTTCATAGCAGGAACAACTGGGGAAGAACTGACATTTCACTCCTGTGATCCAAGAAATGACAGCACAGGGTAGAAATTCAGAAGAGGTGAATGTCGAGGCTGAAATGCAGCACAGTGTGCTCTGGAAAAAGTCAGGGGAGGCAGCAGAGGAGGAAATTGTGTCAGGCAGCCCCAGAGTTTTGTAAAACCCACATGGCTGCACAGCACAGGCTGCAGAGCATCAATGCTGGGCTCTGCCCGTGCTGAAGCTGCAGTTTGGCACAGCTGTAGCTGATGTAACTCACATTTTTGTCAGGAAAATCGGTCCACAAACACCAGAGGTTTGTGTCCAAAAGGAGACAGAGCAGTCCTTTGGCTTTATTCCAATAAAGGCAGAGGCCATGGGGCATCCCCTGGGGTCTCTCCAAACTTTGGAGGACTCAGCCTCCTTCTTATCCCAGATTCCAGCCACATTTCCCTTCTCTCTTTCCCCATTTCTGAGGTACTTGAGAGGTTCAGACTCCCCAGAACCCCTGATCCCAAAGATTTCCCTCTAATGTACAACCCTCCCTTTTCATTTTTAATTCTTACAGAATTCAGGGGCTTTTCTTCCCCATTGTTTCTTTCATCTCTCAATGTCCAATTTCATTTATCAGCAACCCTAAAGTTTATTTATAAAAGCAAATGTCTTTTTCCATCCATCACTCAGTGAATCCTTCCCAGTGTTTCTTGTCTCTCCCAGAGCTAGATAAAACCAGCAGACCCACGGCTGGTTTGGAAAGACAAATCCCCTTTCCTCTCATTTTGTAGCTGTAAATTCTTGTGTTTCAGGCCACTCCCAGCTGGTAGGAGCAGCGGGAGGGTGTAAATCCAGGCGTGTTTGGTACCAGGAGGGCCCAGAACTGCCAGGGACAGTGAGGTGGTGGCACGGGGGGCAGCATCACAGCCTGGCTGCTGCTCAGAGCTCTGTGGCCCCTCACTCCTGACTGGCACTCCAGAGAAAATTGCCTCACATCTGGAACAAAACTCCTTGTACACTAGTTTCAGGCACTCTGAGTTTTCTCCAGGGCTTTATTTTCTCGTTGCTCTTTGCAGAAGAGGAGCATTGCAGCTGCAGTTTGGAGAGTTGTGAGCTCCTGGCTGCTGCTCCCTCGGTGAGAAGCCTCTCATGAAGATTAGATGCAAATTGGGAATTCTTAATGCAGCTGCTTTTCCCTCAAATAGAGTTTGGGGCAGTGCCACTTTAAAGGATTGTTTGGTTCTGGGAGAAAAAGGAATGTTTTCCTAAGATAGTGCAAGTCAGGACTAATTCAGCCTTGTTCCAGCTCAGTCGGGTCCGTTTTAGCAAACACAGTGCTTGGGGAGCTGAGGTGCTCATCCTTCCTGCCTGTTCTCACACGGAGCCCTTGAACAGCTGCTCCCCTCCTCTGTGAGGAGCTGCCTCTGCTCTCCCCCTTGGGCAGCGAGTGCTTCCCACCAGGCCCCTGCTGGGACCCTTCCCTCCTCCAGGGAGGCTTCAGCAGCCTCTCCTCTCCATTAGCATCAGCTCCTTCCTTCAGCAGCTTCTCTTCTGGATTACCAGCTCCTTCCCTCCTTCAGCAGCCTCTCCTCTCCCTTAGCATCAGCCCCTTCCTTCAGCAGCTTCTCCTCTGCACCACCAGCTCCTTCCTTTGTTCAGCCTCTCCCCTCCATCATCAGTCCCTTCCTCTATCAGCCTCTCCTCTCCATCATCACCCCTGCCTTCAGCAGCTTCTCCTCTGCATCACCAGCTCCTTCCCTCCTTCAGCAGCCTCTCCTGTTCATTATCATCAGCCCCTTCCTTCAGCAGCTTCTCCTCTGGATTACTGTAGTATTGTCCACAAGGGTCCCAGGATGAGGAAAGAGACGAGAAAGTTGACTCCATTTATCAGGAAGCTTGATTTATTATTTTATGATAGATAATATATTAAAACTATACTAAAAGAACAGAAGAAGGGATTTCATCAGAAGGCTAAGCTAAGAATAGGAAAGGAATGAATAACAAAGGTTTGTCTCTGACCGAGACAGTCTGGACAGGTGAACTGTGACTGGGTGTTAATTCCAAACAACCAGATGAGACCAATCACAGATTCCCCCTGGTGCATCCCACAGCAGCAGATAAGAATTGTTCACAGTTTGTTCCTGAGGCCTCTCAGCTTCTCAGGAGGGAAAAACCCTAAAGAAAGGATTTTTCCTAAAATGTGTCGGTGACAGATTACCAGCTCCTTCCCTCCTTCAGCAGCCTCTCCTCTCCATCACCAGCTCCTCCTCTATCAGCCTCTCCTCTCCTTTACCAGCCTCTTCCTTCAGCATCTTCTCCTCTCCATCACCATCAGCCCCTTCCTTCAGCAGCTTCTCTTCTGGATTACCAGCTCCTTCCCTCCTTCAGCATCTTCTCCTCTCCATCACCATCAGCCCCTTCCTTCAGCAGCTGCTGCTGCCCCGGGTGCCCTCTCCTGCTCCCAGTCCCCTCCCCGCTCTGTTCCTGGCTCTCCCAGCCCCTCTCCTGTTCCTGGCTGAGCTGCAGGAGCATCCCAGCATTTGGGGATGCTGCCCTGCAGGCGCCTCTGAGCTTCTCCTCAAACTGAGCCTCGTTCACACCACGGCTCCTCACCTGTCCCTTCTCTCTGGCTCTGTCTCCTCCCTCTGGCAGAGGGACTTGTGCCTGAGCACTCACCCAGCCTCCTCCTCTTCTCTCTCTTGCTCCTGGCCAGGCCACACCCGAGGTTTGTTTAACATCGTGCTGATAAGAAAATAAAATGAGGGAAGAAGCAATTCCCGTTGGTACACAAATACTGGTGCTGCCCTGAGAGAGGCAAATCGATGTGGAGCCAATTAATTTTTATGGCAAGTTAAGTGTTGGCTAATTTATGTACTGATTGAGGAAAAACAATTAATCTCGCCCGCATCTGCAGAACAAAGGTAGAATTTTTCAGTGGATGGACTTTGACAGAGAGAGCTTGGCTAAAATACAATTGAAACTCTGACTCTTGCAGAATGTAGCACAATGAAGCAAAAAGAAATAATAATAATCAAGCTCATGATTTTAAAATCAATGTGAGGTTTGGCACTGTTTTCCACAAGGGAAATCCTTGCTGTAGGGAATTCTGCATGGAGTCAGAAGGGCAGAGCACTCACACTCTGGGGAGGAGGAGATGGCACTGGGGGTTTGTCCTCTCCACGTTTGGGGTGTGTTCCCTCCACATTTGGGGTTTGTTCCCTCCACATTTGGGGTTTGTTCCCTCCACATTTGGGGTTTGTTCCCTCCACATTTGGGGTTTGTCCCCTCCACCCTGGGGGAGTTTTCCCTCCACATTTGGGGTTTGTTCCCTCCACCCTGGGGTTTGTCCCCTCCACATTTGGGGTTTGTTCCCTCCACCCTGGGGGTGTTTTCCCTCCACACTGCCTGCTCCCCCAGGCACTGGGGCTGCTCTCCTGCTGCACGACAGCATTTACAGCCAGGAGGGGCTGGGTTGTGGTTCTGGCAGAAATGTGCAGCTGCTGAGGAGGGCTTCTCCCTTTCTGACAGAAAAAGAGGAGCAGAGTCCTGCAGAGGCAGCACAGCTGGCTCAGAGCACAGTGCTGGCAGGACAGGGAGGAGCTGCCTGCGAGGAGCTGAGCCAGCGCTGCACTGCTGCTGCCGGCGCTGCACTGCTGCTGCCAGCGCTGCACTGCTCTCGGCCCTGCGCTGCTGCCGCCAGCGCCGCACTGCTGCCAGCCCTGCACTGCTGCTGCCAGCCCTGCACTGCTGCCGCCAGCGCTGCACTGCTGCCACCGGCGCTGCACTGCTCTCAGCGCCGCACTGCTGCCGCCAGTGCCGCACTGGTGCCAGCCCTGCACTTCTCTCAGCCCTGCACTGCTGCCGCCAGCGCTGCACTGCTCTCAGCCCTGCACTGCTGCCGCCAGCGCTGCACTGCTCTCAGCCCTGCACTGCTGCCGCCGGCGCTGCACTGCTGCCGCCGGCGCTGCACTGCTGCCGCCGGCGCTGCACTGCTGCCGCCGGCGCTGCACTGCTGCCGCCGGCGCTGCACTGCTGCCGCCGGCTCTGCACTGCTGCCGCCGGCTCTGCACTGCTGCCGCCGGCTCTGCACTGCTGCCGCCAGCTCTGCACTGCTGCCGCCAGCGCTGCACTGCTGCCGCCAGCGCTGCACTGCTGCTGCCAGTGCTGCACTGCTGCCGCCAGCGCTGCACTGCTCTCAGCCCTGCACTGCTGCCAGCCCTGCATTGCTGCCCACAGGCACTGCAGCCCCTTCTCCCGTGCCCAGCGTGGCTCTCAGGCAGGCAGTGCACGACCTGATTGCTCAAGGAGACAGATAATTAATCAGCTTGCAAGGAAAAAGTACCCCGTGGCCCTTGAGAGGGGTTCAGAGCAAACTGCGTGTGCGTGGTGCTGCTCCTTGTCAGCGTTTTCTGCAGCAGGCTCCTCATTTGCCTGAGGGTGTTTTAAATGATTTCAGTAGCAACAGCTCCAGGAGCTGTCTGTGTTCTTCATCTCTTGTTTCTGTCTGCCATGGTAATTGACAGCAAATACAGCTTGAAGAGCCAGCAGAAGGATGAGTTTGGAGAAAGCACCAGACACAGCAGGGAATTTACTTTTCCTGAGTGATTTTGTAATTACTCAGCCACACTGGTGAAACCTTTCTGATTCCCATTGTGGTTAGGGGTGCCAGTTCTGCCCTCAGAAAGATCTGGAATGTCAGATTTGGGAGAAAGCTTTTTTTGTTTGTTTCTTTGCATTTTTTTCCACCTCGACCTAAAAATCAGTTTTCTTGATTTTTGCATATGGCAGACACATAGTAATTTTTTAGGAGTGTTACTTAAAAGCCCTCAGAACTGGATTGATTTTTCTTTATCAAAAAAGTCAGCTTTGCAATGTAATGCTATTCATTTGCATTCCAAGTAATTAAAAAGCTAGAACAGTATTGAATTTTTCTTCTAACCCCTGATTTCTCAGTTTCACCTTCTGTGCGACTGTTTTGTGAGCCACAGAAAACTTTTCACCTAGATTTATTCAGTGTTAGAGTCCTGATTTCCATGATTTTGATACGTGGAACTCTTTGCATTGACAGGATCTATTTTCCAGTCAAAGTTTTTGTTTGTTCTTGCTCAGAGTGGGGAGAGAGCATTGCTATAGAAATGGGCTCAGGCCTTGTGGGACCAGGCTCTCATGTGGAGTCAGCCAGCAGAGCTCACGGGGGAGAGAAATGCTGCCTCTTCGGACATTCCCAGGTGACTGCACTGCCAGAATGCCCAAAACTTCCCAAAACGTGCCTGCTGCCAGCCTGGAGAGCAGGGCAGGGAGGATGCACCACGATGGGGGCCGTGTTCCAGAGGGGCACACCAAAGCTGTGAGGCTTTGACTGTTGGAGGGCAGTTTGATGAGGGTAGAGCACAGGGAGGAGGCTGAAATGTTCCCTTTCTTGGTCCTGCCTGCAGCCTTGAGTCCTCCTCGGCTGTCACCAAGGAGCTGGGACAGCTCCACGTGCTTCTCCTTGGCAGAGCTTGGCTGGATGAGAATTCCTCTGAGCAGCAGGAATATTTACACCGAGAGCCTGCCAGGAGTCAGACAAAGTGTTCTGGGCTGGAGGAGGTGTGGGTGAGGAGGAGAGCCAGCCAGGGAATAATCTGATGTGCTCTAATCAGGGCTCAGATCCCCTGGGCACTGGCCAAGGGCTGGCAGCTTGTCCTCCCTGAGCCTGGCTCAGCTAGGGCTGGGCTCACTCTGCTCCTGCTCAGGGCTTTGCTGAGCAGGGCTCAGGGGCTGCCCCTGGGCAGGTGGGGGGACCCCTGGGCCAGCTCCAGCCCCAGGCTGTGTGACAGGGACAGCCCAGCCCTTCCCCAGGTGTAGTTCCTGGAGCCCAGGGCCATCTCCAGGCTGTGTGTGACAGGGACAGCCCTGCCCTTCCCCAGGTGTGTCTCCTGGAGCCCTGGGCCATCTCCAGCCCCAGGCTGTGTGACAGGGACAGCCCTGCCCGTCCCCTGCTGTGGCTCCTGGAGCCCTGGGCCATCTCCAGCCCCAGGCTGTGTGACAGGGACAGCCCTGCCCGTCCCCTGCTGTGGCTCCTGGAGCCCAGGGCCATCTCCAGCCCCAGGACTCTGTGTGACAGGGACAGCCTGATAAGGGAACCTGGAGCAGGAAAGCTCTCAGCTGAGCCCCTCCTGCCTGTCCTGCCTGCCTGCCAGGGAGCTCCCTGCTGGAACATTCCTGGGCTGCACCAGGAGCCAGAGGTGCTCTTGGTGCCTGGTGCAAGGGCTGCACAGATGAGATATGGGGATTGATATTTGCAGTGACAGGAGCTTGGATTAGCTGCTGAGGGAAAGCTGCCCCATTTTGGGTTTTCTGTAGTGTGCAGTTTTCTAAGCCTGAGGAATGCATTTAGAAAGATAGAGAAAAAGTTAAAAGGGAATGATACTATAAAAGTCCTTTATTTTCCCCATATTCCTTCTTGCATGACTGAACTAGGTTTTATATGTTTTGATGATACCACAAATGTGACATTTCAGCCGAGAGCTACAGAGCCCTGAAAATAAGGATGTGTCCTGGAAGCACTGATGGATCTGTGACAGGGCTGGAGCTTCCAGACTAATGGGAAGTGATGACAAGCCCTGCACACAAAATGAATGGGCTCAGCCTGAGCTGCAGCCTCTCTCATTAGCCTGGCACTGCTCTGTGCAGGAATTGTCCCAGAGCCCTGGAATGATTGTCTGTGCAGGGATTGTCTGTGCAGGAATTGTCTGTGCCATGATTGTCTGTGCAGGAATTGTCTGTGCAGGAATTGTCTGTGCAGGGATTGTCTGTGCAGGGATTGCCTGTGCAGGGATTGTTCCAGAGCCCCAGGATGATTGCGTGTGCAGGGATTGTCTGTGCAGGGATTGTCTGTGCAGGAATTGTCCCAGAGCCCCGGGATGATTGTCTGTGCAGGGATTGTCTGTGCCATGACTGTCTGTGCAGGAATTGTTCCAGAGCTCTGGGATGATTGTCTGTGCCATGATTGTCTGTGCAGGGATTGCGTGTGCAGGGATTGCCTGTGCAGGGATTGTCTGTGCAGGAATTGTTCCAGAGCCCTGGGATGATTGCGTGTGCAGGGATTGCGTGTGCAGGGATTGCGTGTGCAGGGATTGCGTGTGCAGGGATTGCCTGTGCAGGGATTGTTCCAGAGCCCTGGGATGATTGCGTGTGCAGGGATTGCGTGTGCAGGGATTGCGTGTGCAGGGATTGCCCGTGCAGGGATTGCGTGTGCAGGGATTGCCCGTGCAGGGATTGCCCGTGCAGGGATTGCCTCTGCAGGGATTGCCTGTGCAGGGATTGCCTGTGCAGGGATTGCCCGTGCAGGGATTGCCCGTGCAGGGGATTGCGTGTGCAGGGGATTGCGTGTGCAGGAATTGTTCCAGAGCCCTGGGATGATTGTTTGTGCAGGGATTGCCTGTGCAGGGATTGCCTGTGCAGGGATTGTCTGTGCAGGAATTGTTCCAGAGCTCTGGGATGATTGTCTGTGCCATGATTGTCTGTGCAGGGATTGCGTGCGCAGGGATTGCCTGTGCAGGGATTGCCTGTGCAGGGATTGCGTGTGCAGGGATTGCGTGTGCAGGGATTGCCTGTGCAGGGATTGCCTGTGCAGGGAATTGCCTGTGCAGGGATTGCGTGTGCAGGGATTGCGTGTGCAGGGATTGTCTCTGCAGGGATTGCCTGTGCAGGGATTGCGTGTGCAGGGCACTGTCCCAGAGCCCCGGGTGGGGTCTCTGAGCCAGAGATGAAGATGTGTCACCCAGCTGCAGGTTGTGGCAGGCTGCAGCCCCCAGAGCTGAGTGTCCCTGCAGTCACACAGCTCCTGGGGAGGGCTCAGGGCTGGGCTGCTGCTTCTGGCCAGGGGAAGGAGCAGCAGGAGCCAGGCTGAGCCTGCACTGCCAGCAGGGAATGGGGACGGTGCCCTCGGCCCTGGGTGGGGCAGGGAGGGATCATCTCTGTGTCAGTGCCACCTCTCTGTGTCAGTGTCCCCTCTCTGTCAGTGCCACTTCTCTGTGTCAGTGCCACCACCCTGTGCCAGTGACACCTCTCTGTGTCAGTGCCACCACCCTGTGCCAGTGTCCCCTCTCTGTGTCAGTGCCACCTCTCTGTGTCAGTGCCACCACCCTGTGCCAGTGTCCCCTCTCTGTGTCAGTGCCACCTCTCTGTGTCAGTTCCATTTCTGTGTGTCAGTTCCACTTCTCTGTCTCAGTGCCATTTCCCTGTGTCAGTGCCACCACCCTGTGCCACCTCCCTGTGCCAGTGTCTCCTCTCTGTGCCTATGCCACCTCTCTGTTCCTGTGTCCCCTCTCTGTGTCAGTGCCCCCTCTCTGTGTCAGTGTCCCCTCCTTGTCCCAGTGTCTCTCTCTGTCCCAGTGCCCCCTCCCTGTATTAGTGCTCCCTCTCTGAGCCAGTGCCCCTCCTTGTGCCAATGTCCCCTCCCAGTCCCAGTGCCCCCTCTTTGTGCCCCCTCCCTGTCCCAGTGCCCCCTCCCTGTCCCAGTGCCCCCTCTCTGTGTCCCCTCCCTGTCCCAGTGCCCCCTCCCTGTCCCAGTGCCCCCTCTCTGTGTCCCCTCCCTGTCCCAGTGCCCCCTCCCTGTCCCAGTGCCCCCTCCCTGTCCCAGTGCCCCCTCTCTGTGTCCCCTCCCTGTCCCAGTGCCCCCTCCCTGTCCCAGTGCCCCCTCCCTGTCCCAGTGCCCCCTCTCTGTGTCCCCTCCCTGTCCCAGTGCCCCCTCCCTGTCCCAGTGCCCCCTCCCTGTCCCAGTGCCCCCTCTCTGTGTCCCCTCCCTGTCCCAGTGCCCCCTCCCTGTCCCAGTGCCCCCTCCCTGTCCCAGTGCCCCCTCTCTGTGTCCCCTCCCTGTCCCAGTGCCCCCTCCCTGTCCCAGTGCCCCCTCTCTGTGTCCCCTCCCTGTCCCAGTGCCCCCTCCCTGTCCCAGTGTCCCCTCCCTGTGCCCCCTCCCTGTCCCAGTGTCCCCTCCCTGTCCCAGTGTCCCCTCTCTGTGCTGCTGGGCTGGCTGAGCTGGCCTGGGAGGTGGCTCAGCCACATCCAGCTGAGGGCTCTGAAGGACCCTGCACAGAGCAATATTTAATATTTCACATTTTGTACACGACATCTCCCGTGACAGAACGTCTGCCAACTCCAAGAAAACATAAGCTAAAAATAAGGGTAAATTTCAGAGCACTTGGGAAAAAAATTGTGCAGCTTAAACATATGGTCTGATGAGAGTGTAAGTAGCTTATATTTTGGGAACTAAATATGGGTAAGTGTATTCTAGTGCACTCTATTTAATTTGAGAGTGTGGCAGAAGTGCAGCTCTGTTCTCTGTTGATGAAAATTGCTGTTTCACTGCAAGCCCTGCTGGCAGGAGGCCAGATGTGCCCAGAGCCCTGTGTGCAGCTGTGCTGTGGGCAGGATGAGGGGCTGCAGCGTGGGCTCTGCCCTCTCTGCCTTGGGCTGGGGCTGTCCCTGCTGGGGAGGACCCGAGGCGCGGCTGGAGCTGCCCAGAGAGCTCTGCCAGGGCAGGAGGTGGCTCTGGCTGCTGTCCTGGCTGGCCCCTGGCTGACAGCACATCAGTAATTTATACCTCAGTGATGACACGTTGTAGTGCCAGCAACTTTTTATAACCCTCAGAAAATTCCCTATTCCTGTGGGAAGCATTCCCGCAGGGCTGGCAGGCAAATGATCACTCTCAGATGTCAGGGGGGGCTGGCACACCGTGCCTTGCCTGCTCCGAGTGAGGGGACCAGGCTTGCCAGGCTTGCCAGGCTGGCAGGAGCAGAGCTGGGAGCAGGAGGAGTGCAGTGCCCACCTGGGGTGTCAGGAGGAGTGCAGTGCCCACCTGGGGTGTGAGGAGTGCAGTGCCCACCTGGGGTGTGTCAGAAGGAGTGCAGTGCCCACCTGGGGTGTGAGGAGTGCAGTGCCCACCTGGGGTGTCAGGAGTGCAGTGCCCACCTGGGGTGTCAGGAGGAGTGCAGTGCCCACCTGGGGTGTCAGGAGTGCAGTCCCCACCTGGGGTGTGAGGAGTGCAGTCCCCACCTGGGGTGTCAGGAGTGCAGTCCCCACCTGGGGTGTGAGGAGTGCAGTCCCCACCTGGGGTGTCAGGAGGAGTGCAGTGCCCACCTAGGGTGTCCTCACCAGCCCCCAGGCAAGGCAGGGACCTCCCTGCCCTGCCCCACAGCTGCCTCCTGCTCCTCTGCCAGCCTTGGGAGTCAGGTCCTGACCAGCCGTGCCCAGCAGCCATCACAGCCTGCCAAGTTACTGCATTCAGAGTCACTCTGTGTGAAATTCCATCCTTGCCCTGCACTCCTTTGCTACAGCACGTGTCAGTGTTCTCCAGGGTTCACTCTGCCCTGCTCGTGCCAGCCTCCATCACTGCAGACCTGGAGCAAAGGTGGGCAGGGAGGCAGAGCCTGCCAGCAGGGCTGTGCTGGGGCTCCAGCAGGAGGGCCCTGGTGGGGAGCACAGGAGCTGGTTTGTTATCCCTGGAGGTGGCAGAGCCAGCCCCAGCACAGCCCAGCTGGCACGGAACCTGCTGAGCCCTGCCAGCTCGGGGGGGCCAGGCAGGGAGAATCACCCCCAGGCAGGTGCAGGGGCACACCTGAGCTGCAGCCCCTGCTCTGCTTCCTGCTGGCCTCAGAGCAGAGAGGGAGGGCTGTTCCTGTTCCCTGCTGGTGTGAGCTTCTGTGGGCTCCAGCAGGGCAGGGCTTGCACAGGAATAGATATTTCCAGCTGGTTCTGCAAAGAGGGAAAGTTGTTCCTGTTCCCTGTTGGTGTGAGCTTCTGTGGGCTCCAGCAGGGCAGGGCTTGCACGGGAATAGATATTTCCAACTGGTTCTGCAAAGAGGGAAAGTTGTTCCTGTTCCCTGCTGGTGTGAGCTTCTGTGGGCTCCAGCAGGGCAGGGCTTGCACAGGAATAGATATTTCCAACTGGTTCTGCAAAGAGGGAAAGTTGTTCCTGTTCCCTGTTGGTGTGAGCTTCTGTGGGCTCCAGCAGGGCAGGGGTTGCACAGGAATAGATATTTCCAACTGGTTCTGCAAAGAGGTTGCTCGGGGTGAGCTGTAGGACAAAGCACTTTTCCTGTGACATAATCCTGCCTTTTAAAAAAGTTCCTCAGACCACCCTGGTGGCCAGAGTCAGATTCTTCAATGGTGGGCAGGAAATGCAGCCTGCCTGGACTGAAACATCTGGGGAAAAAAGGGCCCTTGGTAATGAAGGAATTTTAAATCATTACCCATTCCATATTGTTCTTTGTGTTCCAGTGGTTTGAACTGTAACGAGAGATCATCTCAAGGTACAAAGAATTTCAGATTTCCGCTTTGTTTGCAGGATGTTCAGTCCCCAGGGGCTCTTGGTTGAATGTGGGATGGCAACAAAATCTGTAAGGTTTTTTTTATTGGTTTAAGAGGGACAGGGGAGGTGAGCACCTAAATACAAAGCTGGGGAATGAGAGGGAGCACGAGGCCTGGGTTATGGTGTGCAGGATGAATCACAGCTCTGCAGTTCCTATTTAGTCTCTTGGGGTTTGTGAATGTCTTGACTCTCCAAGTGGGCACTGAAACATCTGTTGCTTCTTTGTTTGTCATCTTGTATTGCTCATCCTTCAGGCCAGAAAGGAAAACAATCAGGGCAACTCTTCTGGCCCCATTTTGTCTTTTCCAGCCCTTGTGTGAGAGAGGACTCTTCGCTTTCCATGAGAAGGAAGTGCAGCTGGATGTCACAGAAAGGCAGCCCTGCTCCCTCGGGAGCTTCTCCCTGGCCCTGCTCCCACCTCGTTTTTATTGCTTGGGTTTCTTTGACCCAGCTGCCAGAGCAGTGGCAGTTTGTGTAATGAACACCCTGAGATACCACCCACAGCACTCTGTTCACCTGCAGACAGCAGGACATCCAGCATTTCCCTATTTCAGGCCAAGCCCTGGGATTTACCAGGCTGTGGCACACTGCCCAGGCACCAGCCCTGGTTCCAGGGGACAGCAGGAGCTGTGCAGGCAGGGCAGACCTGGCTGGATGTCCCCACTGCTCCATCCTGGGGGGACCAGCTCTGGGGGAGGGAGTGGGGCTGTCAGAATAGGGCAGAACTGGGAATTCCTGCAAGGGAAGGTGTCAGATCTTCACTCAGCTCTGGGGGAGGGAGTGGGGCTGTGAGAATTAGGGCAGAACTGGGAATACCTGCAAGGGAAGGTGTCAGATCTTCACTCAGCTCCAGGTGAGGGAGTGGGGCTGTGAGAATAGGGCAGAATTGGGAATACCTGCAAGGGAAGGTGTCAGATTTTCACTCAGCTCTGGGGGAGGGAGAGGGACTGTGAGAATTAGGGCAGAATTGGGAATACCTGCAAGGGAAGGTGTCAGATTTTCACTCAGCTCTGGGGGAGGGAGAGGGACTGTGAGAATTAGGGCAGAATTGGGAATTCCTGCAAGGGAAGGTGCCAGATCTTCACTCAGCCTCTGTGGCCCCACGGCAGAGCAGGATGCAGGCTGCTCCCAGGCTGGTCCCTGCTCCCAGGCTGGTCCCTGCTCCCCCCAGGCTGCTCCCAGGCTGGTCCCTGCTCCCAGGCTGCTCCCAGGCTGGTCCCTTCTCCTCCCAGGCTGCTCCCAGGCTGGTCCCTGCTCCCCCCAGGCTGCTCCCAGGCTGGTCCCAGGCTGGTCCCTTCTCCTCCCAGGCTGCTCCCAGGCTGGTCCCTGCTCCCCCAGGCTGCTGCCAGGCTGGTCCCTTCTCCCCCCAGGCAGGTTTGTTCTGAAGGAGTTTAGCAAAGTGTTTTCATAACATTTTTGTTCCCCTGAGACCGTGTGCCCACGGGGTTTGGCGTGCAGGTTTGGAAAGTCAGAATCAGCTGGTTTGCCTCCTCCTGGCTGCTCTGTGCATGGGAGCCAGGCTCCTTTTCTGTGCTGCATGCAGGCTCTGGCTGGGTCAGCCCTGGCAGTGTGAGCACAGGGCACACTCTGCAGGGTGAAGAGTGAGGAGATGGGCTGGATGCTGCCAGCTCTGCCCAGGGCACTCACCACCCTGCAGCCTGACTTTATCCCTCTGAGTGCCCGCTCACAACAGCACCAACACCTTTTTCTTCTGTTTGGCAGCACATTTCACACCAGCCAGGAGATCCCTTCCAGGCCTGCAGAGGGAAGGAGCTGAGGGTTTGTTCTCTGTGGTGCTTGGCAGGCCCAGGGGGGGCAGGCAGGGCTGTGGGGACAGAGCTGGGGCAAAACCTGAGCAAGCAGCATCATTTAGGAGACGTGGGGCAGTGCAAGCCATCCCTGCTGCCAGGTGAGCGCTGGCTGGATAAACTGCAGGGTGAACCCACCTGTGCAATGCCATCTGTATAAAATTATGGGATGGACAGGACTGAAGGAATAACAGAATGCAAAATAAGACCCAGTAGGGTGCAGCAGCTGTACAAGGCCAAAACTCTGTGAAAAGCTATAAAGTGATAAAGAGAGAGAACTGCAGAGGCCACAGCTGAATGCATTTGCACTGATCAGTGCAGATTTCTGCCTGGAGTTGCAGGTGTCAGAGCTCCCAGTGCTCTCCCCTTTCTCAGCCTCTCCAGAGGCTGAGCCCTGCTTGCTTTCCTTCCTTCAGAGGCAAACAGGGTATGTCATGTCCTCTCACCTTGGCCAAGCAGGTCTGAGGTGTTCCAGGGCACCTGTGTGAAGGTTCAGGGTTTGCTGTTTACCAGATGCATGAAGAAAAGGGTGAAGATGAAGTGGTTATTTGAGGAGTAAATAATGCAGAACTCGGTGGAAAGGGCTGGAAGGTGGGATAAGCCAGGCAGAGCTGGGAATAAATCAGTCACTGTCAGGCAAAGAGAGCAGCAGGCTGTTGTACAAGGTGACCCCCAGGTGAGGGAAAGGTGTGTGAGGGCTGTTTTAGGAATGAACTGGTAAGAAGCCTTGTGTAAGAGTTATTCTGGACCTGTTACTTCCTAGGGATAAATTCAGTTTCTTTTAGAGTATTATCCTGAGGTTGGTTTTGTCTGATCCATATTGGAGATGGATTTGTCAAGTGCTTTGAAACAGGACTTAAAGGAACAAAGTGCAGCTGCTGAGAACGTGCTGGGCCCAAACCCTTTCCTGTCTGCAGCCCTGGCCCCGAGGTGCCTGCTGTCCTGCAGCAGAACTGCTTTGTGCTGCCTCTGGAAAGCCTCAGTCAAGAGCCAGCCGTGCTTCAGCGGCAGAGAGCAGTGCTGCTGCGAGCAGCATCCCCTGGCTGCCAGCCGTGTTTGCCCCATCAGAGATCTGCCATGCCAGCCACCGCCTTCCAGGCACTCACCCAGAGCTTCAGCTCCAGGTCAGTGGCCTCTCCGAGGAGCTCCTTCCTGCCTAGGGGGACCGAGAGCCTGACTGGGGCTGGTAGCAGCACCCGAGGGCACTGCTGGCCCCAGACAATTCTGTCTGTAGCTGCTCATTTATTGGGGTCTGGGGGTCAGTCTGGCTGGGGGGTCAGTCTGTATGGGGGGGTCAGTCTGTCCAGGGGGTCAGTCTGTCTGGGGGGGTCAGTCTGTCTGGGGGGGTCAGTCTGTCCGGGGGGGTCAGTCTGTCTGGGGGGTCAGTCTGTCTGGATGGTCAGTCTGTCTGGGGGGGGGTCAGTCTGTCTGGGGGGGGGTCAGTCTGTCCGGGGGGGTCAGTCTGTCTGGGGGGTCAGTCTGTCTGGATGGTCAGTCTGTCTGTCTGGGGGGGTCAGTCTGTCTGTCTGGGGGGGTCAGTCTGTCTGTCTGGGGGGTCAGTCTGTCCGGGGGGGTCAGTCTGTCTGGGGGGTCAGTCTGTCTGTCCGGGGGGTCAGTCTGTCCGGGGGGTCAGTCTGTCCGGGGGGTCAGTCTGTCAGGGGCTCAATCTGTCAGGGGCTCAGTCTGTCTGGGGGGGTCAGTCTGTATGGATGGTCAGTCTGTCCAGGGGCTCAGTCTGTCCGGGGGCTCAGTCTGTCTGGATGGTCAGTCTCTCTGGGGGGGGGGGGGGTCAGTCTGTCTGGGGGCTCATCAGCCTTCTTTACCCACAAAAAGAGAGGTAACTGAACTCACCTTTTAAATTATCCCTCTCTTCCACGCCTCTCCTCGTCTGCTGAGACCTCAGAACAAACGGTGCCCTGGCAGGTGTGTGCCTGCAGTGTACCTGTGCTTGTCAGCAAGGTTCCTGCCCTCTGTGTTCTGACCCCTGAGCTCCCCAAGGGCCATAGCTCCTTCTTCCACGGCTGCTGTCTCCTAAACCCCCAGCATCTGGATTTTGGGTGAGCTGAACTATTTCAGGCCTGAACACAACAGCAGCATGCAATGTTGTACTTACAGCAGTCAACTTTTGAGGGTCTTTTGCAATGTTTTTTCAAAAAGAGCTCACCCCCCAGCAGTGTCCAGGCTGGAGGGGTGTGAGGAGCCCCTGCCCTGCACGAGCCCCACCAAACCATCAGAGTGTGATCAGCTCTGCTCTCTCCCTGCAGCCAGAGCACAGCCCTGGAGCAGCTGCCAGGACAGACTGCCCCGTGCCAGGTGGGCTGGGACTCTGGGCAGGGCAAGGTGGCACCACTCAGCAGCAGCAAATGTGAATTCACACTCCACCATGTCAGCAAATGATAAATCCCCCACGCCCTGCTCTTAATTTACTTTAAACAGCAAAACAAATGAAAGCAAATTAAACTCATAAGTCATTGTGTGAGGAGCGGCCAAAAAAATGTCAGTTCCAATGAAATATGACAAATAAAGGTATTGGCACAAACTCCCAGGATTTATATTGCTGGCACCACAGTAAGGCATCTCTAGGTGATCTGGAGACATGACTCAAAATGTGAAGAATGAGAATATAAATATAAATAAAGGGATTTTTTTCCTAAATGCTGAAAGGGTTATTTTTAGCACAGTAAACATTTTCTTTTTTAGTTAACACTAGTCGGTGTAATTGGAAGAATTTTTCAGTGGGTTTAGCAGAGCCAGCTGAAGTATTGAAAATAATCTGTGCAGAACTGTTGTGGAGCTGGATTAAATAGATTATTGTACTAATCTGATTATAATAACCCAGAGCATCAGTCACAGTCTCCATAATGAGCTCTTGCTAATGAGTTCTGTATGACTTTGCCTTAGATGTAGCATTTCTGGGAGGAGAGAATTTATTTTTCAAAATATAAACTCTGCCCTTGTATTTTTTTATTCATGGCAATGAGTTTTTGTTCTGGAGCACCCGAGATATTTTTCATGCTTTAATTAAATAACGTCAGTGTTCAAATAGCAGGGACTGCCTGTCAAAGACTGCAGTGCACTCATTCAAGTGATCTCCACCAGAATAATTACCCTACAATCAAGCAGTAATTTGCCTTTTCAAGTAGACTGAATGATCCAGATTGATTGAAAAAAAAAAAGGAGCTGTTTTTTTTTTTTAATAGGAAATTATAGATGTTCATTTCACATCCTGCATTTTAAAAGATAATCAGTGGTGAGAGGGCTAATGTGGAATGGCTTCAGACAGAGCCCAGGGTGTGGCTGGCAGCTCCAGGCTGACCCTGGGGGAGCTGGACCTGGGTGTTGTGACTCTGTCACAGCCCCGTGGCCTTTCCACAGTGAGATTGGTCTTGTCCTCAGCCCGTATGGAATTACTGATTGCAGAACCTGGCCACCCTCACAGGGTCCCCCTCTCCAGGTCCTGCCTGGCAGCTCTGGAGCCTGGCCTTGCACAGAAAAATGACCAGGCAAGGGAATTGCTGCCTTGACCATAACTGGTTATTTTCAGTCCTGTAAAGAGAATTCTTTTTCTGTCTTTCCTTTTTTTTTATCTGGCCTTTAAATTTCTGATTACTCCTGATTTTAATGAAACCTCAGTGCTGTACAGGAGCTCTCTTCAGCAGGTATCTGTTCAAATCAGAGTGTTTAATCTGAGAGGATCATGTGGCATGGCCAGAGCAGGAAAAGGCTGCCAGACAAATGGCTGGTTGGTGGGAAGCTGGGAGAGGTACAGAGAAATGTATGCAGAGAAAACTCCACAGCAAACAGAAGATTTGGGCAGCGAGTTAAAGTGTAAGGGTAAAGTTTGAAGCAATTTCTTCCAGAAACCCCTGAAGGTTTTGTGGATAAGGCTCTTAGCTTTTGCTCTAACTCTGGAACAAAAGTGTGGGGGCTCCTGTCTCAGAACTCTTGTTTTCATTCTGTAACTGCAGTTTTTAGGGGTGCTGCTGAGTGAAAGTACACATTGCTTTTGTGCACAACAGCAGTCCTGAACGTGTGATCTGCTTTCTGTAAGAGTGACCATTGAGATGGGTCTGTTTGCACCAGAAGCTGGTTTTCATGTATTTACCCCATGCTTTTACTGCCCTGAGGTCCCTCAGCTGGGGCTTTTGTGGCTCCCTTGGTCGCTGTGTTTGTGAGCTGCAGCTGTATTTATACTCACTTTAGTGAGTGCTTGTGATCACAAGGGCAAAGTGGAATGATAATTTTACACTGCCCAAGCCTTAGATGTCTGAACCCCATTTCTGGGCCTGGCCCAATCCACGTCTGTCACTCGGGGCAGGCTGTTTAAATGCAGCTGGGTCACTGGGGTCAGCCCCAGAGCAGGGTGTGAGTTATCCCAGGGATGGAAATGCTCAGCAGTCATTCCCTTGGTGGTGGGTTATCCCAGGGATGGAAATGCTCAGCACTCATTCCCTTGGTGGTGAGTTATCCCAGGGAGGGAAATGCTCAGCATTCCCTTGGTGGTGGGTTATCCCAGGAGGGAAATGCTCAGCAGTCATTCCCTTGGTGGTGGGTTATCCCAGGAGGGAAATGCTCAGCAGTCATTCCCTTGGTGGTGGGTTATCCCAGGCATGGAAATGCTCAGCACTCATTCCCTTGGTGGTGGGTTATCCCAGGATGGAAATGCTCAGCATTCCCTTGGTGGTGGGTTATCCCAGGGATGGAAATGCTCAGCAGTCATTCCCTTGGTGGTGGGTTATCCCAGGAGGGAAATGCTCAGCATTCCCTTGGTGGTGGGTTATCCCAGGAGGGAAATGCTCAGCAGTCATTCCCTGGGTGGTGGGTTATCCCAGGAGGGAAATGCTCAGCACTCATTCCCTTGGTGGTGGGTTATCCCAGGATGGAAATGCTCAGCATTCCCTTGGTGGTGGGTTATCCCAGGGAGGGAAATGCTCAGCACTCATTCCCTTGGTGGTGGGTTATCCCAGGGATGGAAATGCTCAGCACTCATTCCCTTGGAGGTGGGTTATCCCAGGATGGAAATGCTCAGCACTCATTCCCTTGGTGGTGGGTTATCCCAGGAGGGAAATCCTCAGCATTCCCTTGGTGGTGGGTTATCCCAGGAGGGAAATGCTCAGCATTCCCTTGGTGGTGGGTTATCCCAGGGATGGAAATGCTCAGCACTCATTCCCTTGGTGGTGGGTTATCCCAGGAGGGAAATCCTCAGCATTCCCTTGGTGGTGGGTTATCCCAGGGATGGAAATGCTCAGCAGTCATTCCCTTGGTGGTGGGTTATCCCAGGGATGGAAATGCTCAGCAGTCATTCCCTTGGTGGTGGGTTATCCCAGGGATGGAAATGCTCAGCAGTCATTCCCTTGGTGGTGGGTTATCCCAGGAGGGAAATGCTCAGCACTCATTCCCTTGGTGGTGGGTTATCCCAGGATGGAAATGCTCAGCAGTCATTCCCTTGGTGGTGGGTTATCCCAGGATGGAAATGCTCAGCAGTCATTCCCTGGGTGGTGGGTTATCCCAGGAGGGAAATGCTCAGCAGTCATTCCCTTGGTGGTGGGTTATCCCAGGGATGGAAATGCTCAGCAGTCATTCCCTGGGTGGTGGGTTATCCCAGGTGGGAAATGCTCAGCAGTCATTCCCTTGGTCGTGGGTTATCCCAGGATGGAAATGCTCAGCACTCATTCCCTTGGTGGTGGGTTATCCCAGGATGGAAATGCTCAGCATTCCCTTGGTGGTGGGTTATCCCAGGATGGAAATGCTCAGCAGTCATTCCCTGGGTGGTGGGTTATCCCAGGAGGGAAATGCTCAGCAGTCATTCCCTTGGTGGTGGGTTATCCCAGGAGGGAAATGCTCAGCATTCCCTTGGTGGTGGGTTATCCCAGGAGGGAAATGCTCAGCATTCCCTTGGTGGTGGGTTATCCCAGGAGGGAAATGCTCAGCAGTCATTCCCTTGGTGGTTGGTTATCCCAGGTATGGAAATGCTCAGCAGTCATTCCCTTGGTGGTGGGTTATCCCAGGAGGGAAATGCTCAGCAGTCATTCCCTTGGTGGTGGGTTATCCCAGGAGGGAAATGCTCAGCATTCCCTTGGTGGTGGGTTATCCCAGGAGGGAAATGCTCAGCATTCCCTTGGTGGTGGGTTATCCCAGGAGGGAAATGCTCAGCATTCCCTTGGTGGTGGGTTATCCCAGGAGGGAAATGCTCAGCAGTCATTCCCTTGGTGGTGGGTTATCCCAGGAGGGAAATGCTCAGCATTCCCTTGGTGGTGGGTTATCCCAGGAGGGAAATGCTCAGCAGTCATTCCCTTGGTGGTGGGTTATCCCAGGAGGGAAATGCTCAGCAGTCATTCCCTTGGTGGTGGGTTATCCCAGGAGGGAAATGCTCAGCATTCCCTTGGTGGTGGGTTATCCCAGGAGGGAAATGCTCAGCAGTCATTCCCTTGGTGGTGGGTTATCCCAGGAGGGAAATGCTCAGCAGTCATTCCCTTGGTGGTGGGTTATCCCAGGGAGGGAAATGCTCAGCATTCCCTTGGTGGTGGGTTATCCCAGGAGGGAAATGCTCAGCACTCATTCCCTTGGTGGTGGGTTATCCCTGGAGGGAAATGCTCAGCAGTCATTCCCTGGGTGGTGGGTTATCCCAGGATGGAAATGCTCAGCATTCCCTTGAGGTGGGTTATCCCAGGAGGGAAATGCTCAGCACTCATTCCCTTGCTGGTGGGTTATCCCAGGAGGGAAATGCTCAGCACTCATTCCCTTGGTGGTGGGTTATCCCAGGGATGGAAATGCTCAGCAATCATTCCCTTGGTGGTGGGTTATCCCAGGATGGAAATGCTCAGCATTCCCTTGGTGGTGGGTTATCCCAGGGATGGAAATGCTCAGCAGTCATTCCCTTGGTGGTGGGTTATCCCAGGTATGGAAATGCTCAGCATTCCCTTGGTGGTGGGTTATCCCAGGAGGGAAATGCTCAGCATTCCCTTGGTGGTGGGTTATCCCAGGATGGAAATGCTCAGCATTCACTTTGCCCATCTCTCTGATGGACACAGGCCTCTTCCAGCTCTTTTTTCTGCTGAAGCCTCCCTCTCAGCAGAACGAGACAGAGCCTGGAGAAGCCCCTGCACTCCCAGGGTCTGTGGAGGGATTGCTCCTCCTTGTCTCTTTCCCTCCCCTCCCGGGATGAGGAGCCTGGCTGTTTTCAGAGCAGTGCCTGCTGCCCCAGCCTGGGGGATCTCCCCCTGCAGAGCCCTGGGCTGGCTCTGCCCTGACCTGCACCCCTGGGAATCCCTTCCCTCCCCCTGGCCCTGCCCAGAGCTCTCAGGAGAGGCTGCAGTGCCCAGGTGAGCAGGATAAAAATGCCTTTTTGCTCGAGCTCCATTTCCCTCACAGTCCTGAGGAGCAGCTGGACTGGGGTTTGCAGTGCAAGTCATTTTAGTCCTTTTTACTGCCACGGGGGAGATTGTTTGACTTACAGTTTAAGGCATGTTTGGGGAGAAAAATCACTGTATATAAATGGAAGAAATTATTATTACTACCATGGGGTTCTCCATAACTTTAGTAGTTTATAGGCTGTCAGCATTTTCTTTAGGGGCTCTGTATTTTAGGTGTCTCAGCTTGGCCTTGAAGTTGTTCTCAAAGTTAAAAGCTGAAATTCTAAAAACCATCTCAAAGCAAAGTTGTTTCCCTTCCCTCTCTTTCTCCCATAAAATGAAAAGAAGATCTTTAGGAACCTTTACATCACTAGGACACAGATAAATAAATGTCATTGTTGGCCTCAGGCTCTGTCAGGTGCTAAAATGAAAAAACAAACCCAGAGCCCCAAAAAGAGACAACAAAGGAGCCCCAAAGCACTGTTTGTGATTTACCCTGACACAGACCTGGGGAAGGCTTCACCCAGGGGGCTGGTCTCTGGCTCAGGTGAACTCGGTGCACCTGATCCTCTTGGAGCCAAATCAGAGCTCAAACTGCCTTCACTGGGGAGAGGGAAACCTGGGCAAAGCAGGAGAGGGGTCAGGAAAGGGGCCAAAGGCAAAGGCCAGGTGTGTCCTGGAGCTGTGGGGGATTGATAAATCCCCCTGCAGCCTTACCTGTGCATCCCTGGAGCTGTGGGGGATTGATAAATCCCCCTGCAGCCTCACCTGTGCATCCCTGGAGCTGTGGGGGATTGATAAATCCCTCTGCAGCCTCACCTGTGCATCCCTGCAGCCTCACCTGTGCATCCCTGGAGCTGTGGGGGATTGATAAATCCCTCTGCAGCCTCACCTGTGCATCCCTGGAGCTGTGGGGGATTGATAAATCCCCCTGCAGCCTCACCTGTGCATCTCTGCAGCCTCACCTGTGCATCCCTGGAGCTGTGGGGGATTCATAAATCCCCCTGCAGCCTTACCTGTGCATCCCTGTAGCCTCACCTGTGCATCCCTGCAGCTGTGGGGGATCGATAAATCCCTCTGCAGCCTCACCTGTGCATCCCTGCAGCCTCACCTGTGCATCCCTGGAGCTGTGGGGGATTGATAAATCCCTCTGCAGCCTCACCTGTGCATCCCTGGAGCTGTGGGGGATTGATAAATCCCTCTGCAGCCTCACCTGTGCATCCCTGGAGCTGTGGGGGATTGATAAATCCCCCTGCAGCCTCACCTGTGCATCTCTGCAGCCTCACCTGTGCATCCCTGGAGCCGTGCTGAGCCACCTGAGCCACCTCCCTGCCCTCTGGCACAGCCTAGGTAGGACTCAATTTAACTTTCTTCCTTAAATTAGAGCCTGAAAGCCCAGGGCGTGCGGCCCAGGGGAGGAACACCAAAACGTTTTGAGCGTGTTGCAGTACCTGTGTCCAGAATTGGGGGACAGGTTTTTGATCCCTCAGTGGTTTCTCCAGGGAATACAGACAGACACAGGGTTTGTGTTAGAGCTCAGGCCCTGCTGAGCCCAGCCTGGGCTCCCTGTGGCTCCAGTGGGACAAAAAGAGATTAAGGATGAGCAGGAGCCGTGCTGAGCTGCCCTGGTGAGCCAGCTGTCAACAGCTGCTCTTCTGGCAGAGATTAGAGGTGGAACAGCTGGAACAGCTGGCTCACCTCATGGGGTGTGGCCCGTGGGTTCTGCTGTTCTTCCTGCTCTGCTGGGGCTGAGTGGGGGAAGGACCAGGGGATTTGGGCAAGGCAAACCACGGGAAGAGAAGTAGGAACAAATCTCCAGAAAAAGAGGGGTTGGATCAATATTTTGCTGGTGGGAAATGAGCAAAAATGAAGCATTAGTGTGTAAAAAAGAAACAGGAGACCTGACTGTGCTTCTGAAGTCCTGTGGGAGTGCTGGAGGGTTCCCTGAGCTGCTCTCTGCCTGCACTGGGTGCATCCTCCTCAAAATAAACCCAGCAGGCGCTGGGCACCACCAGAGGGGAGGAGAACACGGTGTGAAGAGGCATCAGGGATAATCCTGCTGGTAAACAACATTTCAGAGAGGATTTGGCTGCTTTTGAAAGGTTTATTTTCTTTCATTCCTCGCCATTCTCTCTGTAGAGCTCTGAGGCAGGAGGGGACTCCTCGTGAGCCCAGAGCAAGGCAGGGCTGAGCTCCCCCTCTGCTGCTCTCTGAGTGCCTGCAGCATGAGCAGACCCTGGTGAGAGGCTGCCCAAAAAGCAGGAGATTGCCTTTGAGTGATGTTTCTTGCCGGGCTGTGGATGCTCGGGGCAGTTTGGCTGCGGTGCTTTGGAGTGGTGATGGACGCTGGGCTGTCCCCCAGGGGCTGTGAATCCGTGTGTGCTGTGCCTGCAGCAGAGCCCTCTGTGTGCAGGGCAGGCTCCAGGGAGAGGGAGAGCACTCCCAGGGCTGCCCTGCTGCCCCTGGGCTGGGCCGTGCTGCACGGCAGCCACACACTTCTCTGGGCAAGGCTGCTCTGCCCCTTTCCTTGAGTTTGAATCGCCCACCACGAGCCTCTGGCCTGTGCAGGAGAGGAGCTGGCATCTTCAATGAGGCACCTTTGTGTCCCTCTGGGTCAGCAGGGGTGCCAGGAGCACAGGGTGGAGATGCCCAGCACGTGCCATTTTTGGTTAGGAGGGCACTAAAACGGTCCCTGAGTTGTAAGGCGTGGTTGGAAGGAATCTCCTGACTTATTTGGATTTTGTGTCACTCTGTGGCAGGTTAGCCTTCATCTCTTTATTAAAATAATGCATTGATTTTCTGGGCTGTCAGCCACTTATTATTTATAAAGAGGTCTTAATTGGCAGTGTTGTCCCATTGGAAATATTCCCATGAGCGCTGGCAAGAATGCTTCCAGAAATAGCACGTTTAGCAAAGGGAAGAAATCTTCAACCCCTGTGGCAGAAAACACCTGAGCTCTCACCCAGGGACCCTGGGGAGCTCTGCCCTGCTGGGAGACACCCTGCTCCTGAGAATGGAACACGTTTGATGTTCCAGACTGGGCTCCCTGTGGGCTCTGGGTGCCCTGAGCTCTGAGCCTGGTGCTGTCAGGGGAGCTCCCTGTGGGCTCTGGGTGCCCTGAGCTCTGTGCCTGGTGCCCACTGCAGTCAGGGGAGCTCCCTGTGGGCTCTGGGTACCCTGAGCACTGAGCCTGGTGCCCACTGCAATCAGGGGAGCTCCCTGTGGGCTCTGGGTGCCCTGAGCACTGAGCCTGGGGCAGTCAGGGGAGCTCCCTGTGGGCTCTGGGTGCCCTGAGCACTGTGCCTGGTGCCCACTGCAGTCAGGGGAGCTCCCTGGGCTCCTCTGGGCCCTGCAAACCCCTGTTTATGTTCCAGACTGGGCTCCCTGGCTCTGGGTACCCTGAGCTCTGAGCCTGGGGCAGTCAGGGGAGCTCCCTGTGGGCTCTGGGTGCCCTGAGCACTGTGCCTGGTGCCCACTGCAGTCAGGGGAGCTCCCTGTGGGCTCTGGGTGCCCTGAGCTCTGTGCCTGGTGCCCACTGCAGTCAGGGGAGCTCCCTGTGGGCTCTGGGTGCCCTGAGCTCTGTGCCTGGTGCCCACTGCAGTCAGGGGAGCTCCCTGGGCTCCTCTGGGCCCTGCAAGCCCCTGGCCCGCAGCACTGCTGAAGGCTTTGGGGTTTTGTTTGTAACTTTCCTGGCAGCCTGTAGAATTTCCCCAGTCTGTTCAGCTGTGCACTCAGCCATTTCTGTTCACGTGCAGTTGTGGTTCTGATGGATCCAAAAGCATTTCCACCACTTGTGCAATGCCTTTTTCCTCAAGAAGCAGCAAGACAGGGACATTGGCCCGTGGTTCACGGGGTGGGGGGTCCAGGAGCTCACAGGGGTGCCACACTCAGGTACCTGGTGCAACTCCTGGCCACTGCAGCCTGACCAGGAGCTCAAAGCCCAGGTTACCCAGAGCAGGCATTTCCCTGAAGGGCAGGAAGGGAGAGGAGCCCAGCAGGGCTGCCCCTGAAGGGAGAAAGTCACTTCCATTGTTTGCCCACGTAGAGCTGCTGCAGCCCCTGGCAGACAGGAGGGTTTGCAGGCTCTGCAGAGCTCTGCTGCGCTGCTTCCAGAGGGACCCAGCTCATTTCAGGAATCCTGGAGAAACTGAGCCTGGGCAGCAGGGCTGGGAGCTGGCAAATGGAGGAATGTTCACATTTCCTGGCAGGAGGTGCCTTTGTGAGGCACCTGAGACTGGCTGATGGGCCAGCCCCAGCAGCCTCCCCGGGGGGTTTTGGGGTTTGACCCAGCCCTGTGTGGGGGTTTGGGGGCTTGACCCAGCCCTGTGGAGAGGTTTGGGGGTTTGCCCCAGCCCTGTGTGGGGGTTTGGGGGCTTGACCCAGCCCTGTGTGGGGGTTTGGGGGTTTGACCCAGCCCTGTGTGGGGGTTTGGGGGTTTGACCCAGCCCTGTGGAGAGGTTTGGGGGTTTGCCCCATCCCTCCTGCAGGGGTTTTGGGGTTTGCCCCCATCACTTCCATCCCTCCTGGAGAGGTTTGGGGGTTTGCCCCATCCCTGCCATTCCTCCTGGAGGGGTTTGGGGGTTTGCCCCTTTCCTGCACCCCCTGTGGCACGGTGGGGTTGCTGTGCCCCCCTGCCCACTCCTCCTTCAGTGGATGTCCATGCAGACCTTCAGCTGGGCACAGCCTGGTGTTCTTGCAGCCTGGCAGGAGTCTGAGGGGTTGAAGGTGCTCCTCCTTTGAAACTCCCCCCGGTTCTCCCGGGAGAGCCCAGTGCTGCAAAGGGCAGCCCCAGCCTGCCAGAGCCCTCTCTGCTGTGCTGCTGGGAGCCCAGCCTGCCCTGGCAGCTCTGCCCCCTCGGGCTGGCAGGGGTGGGCACGGGGCTGGGCACTGCCCGGAGCAGCCTGGCTGCTTTCCTGCCCCTGCTGTGCCAGCCTTCCCATCCCAGTCCCTGCTCTGTCCGGGGATGTGCACGCAGCTTCCCTGACTCCCGTCCCCTCGTCTGAAAAATCACCCCCATGGCTCAGTCTCATTGCTCAGCTTCCTAGCTGGAGTTAATGCTCCAGGCCTAATTCCAGGCTGGTTCTCAATTTGTTGGATGTGGTTGATGCACACATCAAATAGTTCTGGCACCCTGATGCTTCCTGTGAATGACAAATGACACGGAATAGTTGTCTGAATGTCATCCCATTCATGCAACAGCCTGAAAGACAACTCATGTTTGGCAAATGTGCAGGAATGGGAGAAAAGATTCAAATCGGAGGAAAAAAATGTAAATGTTCTCAAGGGAGGGTTTTTTTCCCACAACGGAAAGAAAAAAATAGTTTTAAAAAAAGCAGTAATGGAAACCATTGAAAGGTCTGGTCCGGAGAGTGTAATATCTTAATGAGGTGCTAAGATCTGGGCAATAGTCTTGCAAGAGGGTGTGTTACATCTCTCGGGGCATTACTGAGAAGATTTTATCTCTAGATGAAGATGGAGTGCAGCCCTGGCTGGGCTGTGTGTGTGCCGGACAGGAGGGGCTTTGCAGAGGAGATTTTATCTCAGCCCCGGCTGGGCTGTGTGTCCAGCTCAGGAGGGGCTTTGCAGAGGAGATTTTATCTCTAGATTCGGATGGAGTGCAGCCCATGGCCTGTGTGTGCAGGTCAGGAGGAGCATTGCAGAGTTTTTATCTCTAGATTCGGATGGAGTGCAGCCCATGGGCTGTGTGTGCAGGTCAGGAGGGGCATTGCAGAGGAGATTTTATCTCTAGCTGAGGATGGAGTGCAGCCCCGGCTGGGCTGTGTGTGTGCAGGACAAGAAGGGCATTACAGAGTTTTTATCTCTAGATGAGGATGGAGTGCAGCCCATGGGCTGTGTGTCCAGGTCAGGAGGGCCTTCACAGAGGAGATTTTATCTCTAGATTCGGATGGAGTGCAGCCCCGGCTGGGCTGTGTGTGTGCAGGACAAGAAGGGCATTACAGAGTTTTTATCTCTAGATGAGGATGGAGTGCAGCCCATGGGCTGTGTGTCCAGGTCAGGAGGGGCATTGCAGAGGAGATTTTATCTCTAGCTTCGAATGGAGTGCAGCCCCGGCTGGGCTGTATCTCTGCAGGTCAGGAGGGGCATTACAGAGGAGATTTTATCTCTAGATTCGGATGGAGTGCAGCCCCGGCTGGGCTGTATCTCTGCAGGTCAGGAGGGGTTTTACAGAGGAGATTTTATCTCTATATTCGGATGGAGTGCAGCCCCGGCTGGGCTGTATCTCTGCAGGACAGGAGGGCCTTTACAGAGGAGATTTTATCTCTAGATTCGGATGGAGTGCAGCCCCGGCTGGGCTGTGTGTGTCCAGCTCAGCCCCACTCCGCCCCCCTTGCGTGGCTCCTCTCGATTTACTGACTGTGCTTAGGACAGCAGCTGTAACTTGTTAAATTGACGGAAAACTTGGGGTTTGTGGGGAAACTGACTGCTTTCGGCTCATTTTCGCCCTGTTTGCTGGAACCGGCCAGGTGAAGCAGTGGGGGTCGTGTGTGTGTGTCTGTCTGTCTGTCCCCGGCCGGGTCCGGGCAGGGGGCTCGGGGAGAGCCCTGGGTCCGGGCACTGCAGGAATGGCCTGGAGCTGCTCCCCGGGAAATGCCCGGCTCAGGTGAGAGCTCAGGTGGGAGCTGGGGCTGGGCTCCCCTGTCCCAGCAGGGCACGCAGCCTGTGCCCATCACTCTGCTCCACTGCCCGCTCAATCCCTGGATAGTGATGGGAAGCGAGACGGAGAGACGGGAAAGAACCTGTGGAAAGTCAGTGGGAAAAGCGAATTGGGGAATAAAACCAAACGTCCCGAATCCAAGTGACGTTTTGGTTACACAAAATCAACACTCCCTTATCTCACCTAGCGGGCCCGAGTATCTTGTCCTTAAGCAAACACAAGATTTTGCAATATTTTCCAGTCTGGTTGCACAGCCTTATCGCCGAGGGGCCGAGCGCTGGCTCTGCCTCTGTCGCGGGCTGTGGCAGCGCTCGGGGATGTTTATTGTGCTCTGATTTATTTACTCGCTCCGAGCGCCGGGCCCACCCGCTCCCGGGGGATTAGCGGGCCAGGGGAGGGTAACTGGCCGGCCGCCAGTCGGGATGGAGGGGCTGGAAGGGTCAGTGCAGAACCAAGGCTGCGCGGTGCTCGCCAGGAGTGGGAGGCGCTGCCTTTCACAGGCAGCGTTGGCATGGCCGGGCTTTAACGAGGGTGGAAAATGCTAACGTGTAAATCCAGTCCTAAAAAATATATCCACAACAAGCTACTGAGTGGTAAATATTTGTGCCATTAAGCCTGGCACTCCGTTTCTGACGTGAACTATTAAAACTGCTCCTAAAGCTTTCATTAAATCATGTCTTCAGAACTCCCTTTAAAACTTGCTGCTCTGTAGGAAGGGAACGAGTCTGCAGAGGGATGAGAACAACCCAGCTGAGCTTCCTACAAAACCTTGGGTTTTCCCAAGGAAATGCAGACCGGATCAGACTCTGACTGAAGCTGACCCAGGGGGTTCCCACAGCCACAGGAGCCGTTTCCCTTCTCCCCCTCCTTTGGCAGGACTTTCCTCCTGCCAGAAGGTGCTTTCCTTCAGGAGCACAGCCCGGGTCTGTCGGGGTGTTGGTGTCACACACCACGGTCCCTTTCTGCTGCTTCCCAAACACTCACACACCCCAAAAGGACTGAGCATATCCAGAGCATCCCCGGAGCGTCCCCACCTTAGGAAAAGTAACCCACAAACACCAGAGGTTTGTGTCCAAAAGGAGACAGAGGAGCCCTTTGGCTTTACACAAATAAAGGCAGAGGCCTTGGGGCATCCCCCGGTGTCTCTCCAATTTTTGGAGGTCACAGCCTCCTTTTTATCCCAATTTCCAGCCACATTTCCCTTCTCTCTTTCCCCATTCCTGAGGTACTTGAGAGGTTCAGACTCCCCAGAACCCCTGATCCCAAAGATTTCCCTCTAATGTACAACCCTCCCTTTTCATTTTTAATTCTTACAGAATTTAGGGGTTTTCCTTCCCCATTGTTTCTTTCATCTCTCAATGTCTAATTTCCTTTACCAGCAAACCTAAAGTTTATTTGTAAAGTAAATCTCTTTTTCCATCCATCACTCAGTGAATCCTTCCCAGTGTTTCTTTTCTCTCCCAGTGCCGGTTTGATCTCCCAGCAGACCCACAGCTGGTTTGGAAAGACAAATCCACTGTTCCTCTCAATCGGAGCATCCCCGGAGCGTCCCCGGAGCGTCCCCGGAGCGTCCCGGGAGTGTCCCGGGAGCGTCCCCGGAGTGTCCCCGGAGCAGCGGTGCCGGAGGGGCCGGGGGCGCTCCCGGGACACTCCGGGGACGCTCCCGGGACACTCCGGGGACGCTCCGGGGACGCTCCGGGGACACTCCCGGGACGCTCCGGGGATGCTCCGGGGATACTCCGGGGACGCTCCGGGGACGCTCCGGGGACACTCCCGGGACGCTCCGGGGACGCTCCCAGGACACTCCCGGGACACTCCGGGGACGCTCCCGGGACACTCCGGGGACACTCCCGGGACCCTCCCGCGCTGCCCCCGCTCCTGCCCCTGCTGCCTGCGGGGGTTTGGCCACCTCAGAGCCCTCCTGCTGCCAGGGTTACCTGTCCCCAGCAGGCAGCTTTGTCCCTGGAGGTGAAGGGCGGGGGGTTGCAGCCTTCATAAAGAAGATGAACGCACTGTTCCCAAATATTCCATCAGCAGTTCATTATTCCTCTTATTATCATGCAGAGTAAGTGAAATTTTAATGTTTCACCGCTCCAGGCTGTCAAAGTCCTTGTGCTCTTCAAAGAGGAGGGCTCGGATTCTGTTCAGTCTTTGTGGAGGAAAATTAGGGCATCTTTGTGCTTTTTAAAAATACGTTTAGAAAAGGTCATACGTACTGGTTCTTCACTTGGGAGTGTATCTGGGGTAACCACCACGTGCCTGGTGTGTGAAAAATTGCCTAAAAGCTCTCTAAAGCCTTCTCCATACTAAATCTGAGCGAGTGGGGATTGATTCTTCTTAATGATGACTTTCACTCTTGCAGGAAACAGATGTTTGCTAGCTCAGATCTCACTCCTGGCTCGGCAGAGAAGTGTGTGCACACTGAAAGCAGCCAGGGCGCTGAGGCTCGCCCTTGCTGCAGGCTGGGTGAGCTTTGTGCTGCCTCTGAGCTCTGCACAACTCCTTGCAGTCGCTGGAGCTCACTGCTAGCAGGCAGCAAACCTCTGTCCTGGGGGTCTCTGTTCCACCTGAGCTTGGTGAAATCTGAAATCCAGGTGACAGGGGCTGGGAATTACAGCTGGAATCTGACTGTCCTGAGTGGCTCCTGTCTGGTGCAGATGTTCCTCTTTTACAAAAATTATGAAAAGAGCTTGGTGAAATCAGAAATCCAGGTGACAGGGGCTGGGACTCACAGCTGGAATCTGACTGTCCTGAGTGGCTCCTGTCTGGTGCAGATGTTCCTCTTTTACAAAAATTATAAAAAGCCATCAGGAGGAAAAGTCCAGGCACTGTTTTGGGAACTAAGAATTGTGGGAATACTACCTAATAGGAAAAGTGATTTAGAACTGGTTCTCCTGTGTGCATCCCTTAAGGGGCTCTGGTTGGTGCCTCCTGGTCCCTGCCACAGCTGCTGCCATCCCCCAGACAATCCTTCCTGGCCCAGAGCTCTCTGCTGGGCCTGCAGGGCTCTGTGGAGAGGGGAAGCATTTCTGCCTTTGCCAAAACACTGCAGGTGAGTGGGGGGAGAGGAAGGTTCATTTTCCTCTTTCATCGTGCTGCTGTTGGGTTAGAGAACTTGGCCTTTTACAAACAGCTTTTTCTGCAGCAGTCAGACCAGTTGTTTTCCTTGGGGAGTACTTTCACATGAGTTTAGGAAAAGAGAGTAGATTAAGAAAGGGTGCAGAGGAGGCACGTCTGCTTCTTGTTTTAGAAAAGCAACACATTTTTAACGCAATAATGCAGAAAAAGGAACAGAATAGAAAATTAAGAACCTTAACAAAAGACACTGTGGTCTATTTCATTCCACAGTTTTGGAAAGTTGTCCTGGATTTGTATCAGCATTATCACAAAATCTGTTGCATTATTCTGCTTGTAAGGTGGGGGAAAGCTGAATGATATTTGATCCATCTGTCCCAAAATTCCTGCAAGCTTCTGGCAGTGTGTGAGCAGAACCTGGCGGGGCTGGTTTGCACAGACAGCTTGAGAGGGGTGGGCTCTGCCTGCACTGGGAATTGTGTTTGAAGGAGCCTGGGGGTGCAGGAGCAGCACAGCCAGGCTGGGGTGGCAGCCTTGGCCAGAAGTGCCTCCCAAAGTCACCTCCTGCACGAGCCAGGCTGAACCCAGGGGCTTTGGGACTTTGCTGCATCCGTGCTCCAGGATTAACTACTCCCAGCCTGGCCCATTTAACTCAGATGTCCCAGAAGGGATCAGAGCATAAAAGACAGAAATGAGCTCTTGGTTGTGGGAGAGGGGCCCACGGGACTCTGTGCTGAGTCTGTGTTCAGGGAGGCTGTGATCTCCAGGTGGATCTGCCATTGAGAAAAAGAGATTTCCTTCTTTTATTTATTTGCCAGTCTGAAAAACTCTTCCTGAGCCCTGACAATCCCCTGGGTTTCTTCTTCAGTGCAGTGAGGTGTTCTGGAGCTCTGGGCTGGGCGGGCCCAGGCAGAAGCAGAAGAGCTGCTCTCAGGGCTGTGCATTGCATTAAATCAGAATAAAGCCTTCTAGGCAATGAGTAACTGCCTCAACACGGGCACCTGGGGTGGAACAAGGTGCATTTGTAATTCCTGGATTAAAGGAGATCCCTGTGGAGCCAGACTGTGTTCTTTGGCTTGGGAGAGCAGAGCCCTGAGCCAGCTGAGGCTGGGGAGGGTCCCAGCTCTGGCTCTGGCTCTGCACAAACAGTTCTGGTGATAACACCCAGCCAGGAAACTGGGGCTCCCCTGCTCTCCCTTGGCCTGACTTGCTGGCACGTGGGGCCAGGGCTGCCTCAGTGTCCCTGCTCAGCTCTGCCCTCACTCCTTCCCTCCTTATGGCTCTGGGCACAGAGCTCTTCTCTTGCACGTGGATAGAAGTGTTTAGCTGTGAGGACACAGCAGAACTCTCTGAGTGCTGTACTGCTAATTATGTAAATGAGACTACTTCTTGAGAGACAATGCTAATATTTTCACCTCTTCATTCTTTGGAATAGAGCTGCGCTTTAAGGAACATGAAGAATGTTTTCACTTGAGCATTCAGGCAGCTTTTCACACAGATCATCAGTTCAGTTCTGTCTGCTGGTGCTTACACAGGAAAGGCTGCCACGCTGAGCTCTGCTTCTCCCTGACTGGCATTTAAATTTTTTAAACATCAAATATTTACTGATGTAACCCAGTTGCTCACCAAATTGAATTTCAAAGGTCCTTATCCCGCAGTTTCTGTTTGTGCCCATCTCCCATTCAAGGCAGCTCCAGCATCTGAAATGAAAATGAACCTGCTTCTTTCTGCAGCTGTTTTTTAACCTTTCCGTGCTCTCCTTTATTACCATGATTTACAGCAATATTGTGAGTGTTACTAGTCCAGACTGCAGCCAGTGGGTGCTTGGCATGGGTTTGCACTGCAGTGCTGCATCTTAAACACTTCCAAGCTGGAGGAGTTTGGCTTGCAGCCCCTCAGCTTGGCCAGCAACCACAGCAGCCACAGGGAGCCCACGGAGCAGGGAAAGGGAAATGCAGCTTTCCTTGGGCAGTTTGGAGTTCAGAATTGCAGCTTTCCTTGGGCAGTTTGGAGTTCAGAATTGCAGCTTTCCTTGGGCACTTTGGAGTTCAGAATTGCAGCTTTCCCTGAGCAGTTTGGAGTTCAGCATTGCAGCTCTCCTTGGGCAGTTTGGAGTTCAGCATTGCAGCTTTCCCTGAGCAGTTTGGAGTTCAGAATTGCAGCTTTCCCTGAGCAGTTTGGAGTTCAGCATTGCAGCTTTCCCTGAGCAGTTTGGAACTCAGAATTGCAGCTTTCCCTGAGCAGTTTGGAGTTGAGAATTGCAGCTTTCCCTGAGCAGTTTGGAGTTCAGCATTGCAGCTTTCCTTGGGCAGTTTGGAGTTGAGAATTGCAGCTTTCCCTGAGCAGTTTGGAGTTCAGCATTGCAGCTTTCCTTGGGCACTTTGGAGTTCAGCATTGCAGCTTTCCCTGAGCAGTTTGGAGTTCAGAATTGCAGCTTTCCCTGAGCAGTTTGGAACTCAGAATTGCAGCTTTCCCTGAGCAGTTTGGAGTTGAGAATTGCAGCTTTCCCTGAGCAGTTTGGAGTTCAGCATTGCAGCTTTCCCTGAGCAGTTTGGAACTCAGAATTGCAGCTTTCCCTGAGCAGTTTGGAGTTCAGAATTGCAGCTTTCCTTGGGCAGTTTGGAGTTCAGCATTGCAGCTTTCCCTGAGCAGTTTGGAGTTCAGAATTGCAGCTTTCCTTGGGCAGTTTGGAGTTGAGAATTGCAGCTTTCCTTGGGCAGTTTGGAACTCAGCATTGCAGCTTTCCTTGGGCAGTTTGGAGTTGAGAATTGCAGCTTTCCCTGAGCAGTTTGGAACTCAGAATTGCAGCTTTCCCTGAGCAGTTTGGAACTCAGAATTGCAGCTTTCCCTGAGCAGTTAGGAGTTCAGCATTGCAGCTTTCCCTGAGCAGTTTGGAGTTGAGAATTGCAGCTTTCCCTGAGCAGTTTGGAGTTCAGCATTGCAGCTTTCCCTGAGCAGTTTGGAGTTCAGCATTGCAGCTCTCCTTGGGCAGTTTGGAGTTCAGCATTGCAGCTTTCCTTGGGCAGTTTGGAGTTCAGCATTGCAGCTTTCCCTGAGCAGTTTGGAACTCAGCATTGCAGCTCTCCTTGGGCAGTTTGGAGTTGAGAATTGCAGCTTTCCTTGGGCAGTTTGGAACTCAGCATTGCAGCTTTCCTTGGGCAGTTTGGAACTCAGAATTGCAGCTTTCCCTGAGCAGTTTGAAGTTCAGAATTGCAGCTTTCCCTGAGCAGTTTGGAGTTCAGCATTGCAGCTTTCCCTGAGCAGTTTGGAGTTCAGCATTGCAGCTTTCCCTGAGCAGTTTGGAGTTCAGCATTGCAGCTTTCCTTGGGCAGTTTGGAGTTGAGAATTGCAGCTTTCCTTGGGCAGTTTGGAACTCAGCATTGCAGCTTTCCTTGGGCAGTTTGGAGTTCAGAATTGCAGCTTTCCCTGGGCAGTTTGGAACTCAGCATTGCAGCTTTCCCTGAGCAGTTTGGAACTCAGAATTGCAGCTTTCCCTGAGCAGTTTGAAGTTCAGAATTGCAGCTTTCCCTGAGCAGTTTGGAGTTGAGAATTGCAGCTTTCCCTGAGCAGTTTGGAGTTCAGCATTGCAGCTTTCCCTGAGCAGTTTGGAGTTCAGAATTGCAGCTTTCCCTGAGCAGTTTGGAGTTCAGAATTGCAGCTTTCCCTGAGCAGTTTGGAGTTCAGCATTGCAGCTTTCCCTGAGCAGTTTGGAGTTGAGAATTGCAGCTTTCCCTGAGCAGTTTGGAGTTCAGCATTGCAGCTTTCCCTGAGCAGTTTGGAGTTGAGAATTGCAGCTTTCCTTGGGCAGTTTGGAGTTCAGCATTGCAGCTTTCCCTGAGCAGTTTGGAGTTCAGAATTGCAGCTTTCCCTAAGCAGTTTGGAACTCAGAATTGCAGCTTTCCCTGAGCAGTTTAGAGTTCAGAATTGCAGCTTTCCCTGAGCAGTTTGGAGTTCAGAATTGCAGCTTTCCCCGAGCAGTTTGGAGTTGAGAATTGCAGCTTTCCCTGAGCAGTTTGGAGTTCAGCATTGCAGCTTTCCCTGAGCAGTTTGGAGTTCAGCATTGCAGCTTTCCTTGGGCACTTTGGAGTTCAGCATTGCAGCTTTCCCTGAGCAGTTTGGAGTTCAGAATTGCAGCTTTCCCTGAGCAGTTTGGAACTCAGAATTGCAGCTTTCCCTGAGCAGTTTGGAGTTGAGAATTGCAGCTTTCCCTGAGCAGTTTGGAGTTCAGCATTGCAGCTTTCCCTGAGCAGTTTGGAGTTCAGAATTGCAGCTTTCCTTGGGCAGTTTGGAGTTCAGCATTGCAGCTTTCCCTGAGCAGTTTGGAGTTCAGAATTGCAGCTTTCCTTGGGCAGTTTGGAGTTGAGAATTGCAGCTTTCCTTGGGCAGTTTGGAACTCAGCATTGCAGCTTTCCTTGGGCAGTTTGGAGTTGAGAATTGCAGCTTTCCCTGAGCAGTTTGGAACTCAGAATTGCAGCTTTCCCTGAGCAGTTTGGAACTCAGAATTGCAGCTTTCCCTGAGCAGTTAGGAGTTCAGCATTGCAGCTTTCCCTGAGCAGTTTGGAGTTGAGAATTGCAGCTTTCCCTGAGCAGTTTGGAGTTCAGCATTGCAGCTTTCCCTGAGCAGTTTGGAGTTCAGCATTGCAGCTCTCCTTGGGCAGTTTGGAGTTCAGCATTGCAGCTTTCCTTGGGCAGTTTGGAGTTCAGCATTGCAGCTTTCCCTGAGCAGTTTGGAACTCAGCATTGCAGCTCTCCTTGGGCAGTTTGGAGTTGAGAATTGCAGCTTTCCTTGGGCAGTTTGGAACTCAGCATTGCAGCTTTCCTTGGGCAGTTTGGAACTCAGAATTGCAGCTTTCCCTGAGCAGTTTGAAGTTCAGAATTGCAGCTTTCCCTGAGCAGTTTGGAGTTCAGCATTGCAGCTTTCCCTGAGCAGTTTGGAGTTCAGCATTGCAGCTTTCCCTGAGCAGTTTGGAGTTCAGCATTGCAGCTTTCCTTGGGCAGTTTGGAGTTGAGAATTGCAGCTTTCCTTGGGCAGTTTGGAACTCAGCATTGCAGCTTTCCTTGGGCAGTTTGGAGTTCAGAATTGCAGCTTTCCCTGGGCAGTTTGGAACTCAGCATTGCAGCTTTCCCTGAGCAGTTTGGAACTCAGAATTGCAGCTTTCCCTGAGCAGTTTGAAGTTCAGAATTGCAGCTTTCCCTGAGCAGTTTGGAGTTGAGAATTGCAGCTTTCCCTGAGCAGTTTGGAGTTCAGCATTGCAGCTTTCCCTGAGCAGTTTGGAGTTCAGAATTGCAGCTTTCCCTGAGCAGTTTGGAGTTCAGAATTGCAGCTTTCCCTGAGCAGTTTGGAGTTCAGCATTGCAGCTTTCCCTGAGCAGTTTGGAGTTGAGAATTGCAGCTTTCCCTGAGCAGTTTGGAGTTCAGCATTGCAGCTTTCCCTGAGCAGTTTGGAGTTGAGAATTGCAGCTTTCCTTGGGCAGTTTGGAGTTCAGCATTGCAGCTTTCCCTGAGCAGTTTGGAGTTCAGAATTGCAGCTTTCCCTAAGCAGTTTGGAACTCAGAATTGCAGCTTTCCCTGAGCAGTTTAGAGTTCAGAATTGCAGCTTTCCCTGAGCAGTTTGGAGTTCAGAATTGCAGCTTTCCCCGAGCAGTTTGGAGTTGAGAATTGCAGCTTTCCCTGAGCAGTTTGGAGTTCAGCATTGCAGCTTTCCCTGAGCAGTTTGGAGTTCAGAATTGCAGCTTTCCTTGGGCACTTTGGAGTTCAGCATTGCAGCTTTCCCTGAGCAGTTTGGAGTTCAGAATTGCAGCTTTCCCCGAGCAGTTTGGAGTTGAGAATTGCAGCTTTCCCTGAGCAGTTAGGAACTCAGCATTGCAGCTTTCCTTGGGCACTGTGGAGTTCAGCATTGCAGCTTTCCCTGAGCAGTTTGGAGTTCAGAATTGCAGCTTTCCCTGAGCAGTTTGGAGTTCAGCATTGCAGCTTTCCTTGGGCAGTTTGGAGTTCAGAATTGCAGCTTTCCCTGAGCAGTTTGGAACTCAGAATTGCAGCTTTCCCTGAGCAGTTAGGAACTCAGAGCTGGCGTTGGTGCTGCTGAGCAGCCAGCCCCAGAGGGCAGAGCTGGTGCTCCGTGGGCAGGGCCTGGAGCTGCAGGCAGGACACCTGGAACACACTCCAGGAGCAGCTGGAGCCCCAAGGGACACACCACAAGGGAGGCTGTGGCAGAGCACAGGGCCTGGCAGCCCTCTCTGACACCTGCAGGTGCTCACATGCTGGCTTGGCAGCTCTTGCCTGCAGCCCCTTGTGCAGAGCTGTAAAAATATGGGATCCTCTTGGGAGAATGGCATTTTTCTTCAAATGGATGTGGACTTGCTAGCAGAAAAATGGCAAGGTCCTCTGATGTTCTACATATGTGAAAGCAGCAATTTTTCCTGCTGTGTGCCGTAATTAAAAGAGAAAGCAGCAGGACAATTCCCTCGCCCATTCCCTCCTCCTTCTCCCTCTCTTATAGAAATGGTGTCTGGTAGAGCAGCCAAGATGTTTTCCAGTCTGGTGCTGTGGGTCTTCCCATGACTGTTCTGTTCTCACACTGCTTGCCCAGTCCAGCAGCTGTTAAAGAGACAACTCTGAGAGCTGGGGAAGGACATTGGTGGAGTATTTGATTAACACTATTTCTGCAGGAAATTGATATGTCAGCTATTTTTAGCCTCAGGCAAAGGAATAATCAAACCCAATCCATGTGGCAACCTTCTCCAATTTCAGATGGCTTTATAACCTCTGATATTTCACTAGTTTTTAGTTTTATATTGCAGTCTGTCACGGCTTCCCACCCTGGGTGAGTTCATGCAGTTTTTTTAACTGTGTGATTGTCCCATTAGGAAATACTTTCAGCAAACTTTCCTGTTGGAAAGGGTTGTGTTCATTGCTTCAGAAAGTGTGTGCTGGCACAGCTCTGTTCACAACAATGAAACATCTGAGAGCCTGGCTTTTATCCACAACACATCTAATTCCCTATTCATACCCTAAATTCCTTTCCCTGCCATTTGCCATTTTTTTTTCATTACATATGCTAGTTACATCTTAGGGTGAATCAGTCAGATGGACTCTAAATTAAAATAGCTGGCTGGTCTGAGCCCCAAATCTGTTGCAATGCAGATTCCTCAGAGCTTGGAAGAAAACAGCCAATACAGCCACCACAGACAGGGGTGATTATTCTTTCTGTCTGTCTTTTTCCAGGTAAGTGAGCAGATGAATGAGCCCTAAAGCTTTAATCTCCTAGGTAATTAGGAGAAATAGGTGGGAAGGAAAGTCAATAAACCGTGTGAACCTGGATAGGTCACGCTAACAGTCAGGATGTCACTGGCAGGACGGGAAACCCTTAAATCAGATGCCTCATTTTAGTCTCTGATTTAATCCATAAACAGAATCCAAATTTGTTTTGAACCATACACACCTAAGTGAGGAAACAGAGACAAGTGGGCTCCAAACTGAGCTTAGTGGGGTAAATTGTCAGCAGCTTTGGATGAGGGCAGCCCAGCCCCTTGGGCTTGGGGCTGCTGAGTTTAGGTCAGGGACAGCCCTGCCCCAAAGTTGCTCCTTTTCACTGGAGAAGGAAGGTGCACACCCTCCACTCCTGGTGGCCACCTCGATGTGCCTGAATATTTGCTTTTTAAATCCAGGGGAGAGAGGAGAGCCAAGCTAATCCCATAAAGGTTCTCCCCACCCTCTGCTGGCTCCCCTTCCTTGGCATGCCTCCCCGCAGCAGCTGGCTGATGTTTGCCTCTGCAGTTGTGTCCTGACATTTCCTGCAGGAGGTTTCCCTGCAGCAGTCCTTCCTTCCTTCCTGCCCCCTTCCCGGCCTCCTGTCCCACCCAGCACGGCTGTGCCTGCTCCCAGGAGGGCTGGAGACCCCACGGCTCCCTGCACAGCCCCCGTGAGCAGGTCCGGGGCTCTGCTGGGCTCTCGGGGCAGCTGGACAGACAGACAGAGTTATCCGGGCTGGGAAAGACCCTCAGACCCTCAGGTGTGCACAGACAGACAGACAGACACAGAGTTATCCAGGCTGGAAAAGATGCTCAGGTGTCAGCACAAACAGACAGACAGAGTTATCCAGGCTGGGAAAGACCCTCAGACCCTCAGGTGTGCACAGACAGACAGCCAGACAGAGTTATCTAGGCTGGGTAAGATGCTCAGGTGTCAGCACAGACAGACAGCACAGAGTTATCCAGGCTGGAAAAGACCCTCAGGTGTGAGCACAGACAGACAGCACAGAGTTATCCAGGCTGGGAAAGACCCTCAGACCCTCAGGTGTGAGCACAGACAGCACAGAGTTATTCTGGAAAAGACCCTCAGGTGTGAGCACAGACAGACAGACAGAGTTATTCTGGAGAAGACGCTGGGGCTCTGGGTCCCAGCAGTCCCTCCTCAGCAGCCAGGCCCTGATTTGCCCTGTCCTGGGGCCCCTTTCCATGTCATTTTCCTCTCTCGGGGCAGTTCTCTTCTGGAGAAGCTGCGTGTGGCCCTCTCTGTACCACAGAGAGTTTGGATTGGGGGGCACAGCACAGAGCCTGGAGCACTCACTGTGCTGCTGCCTGTCCTCTCCTGAAAGCCTCATGAACTGTCCTTTCACAGGCTTTTCATAAACACTCAAGTGACTCAGTCTTTTAGTCGAAAGGCCTGCTTGTATTTTAGGCCTTCTGTTATCAGTGTCATTAAATCAATATCCTCGGTGCTACAGGATCCAAGTCACATCTAAGCTGTCACACACGCTTTAGCTTTAAAAGTGCAATATTGAGGTACAGTCAGTTCCTTTTCCATAGATTAGAGAGCTCTTTGAAGCAGAGCTGTTGAAGATCAGAGGGAGTTTATTCCTCTGCAGCCAGTTTCTTACGTGTTGGGGGCTCTCTATCCTAATGACAGTTCTGCTGCAGAACTTCAGGGAACTCCAGAGGATGAGTATTTTATGCAGTTATCATAAATGGCACTGGAAAGCCTTGTGGAGGTTAGATCATGGGTGATAAAACATGGGACAGATTCTTTAAGAGAAATGGGAAGGCAAATTAGGATAGACCCTTCTTTGCCATTCTTTAATCTGTTTATCTATTTTGTGTTATTATTATTTATTTACTCTTTCTCCATCTGAGTGCATACACAGCTCTGGGCAGGCCAGAGCCTCACTTGGTGTGGTTCACTGTCTAATGAGTGACATCTGTGTTTAGAGTTAGGCTGGAGGAAAACAGGGACTTGTTCCTTGCCAGAGAAATGAAATTGAGGGTAAAGCAAACATCTGGGAATTATTTGTGCAAAAGATGCACGGCTGCAGCACCACGTCTTCCTCCCACCTGCCCCCGAGGTGCCCTTCCCACTTAGAGTACTAGAATCCAGATTTATCTGGAGAAGTCTCACAGATCAGAGGTGGCAGTTACTGTTCCACCTCTGCTGCTATCACAGCAGAGCTTTCTCTCTCCCCCTCTCTGTGGTTTCTTGGCCACTGTCTGTCACAGAAGTGAAATCATTTGTAATACAGGGCAGCTGCAGAGTCTCTCAGTTGCTCCCTGCAGGGGAGCTGTGGGGATGATGGATGTCACCTCACTGAGCACAGCTGGCACAGCTGGCACAGCTGGCCCTGCTGCTGGTGGGACAGCCTGAGCTGTGCCAGCCAGGCTCCAGGTCAAAGGCAGGGGCAGGGACAGGGGCTGGGGGCTGCAGGATGGGGCTGGGGGCTGCACCAGTGAGGTGTCCCTGAGGTGAGGGAGGTGACTCTGCCCCATTGTCCCTTCCCTGGGAGTGCCAGGTGTCAGTGCTGGCTTTGCTCCCTGGGGAAACAGGGCTCCAGGGTGTCCCCAAGCCAGAGGGGAAGGGCAGGGACAGGGCTGGAGGGACAGGGACAGTGCTGGGGTGACTGTGCTGGGTGACTGTGCTGGGTGACTGTGCTGGGTGACAGTGACAGTGCTGGGTGACAGTGACAGTGCTGGCTGACAGTGACAGTGCTGGGGTGACAGTCCTGGAAGAACAGTGACAGAGCTGGGGTGACAGTGACAGTGCTGGGGTGACAGTGACAGTGCTGGGGTGACAGTGCTGGCTGACAGTGACTGTGCTGGGTGACAGTGCTGGGTGACAGTGCTGGGGTGACAGTGACAGTGCTGGCTGACAGTGCTGGGTGACAGTGCTGGGTGACAGTGACAGTGCTGGGTGACAGTGCCAGTGCTGGGTGACAGTGACAGTGCTGGGGTGACAGTGACAGTGCTGGCTGACAGTGCTGGGTGACAGTGCCAGTGCTGGGTGACAGTGACAGTGCTGGGTGACAGTGCTGGCTGACAGTGCCAGTGCTGGGGTGACAGTGCTGGGTGACAGTGCTGGGTGACAGTGACAGTGCTGGGTGACAGTGACAGTGCTGGGTGACAGTGCTGGGTGACAGTGACAGTGCTGGGTGACAGTGCTAGTGCTGGGTGACAGTGACAGTGCTGGGGTGACAGTGACAGTGCTGGCTGACAGTGCTGGGTGACAGTGCTGGGTGACAGTGCTGGGTGACAGTGACAGTGCTGGGGTGACAGTGCTGGGTGACAGTGCCAGTGCTGGCTGACAGTGACAGTGCTCTCTCCCCAGGCACCTGACCTGCAGCCCCACCTGGGGCAGGGCTGGGGGAACAGGGTGAGGCGAGAGCCACGGACCTGGCCAGGGGTGTGCTCGGGCAGGTGAGGGAATCGCGTTTCTGCCCTGCAGAGGTGTGGGCTGAGCAGGGAATGTCCTTGTCTGCAGCACGGCTGGGAGGAGGGGGGCACTCAGGAGGAGCCCTGCAAGCCCCGGCGGGGCAGGAATTCCTGTTCTCTCCAGCCAGGAGGGAGCTGTGCTGCCTGGTGCCTGACACTCCTGCCTGGGCTCGAGAGAGAGGAGAGGGAACACTGCATCAGGAATTCCTGTGCTTGGCTGAGTTTCAGCAGGACGAGGTGGGGGGGATTTCTTCATTCCCTGAACCAAGGAAAGCAGAACTTGATTATCTTTGGTGTGGCCAGCAGAACTGTGTTGCAATAATCCGAGAGCTGTTAATTCACCAGTGATTTTTTATGTTGAAGACTCTTGTAATTAAAACATTGCCATAAGGCAGGGCCCACATAATGTGGACTTTAGGGATTTATGGATTAGAAAGGGTTGAACAAACACTGGAAATCCTCGAGTTTGCATATTTTGTCTGTAACAAACTTACTTCACTCCAATATAATTTGAATAATTTGGTCATCAGGCTCGTGTAACGGAGTGGAGAATGGGATCTCAAAGCTCCTGGAATACAGGAGATTGAGTTAGTTGCTAAACCTGTTCATGGAAGATAGAAATTATGTCATTATAATGCTGAGGTGTGCTAAAATAACATCTTGAATTACAGCATGGCTCTTTCAGTTTGAATGCATGTTTTAAAATAATTGCTGTCGTGGAAAGAAAACGTCTGGGAGTTGGTGATTGTACTGCACATATTTCAGAGTTATTCATCGTAAAACGTGACATTTTTATTGCACAGCCAGAACAAACGATGAGCAAAACCCAGAGGAGCCAAGTGTGGCTGGGGAGTGCTGTCCCAGTCCTGCAGAAATCACCCCGAGTTCGTGCCTGTGTACAGCAGTGATCCTGGCTGTCTGCCCTAAGGAGGCGCAGATTCCTCACTCAGAGCAGGAAAAGTTCAATCCCAGGGTGTAAAATTAAGACTGAATACCATCTTTGCACGTTTGGAGCTGGTGTTGAAGGTGTGAGGGCTGAACAATTGTGCTGCCAGGTCTGGTGTGTTAATCTCTAATCGGTCTCGAAGTCACTGTAGCAATGAGAAGGTGAAGTAGCTGAATGGTGGAATTTGGCCCTTTTTAAATGTTTCTGTTTTCTGCTCTCTTGCAGACACCCAGACAGTACAGCCAAGCACTAAATAAAAGTAACAGAGTCCATCTCTACTGTGCATTTCTGGATTATAGGTACGGTGCATCATTCAAATTCTCCAACTTGCTTTTGTTTAATTACACTCTCTGGTGCTGTGCATTATCTATATTCTTCTTGCTTCCTTTCTTTCATGGAAATGGTTCAGGAAATGGAACCACTGGCTTATCAAAACCACAACCTGATTGTTCCTCCTTGCCACAGACAGGAGAGCTGGTCCTGCCAGCCCTGGGCTGGGTGGGGACTGGGAACTGGAAACCTTTGGGGACTGGGAACTGGAAACATTTGGGGACTGGGAACTGGAAACCTTTGGGGACTGGGAACTGGAAACATTTGGGGATTGGGAACTGGAAACCTTTGGGGATGGGGAACTGGAAAGATTTGGGGATTGGGAACTGGAAACCTTTGGGGATTGGGAACTGGAAACCTTTGGGGACTGGGAACTGGAAAGATTTGGGGACTGGGAACTGGAAACATTTGGGATTGGGAACTGGAAACATTTGGGGATTGGGAACTGGAAACATTTGGGGATTGGGAACTGGAAAGATTTGGGGATTGGGAACTGGAAACCTTTGGGGATTGGGAACTGGAAACCTTTGGGGATTGGGAACTGGAAACATTTGGGGATTGGGAACTGGAAACATTTGGGGACTGGGAACTGGAAACCTTTGGGGATTGGGAACTGGAAACCTTTGGGGATTGGGAACTGGAAACATTTGGGATTGGGAACTGGAAACATTTGGGGATTTGGAACTGGAAACCTTTGGGGATTGGGAACTGGAAACCTTTGGGGATTGGGAACTGGAAACATTTGGGGATTGGGAACTGGAAACATTTGGGGACTGGGAACTGGAAACCTTTGGGGATTGGGAACTGGAAACCTTTGGGGATTGGGAACTGGAAACATTTGGGATTGGGAACTGGAAACATTTGGGGACTGGGAACTGGAAACATTTGGGGATTGGGAACTGGAAACCTTTGGGGATTGGGAACTGGAAACCTTTGGGGACTAGGAACTGGAAACCTTTGGGGATTGGGAACTGGAAACATTTGGGGACTGGGAACTGGAAAATTTGGGGATTGGGAACTGGAAACCTTTGGTGACCAAAGTTGCAGCCCGATACAAATCTTGTTTGGTGAGTGTCCATTGGCACCTGCTCAGGTGCTCCAGGGGGGCAAAGCTCCAGCCCAGCCTGTTTTCCCTGGCTCTGTGCCCCAGCAGCCTGTGAAATCAGTACCTCAGAGCTGATTTTGGCCAGTGCATGCAATGGATACACATAATACAACGATCCGTCTTGAATGCAAATTAGAATTAAAGGAAATAAATATCACCTCGAATTTCACTCAGAAATAAGAGCTATGGAAAAGCAGTAGCCTTTTATTTCTTTTTTTTCTTTTAGCACTGAAGAAATTTAATTTTTTTTCCTTTTGAAATACGCTGCTCTTAGTGAACTCATTGAGAAAGAATACAAATAATGAATTTTTAATTTCATGGAGATAAACAGGTTTTGAGCTGTAACAGTGCAAGCCTAGTTGGTGCAGCAGTGGTGAGGGATGCTGTGATCCCTCCCGAGCACCAGGCACTTGGGAAGGTCACAGGAATTGTTTCACTGAGGTTTTGTTCACCTGTGCTGAGCTGCCCCAGCTGTTGGCAGCTCCTGGTTGCTGTGGTTACTCCCAAACTGGGATCAATCAGAAGCAGGTTTTATGGAGCAAATGAAGGTGGCTGGGGCGTTGCTCTCCTCTGGGGCTGGAGGCTCTGCAAGGACACAGACCCAGGCAGGAAATCTGTCCTTCCAGACGAGCCCCGGTGTGCCAGGATGGGTTTGTTCCCTGTGGTTAATTTGGCTTCTGACCCACAGCAGAGTCTCTCTGAGAGCTCGAGGAGTCCTGAGGGACAGGAGAATGAGGTAATGCCTCTCTAAAACAAGCACTGAGAGGAGCACAGATCCCTGAGAGGAGCACAGATCACTGAGAGGAGCACAGATCACTGAGAGGAGCACAGATCACTGAGAGGGGCACAGATCACTGAGAGGAACAGATCACTGAGAGGAACAGATCACTGAGAGGAGCACAGATCACTGAGAGGAACAGACCCCTGAGAGGAGCACAGATCCCTGAGAGGGGAACAGATCACTCAGTCAATCTGCAGGACCCAGAAAAAAAATAGAACACAGAAATAATTCCTGTCAGACAGGAATTCCTGAGAGGAGCACAGATCCCTGAGAGGAGCACAGATCCCTGAGAGGAGCACAGATCCCTGAGAGGGGCACAGATCACTGAGAGGAGCACAGATCCCTGAGAGGAGCACAGATCACTGAGAGGAGAACAGATCCCTGAGAGGAACAGATCCCTGAGAGGAGCACAGATCCCTGAGAGGAGCACAGATCCCTGAGAGGAGCACAGATCCCTGAGAGGAGCACAGATCCCTGAGAGAGGCACAGATCACTGAGAGGAACAGATCCCTGAGAGGAGCACAGATCCCTGAGAGGAGCACAGATCACTGAGAGGAACAGATCACTGAGAGGAGCACAGATCCCTGAGAGGGGCACAGATCCCTGAGAGGAACAGATCACTGAGAGGAACAGATCACTGAGAGGAGCACAGATCCCTGAGAGGAGCACAGATCACTGAGAGGAACAGATCCCTGAGAGGAACAGATCCCTGAGAGGAGCACAGATCACTGAGAGGAGAACAGATCACTGAGAGGGGCACAGATCACTGAGAGGAACACAGATCCCTGAGAGGAGCACAGATCACTGAGAGGAACAGATCCCTGAGAGGAACAGATCCCTGAGAGGAGCACAGATCACTGAGAGGAACAGATCACTGAGAGGAGCACAGATCCCTGAGAGGGGCACAGATCACTGAGAGGGGCACAGATCACTGAGAGGAACAGATCCCTGAGAGGAGCACAGATCACTGAGAGGGGCACAGATCACTGAGAGGAGCACAGATCACTGAGAGGAACAGATCACTGAGAGGGGCACAGATCACTGAGAGGAGCACAGATCCCTGAGAGGGGCACAGATCCCTGAGAGGGGCACAGATCACTGAGAGGAGAACAGATCACTCAGTCGATCTACGGGACCCAGAAAAAAACCAGAAGATTGAAATAATTCCTGTCAGACAGGGGGTGACCTGTGGTGCCTGAGGCTTTGGGTGCCCCCTCCACCCCAGGGCTGGCAGAGCACAGGGAATTCCGGCTTGTCCTGGCTCCCAGCTCATGAGGATCACTGCTCAAAACCAAAAAGCAGAGTGCACGAGGACCCTGAGGGCAGAGAGCAGCCCCCAGCCCCTGCCCAGCCCTTCCCACAGGAGCAGGAGCTGCCCTGGGTGCAGAGACAGGACAGGGGTGGGCCCTGGAGCTGGGGCTGGCAGCCTGACCTGCTGGGACAGGATGGCTGTGGCACTGGGCGAGGGCCAGGCAGCCCAGAACACTCTGATTTTGGGGTCTTGCAGGACACTGACTTGTCTGGTGCTGCAGTTCTCAGGGTACAGAGTGGGTCTGGGTGGAATGCCATAAATGAGACTCCAAATGAAATGTAAATGTAGTTACCATTCATTGATGATAAAACTGGGGAGAGGTCTCTGGAGGTGTCCATGGGGGTCTGATCTCTGCCTTGTCCTGGGGAATGTTTTCCTTTGCTGTTTCCGTGGTGGAGCTGAGAGGGCACTGCCAGGGTTTGGGGGTCTCCAGGCTGAGGTGGCTTCCAGACCTTTCCATCTCCTGTGTGCACCAAGCCCCAGCAGGTGCCTTTGGGCTGGGCTGATGTTTGTGTTTGTGCCTCCCAGCAACGGAAGCGGAGTCTGGTCCGACGAGGGCTGCGTGAGGCAGAGTGGGGACCTCAACTCCTCCGTGTGCCTCTGCAACCACCTCACCAACTTCGCCATCCTGATGCAAGTGGTGCCCCTGCAGGTGAGCTCAGCAGGGCAGGGAACCTGTCTGCTGGAACAACCATAAGTACATCAGTCACACCCTCCCATCCCGTCCGTGCCTGGAGCTGGGCTCGTCTATACCCAGCTTGGGCTTGTTGTTTGTGTTGTGTTACCCAGAGAGTTTAATTAATTCATGAATGCCCCAGCCCTCTGTGTCAGCCTGACCACTTGAAGGGGGGTTGGTTCCATCCCGTTTTTATCTGGCCATTATTATCTTTATTCCTTGTCAAGCACCCAATGACCCCATCTGGCTTCCAAGTACAATTTTTCTAGGAACTCTTCAGGCTGATAATAAAATGCAGCTTTGCCTCAAGACCTCCCATCTTGTAGGACAGAAGTATCTTGGGAGAAATGTGCTGTTCTAACCCTGTTTAAAGAGCAGCATTCAGGGAATTAGCCAGGATGAAAGAGAACAGCCACCAGTCAAATGTCACTGAAAGATTGGTTGGTTCTCCACGGGGGAATAGCTCTGAAAGGGCCAGCTTTCAACTAAACAGATTTAGGATTGGGATGATTAATGGGATGCTGCAATGAGTTTTAGTAGTATGTGATATTAGTAATTAGAGATCAGAGATATTTCATGCAGAGTTCTTTGGAATCAGGTTTTCCTTGAGAGGACTGAAACACACAGCTGGGAAAGGCTGGATGTGAATGGACCTTCCAGTGCCTCACAGCCCTGTCATAGCTCCATTTTCAATGGCTTCTCTCTCCTTAAATGTTTGGTCTGATGCATTTCCATCCACCAGGCTTTGTGCAGAATGGTTTTCCACAGCTTTGTTTTCCCCTTTAAGATAAAAGGAAAATCTCATCCCAAACCCTTGTCCCATACATTTTTTTTTAATGGACCATTTAGGATTTTCTCGTGGCACTGATTTTTTTAACTAGTGAGAAGAATTGCTGCCCTCATTGTGTGACTGGCACGAAGGTGAGAGCCAGGCAAGGACAGAATTCCTGCCTGTTGAGCTGTGCCAGCAGCCCCAAATTCCCAAAGCACTCGCTGAGCCCAGCCTGCTGAACCCACCTGACAATGGGAACCTGCTCTCAGGTGTCCTTGGAACCCTCTCCAGCAAATGTTAAAATGCTCTGGGGTTTGAGCCCATCCCTGTGCTTGTTCACCGTGCTCAGACCTTCACCAGCCAGGGTTCAAAGGGCCCATTTCAATCACCCCTGGAACAAAAGCTCCTAGACATTCCTGCAGTGATGTTATATCTGATCTGGACCTTTTGTGTGTTTTAATCTTCTGCTCATAAATGGAGTGCACAGATAGTAGGAAGCAAGGGAAGGAGGGTGGGAGTATGCAATTGCCACATTTGAACAGCTCTGTTTACACAGCTATGACCCATCTGTGGCCAAACAAATTGAAATGGATCACGTTTTTTTGTATGAACACTGGTTTTGACAGAATGTTTATTTTTCTCTAGATTCTGGAAAAAATTAGATTCTTAACCAAAAGGCTCTGCTTTTCATAAAATATGGAAATAAGTTGTTGGAAATGAACTGCCTGAAAACTGTAGATTTTTTCATCAAAAGCTGTATTTTGGTACAAAAAACAAAAAAAGGGAATTAATTTTTCATGGAATTCTCTGGGTGTTTTACACTTCCCTTCTCCTGTGGAAAGTGCCATTCCCTGTCTCCCCAGGCACAGACGGATGCAGCTCTCAGGGGAGCAGGGGCCCCTCCAGGGGCACCTTCAGAGCCTTTCATGCAGCCAGACCAGGGGTCACAGTCCTGCCAGCCCTTGCAGAACGGCAGGCAGGGGCACAGAAAACAACTAAAAACCTAAAAAGGGGGACAGTGACAGTGATGGAGAGGTGCAACACACACCAGTGCCTGTGCAGCAGCTTCAGAGCTGGGGGAGCGTCCCCAGGGTGGGCCCTTGGGGAGGTCCAGGAGCTCCTGGGGGCAGCTCAGGGTGATCAGAGCTCTGAGTCCCTCAGCTCCTCCTCACAGGGATTTCCTTCTGCTCAAAACCAAAAAAAGGGCATCCCATGAATGTGGCTCTGCAGTTCCTCAGAGCCTGCTGTCCCCAGCGGGACCCTCAGGGGCTCCAGCCAAAGCCAGGGTGTCTCTGAGCCCCCAGCTCTGGAGTCAGGGACCCTCCCCAGCAGCCCTGCCCGAGGGCTGAGCCTGGTGGGAACTCTGCCAGGGGTGGGGGCTTTTCCTCAGTTGTGCTGAATTACAGCAAGAGTCTCCTTGCTGAAGTCCTTCTCTTTGTTCCTTCACCTGCCTGAATGTGGCTTTTGGTTAGATTTGCTTAAATGTGTTCCTTTGCCGGTTAAATGTGCTTCTTGATGTGGTCCTGCTCCCTCCGTGGTGCACAGAGCGTGTTCCAGGCTCTCCTCCATCCAGCACAACCAGGTTTGAGCTCTGGTGCCCTGGTGTAGCTGTGGTGGGAGAAAGAGGGAACCCATTGATTTGGATGTGTTTGTTCCCTCTGGAGGAGGGCCAGAGGGGTGTCTGAGGGGTGTCCAGCAGGGTCCTGCTGGGTGGGACATGGGACATGGGACATCCCCTCGGGCCTGGGGGTCCCAGCTCTGTGCTGGGGGCTCCTGCCAGGAGGGACAGGGACGGTGACAGGGGCAGGGGCAGGAGAGGCAGAGCAGCAGCCCCTGGCACACACAGACAGGAGTGCTCCTTCCTAGACAGCAGGAACCCAGCCCAGCACAGAGCTGCAGCAAAAAGGGCTTCAAAGAGCGTTCAGCTGCTGTTGCTGCATTTTGGGCAGCTTCACCCCCCTCAGTCAGCAGGGCCCTCTGCTCCTGCCAAGGAACATGCCAGCCATCTGGCAGATTGGGTTCTGTAGTGATCCAACAACTCCAAAGCATGCCAGGCTATTTGTACCATCTGCCACGTAAATGTCACTTCAGCTAAAGGATGGTGGGCACCTGGGGACCCAGGGTTCAAAAACCATTTTAAAGAGGAATCATTTTCTCCCACAGCAAAATAGAGTTGGAAGCTTGGGTCGCCCTCCCCCAAAACACCAGTGAGGACACAGCTGAAATATTTATGTCTCCTAAACCATTCTCTTAAATGGTTCTTTTTTCCTGTTTTTCCTCTTGCTGTTTGTTCCAACTGTGAGAATATAAAAATGGCTCCTATAAAGTTCAGATGTGGATGGACATTTCCAGCTAGGCAGTAGTGTTATACAGTCTGTGGAAGAAATTGTTTGGGGTTTTGAACACGTTTTCTGCGTTTCTAAAGCTAGAAATGACTTTGTTTTTATGCCTGTTCACAATGCACAGGAGACCATCAATCAATACAGTTCAAGCAGCTCACCATGGGCCTGTAAGCAGACAAGTGTTTGTACAGGGAAAATATTTAAAACTGTCTGATCTTGATGGTGGAACTGTAGAAACAGCCCTTAGCATTTCTAGGGAGCCCAGGATTCTGAACAGGTTTGGGTATTCATCTGTGAGCTTCTACTTACAAAAAGAAAATCATCCCAAATTTCTTTTCTCGTGGCAATGTATGTGTTTTTATTTTGGCTTTCACTGCTGTAGCTGAGTTTTGATAATGCATGGCTGACTGAGAAAAAGGTGCATCAATTCCTGTTCATAAAGGCTGTTTTGAAGAAGTCCCAGTATTGCAAAATACTTTAAAAATATGGGGGATAGATGGGTAATTTATCAGTTTGGAGCACTGTTTCCTAAATCTAGTATTGCAGTTATTAATCAAACGCTGCACTTTGTGTGCAATAAAATAGCAGTCTGAAATCATAAACTTTTTTCTTAAAGTTTTCAGCCAGCTCCACACTCAAACAGGACAATGAAATGGAAATAATGTGGCACTCTCTGATTTCTGCTGTTTTGTAATTTTTATATAATTACTTTTCTCAGCATGCTTTTCATTGCTGGGAACATGAAAAGAATAATGCCTAAGTCCAGTCATTTTTCTTTGTGCCGCATATTTAAAAATTGGATAGGTATTGTGATTTTTTTGGTCCTTGTTTATTGCCACTGACAGTTTGTGTAACTGAAAAGATCTGCACAGACAGTTCAGACAGCCTCAGCCTTTGGGTGAGCAAGGATAAAAAAAAGTGCAGTTGTGGTGGCATTTCCAGCAGTGCAGAAATACCTGGTTTAATGAGGTGTGCCCACACATGGGCACGTGCAGACCCGTCCTGGGCTGTGCAGGGAGTGAGGCTGGAACACAAACCAGAGCTGAGGTATCCTCCTCAGCTTGCAGGACTCACCTTTGGGGCTGTAAAACCTTTTCTGGCTCAAGAACTTGCCTTTTTCTGGAGGAGGAATTGTTTTTCAGAAAGGAGATTTCTAAAGCCGTTTGGACAGTGAAATTGCTGCTTTTGGTGTCTAAATGGTGAAGCTGTGACTTGGATCAGGGGCAAACCCTGTCAGGATCAGCTTTGACAAGCCTTGGTTGAAGTGTTTGAGCTCAGCCTCTGCCTGATGTGTGACCTCTGAAGGCAGAGCTAGAGAGATGCCTTGCAGTGAGGGGAAAATGTCAGGTTAGAAACGCCTTCCTTTGGAGAAAGCCAGAAGTTCACTCTTTGCCGAGCAGGAGGGGTGCAGTCTGAGAGGTGAACAGTGTGGAAAGGGACAGGGACAGGGGCCAAGTGTGCCCTGGAAGAGGGAGCCCTGAGCAGAGAGCCCAGGCAGTGCTCTGGGCTGGCCAGGGGCTGCTGTGCTGCTGTGTGTGGTCCCATGAATGAGGAGCTTCTCTCCTCCAGACACACACAGTCTTTCCTGTGGAGCCTGCTGAACAAGGCTTCAGCCTGAATGACCTTTCCCAGCTCCCCAGATACAAAAGGTACCATCTCATTATTAGAATATGTTTGCATCTTCCTTGCAGTTATTTATAAACAGAGGGGTTACGTATCACTTTCCTTTTTACTTTTGATTTTTTTTTTTGGCTGTGAACAGCATTATAAATGAAAGATTGGTACTTGCAGCCTGAGCTGGTGGAAGGGAAGGTTGTACTTGCAGCCTGAGCTGTGAAAGGAAAGGTTGTACTTGCAGTCTGAGCTGGTGGAGGGAAGGTTGTACTTGCAGTCTGAGCTGTGAAAGGAAGGTTGTACTTGCAGCCTGAGCTGGTGGAAGGAAGGTTGTACTTGCAGCCTGAGCTGGTGGAATGGAAGGTTGTACTTGCAGCCTGAGCTGGTGGAATGGAAGGTTGTACTTGCAGCCTGAGCTGGTGAAAGGAAGGTTGTACTTGCAGCCTGAGCTGGTGGAATGGAAGGTTGTACTTGCAGTCTGAGCTGGTGGAATGGAAGGTTGTACTTGCAGTCTGAGCTGGTGGAATGGAAGGTTGTACTTGCAGCCTGAGCTGGTGGAATGGAAGGTTGTACTTGCAGCCTGAGCTGGTGGAATGGAAGGTTGTACTTGCAGTCTGAGCTGTGAAAGGAAAGGTTGTACTTGCAGTCTGAGCTGGTGGAAGGAAGGTTGTACTTGCAGTCTGACCTGGTGGAATGGAAGGTTGTACTTGCAGCCTGAGCTGGTGAAAGGAAGGTTGTACTTGCAGTCTGAGCTGGTGGAAGGAAGGTTGTACTTGCAGCTTGAGCTGGTGGAATGGAAGGTTGTACTTGCAGCCTGAGCTGGTGGAAGGAAGGTTGTACTTGCAGCCTGACCTGGTGGAAGGAAGGTTGTACTTGCAGCCTGAGCTGTGAAAGGAAAGGTTGTACTTGCAGCCTGAGCTGGTGGAAGGAAGGTTGTACTTGCAGCCTGAGCTGTGAAAGGAAAGGTTGTACTTGCAGCCTGAGCTGGTGGAATGGAAGGTTGTACTTGCAGCCTGAGCTGGTGAAGGGAAGGTTGTACTTGCAGCCTGAGCTGTGGAAGGAAGGTTGTACTTGCAGCCTGAGCTGTGAAAGGAAAGGTTGTACTTGCAGTCTGACCTGGTGGAATGGAAGGTTGTACTTGCAGCCTGAGTAGTGAAAGGAAGGTTGTACTTGCAGCCTGAGTAGTGAAAGGAAGGTTGTACTTGCAGTCTGAGCTGTGCCTTTCCAGGAGCATTTCCAGGCTTGCTTGTGAGTGGTTTTTGAGTTCCCAAACTAGAAGTGTTAAGCAGTGCAGTGACTTCTCCTAGGAGGGAGAGCAGGCTGGGCAGTGGGCTGTGCCACAGGAGGGTGGATCTGCTCCATCCCTCTGGCCAGGCTTCCAGCAGCAGCCGAGGTGAGGCTGGTGCAGCCTCGGCTGAGAGGGTGGGAGTTCCATAGAGGGAGGAATTCCTGATTTTACCTTGTCAAAGCTGAAACCCAGAAACATCTGTCTCTCAGTGTTGGTGATTGCTGACACTCCTGACTGCATGAGCTCGTTTCCTGGCTTTTCAGAGTGAAAGAATGACCCTATCAAGGCAAGGAAGGAAAACATCTTAGAAGGAAAGAATAATTCAGTGTGGGCTGGGACAAGTGTGAGAATCAGACTCATGGGATGACTTCACAGCTTGCTCAATGTTTTATTTGGTACTTTTTAATGCTATTTTCCTTAATAATAGCATTGCAGCTTGATTAGAGTTTTTGTGCTGACTACAAATTACTGTTTTATATTCCACATCATGCGGGAAGCCTGTAAACTCTCAAAAAGACAAGCTGAGGTAAGGTAAAACCAGCCCTTATCTGAGCATTGGAATTAATTGAAATAGTTCCTTAATTAATGGGGCCCAATGCTTTGACAGCCCAGGCACTTCTGGCAGATTGCTCCTTGTCGTGCCCTCCGAGGAGAACACAGCACATCCAGATGTGCAGTGACAGCTGGGCTGAGGGGTCTGCGGGGATCTTTTCCCTCCCTCACCGCAGCCCTGCAGGGAGGCTGGAGATCATCCCAGGCCTCTCTTTGTGCTCTCCTGAGTTCTTTTTCCTGCAGTTCACACCTGCACAGGCAGGAGCTGCTCCCAGCCCTCCCCCTGGAGCAGCCCTGCAGGCTCCTCTGGCTCCATCCTAGCAGTGAAGCCTGGCTCTAGGCTGAGCCCAGCCCTGTCCCTCACACTGCAGGGGCTGCTTTCCAGACAGCTCTCACCAGACTGAAGTGAGTGTTGATTTAGGGGCAGCACTCTTCAGCCTCGTCAGGTTTTGGTGGTGCTCACCAGAGCCAGAGCAAGTTCCAGCTCACAGGTGCAGGGACCTGTGCAGGCTATTTCAGGTTTCACTGAATCTTCTACATTTTGTTGTAGAAGAGATTTTTTTTTTCCCTTTTTCATTTCTAAGTCATAGAGGATTCGCATTTTGTCTTGCCCTGCAGGGGTTTCTGGAGAAAGACTGAACTAAAACCCAGAGACAGACTTTCTTAGAAACATGATATCAAAGAAATTGGAGAGAAAAAAATCTCTGTGTGATCAGTATCTTCTTTTGGATTACTATGGGAAAAAACAAACAGTTTGGTCTGGGGGGGATGGAGCATTCCCCACGTGGAAAGAACTGGGTTTGTTCAGCCTGGAGAGGAGAAGGCTTCAGGCTGACCTGACTGTGGCTTCCAGCACCCGAAGGTCCTGCAGGATGGAGAGAAACTGTTCACAGGAGCAGGCAGGGACAGGAAAAGGGGAATGGCTTCAAAGGGAAGGAGGGAAGGTACAGAGCAGACATTGGGAAGAAATTCCTCCCTGGGAGGGTGGGCAGCCCTGGCACAGGTGCCCAGAGCAGCTGGGGCTGCCCCTGGATCCCTGGCAGTGCCCAAGGCCAGGCTGGACAGGGCTGGGACACCCTGGGACAGTGGGAGGTGACCCTGGGACAGCGGGAGGTGACCCTGCCATGGCAGGGGTGGCCCTGGATGGGCTTTAGGGTCCCTTCCAACCCAGGCCTTTCAGTGATTCTGTGATTTTTGCCCTTTTCCCCTGGTTTGCTGCTTGGATTTCTGCATTTGTGACAGTGAGGGCACCACACCCCTCTGAGATCTCTGCCAGGGCAAACACCAGGACAGAGCACTGCGAATCTGAATTCCCCCTGAGCAGGGGAACTCTCCAGGGAACATTTTCTGCCTTAAGGACTGCTGAGAAACACTGATTTCAGAGAGACTTTCCATCGGAAAGCCTCCTCAGCTCCCCTCCTCCTCCTGCAGAGCTGACAGCCACCTGCAGCCAGGGAAGAGGGTGGAGGCAGCAGGAAATAAGGTCCATGCATTTTGGACATGAATGTACCTGATGAGGAAATCACTCCTAAACTGCTCCATTTGCCACACAGATTATTCCTGTTCCAGGAATGTTCTGGAGAATGCCTGGGCATGCCTCCTCTGGGGGATGAGGGATGACAGCATCTCTTCTGTAGGAATTATCTGGAGCTTTTAAGCTGTTCCAGTACACAGAACTCTTTTGTTTCTGTAATTGATGCTGCCCAGTCAGGGAAAAGAAATGTGTCTTTGGCTGGGAAAGAAAAAATACCCAAGAGCTGCATCATATTTCCTAGGAGCAGAGGCACCATAGCAACAGTTGTCTTTCAGTGCATCCCTGAAAGGCTCTCAGGGTGCTGAGGAACTCAGCACACGTGGGCTGCTGCACCTGCCAGGTAATCACACTGAAAACCTGCACACAACACCTCCTCCTCTCTGTGTTTGTGCTTTCCCATGACCACACAGCACAATATTTCCCTCCTGTCAAAGGAATTTTAATGGGGACTTCATTGGTAGAGCTGCTTGGCTTTGGTAATCTCTGATGGAATACTTTGTTTGGGTGGGAAATTTTATTGTGTGTGTGGAAAATAATAGAAAATCCCAAACATGTGTGAAAGGACTAGCTTTTATTAGATGAATGTGCTGTAAAAAAGTTTGGAAAGATATCATTCCCTTTAGTATTTTTTATAATCAATGAATTATTTTTTAGCTTGGAATTTAATTAATAGTAAATTGAGATTGAAACAATAACACAGTATTTCAAGCATCATAACATAAAACGTTTTGATTGAGTAATTTTTTTCCTTCGGTTTATGAAAATGTCAAGTCTATCCAAAATCAAGTCAGGAAAAATGTTTGAAAATTCTTCTGGGATGAGAAAGCTTTTTCCTGCCCAGCTCTGTTCTCCTTCTTGCATATTAACACTGCCTGGCTCCCCTTGCTGGGTGTGGCTCTTTTGTCATTCTTTTATGAGAACTTGGATGGAAAATTAAGCCACATGCTGATTAACTTAGGATGAGTGGCCAAACCCCCCTGTCCTCCTTGCACTGACTCTGTCCAGGTTTAACACAGATCCTGGGGGAGAGCACGTGGAGTTACAGTTTAAATGCTCCTGAAACCTGCATTCCCTCCACAAGAGATGCCAGCAGGCAGAAGCAGAGGCTGAGAGCAGAGGTTTGCCCTCCTGCTGCTCACACTGGGTCCGTGCTGGGCTTTCCATGCTGGAGTGCCAGCCAGCTCCCTCCTTTGCCCAGAACCCGTGATGATCTGTCATTTCAGTGCTGTGAACAGCTCTGCTGGGGGGGGTCTCTGCTTTGCTGGGACTCCCTGCACGGTGGTGCTTGCACAGGGACGGGAATGGCTGGGGGCATCCCTGGGGGCATCCCTGGGGGCATCCCTGGGAACATCCCTGGGAACATCCCTGGGGGCATCCCTGGGGGCATCCCTGGGAACATCCCTGGGAACATCCCTGGGAACATCCCTGGGGGCCTCCCTGGGAGCATCCCTGGGAGCATCCCTGGGAACATCCCTGGGGGCATCCCTGGGGGCATCCCTGGGGGCATCCCTGGGGGCATCCCTGAGAACATCCCTGGGAACATCCCTGGGGGCATCCCTGGGAACATCCCTGGGGGCATCCCTGGGGGCATCCCTGGGGGCATCCCTGGGAACATCCCTGGGAACATCCCTGGGAACATCCCTGGGGGCATCCCTGGGAACATCCCTGGGGGCATCCCTGGGGGCATCCCTGGGAACATCCCTGGGGGCATCCCTGGGAACATCCCTGGGAACATCCCTGGGAACATCCCTGGGGGCATCCCTGGGAACATCCCTGGGGGCATCCCTGGGAACATCCCTGGGAACATCCCTGGGGGCATCCCTGGGAACATCCCTGGGGGCATCCCTGGGAACATCCCTGGGAACATCCCTGGGAACATCCCTGGGAACATCCCTGGGAACATCCCTGGGGGCATCCCTGGGAACATCCCTGGGGGCATCCCTGGGAACATCCCTGGGAACATCCCTGGGAACATCCCTGGGGGCATCCCTGGGGGCATCCCTGGGAACATCCCTGGGAACATCCCTGGGGGCATCCCTGGGGGCATCCCTGGGGGCATCCCTGGGAACATCCCTGGGAGCATCCCTGGGAACATCCCTGGGGGCATCCCTGGGGGCCTCCCTGGGGGCCTCCCTGGGGGCATCCCTGGGAACATCCCTGGGGGCCTCCCTGGGGGCCTCCCTGGGGGCATCCCTGGGAACATCCCTGGGAACATCCCTGGGGGCATCCCTGGGGGCATCTCTGGGGGCATCCCTGGGCCCTGTCAGCTCCTAATCTGAGCTGCCAAGGCTGCCTGAGCCCTGCAGCCACGGTGGGATCTGCTGCTGCTGGTGTGACACAGGACAGGGACCCAGCACCACAGGCTGGGCAGGGCTGAGTGTGGCAGCTCCTCACAGTTCTGTTCTGGTCTCTCTGTTCTGGTCTCTCTGTTCTGGTCTCTCTGTTCTGGTCTCTGAGTGTGGCACCTGCTCACAGCTCTGTTCTGGTCTCTGGTCTCTGAGTGTGGCACCTCCTCACAACTCTGTTCTGGTCTCTCTGTTCTGGTCTCTGTGTTTGGGTCTCTGCTCAGTGTGGCACTTCCTCACAGCTGTGTTCTGGTCTCTGTGTGTGACATCTCCTCACAGCTCTGTTCTGGTCTCTGTGTTCTGGTCTCTGCTCAGTGTGGCACCTGCTCACAGCTCTGTTCTGGTCTCTGGTCTCTGAGTGTGGCACCTGCTCACAGCTCTGTTCTGGTCTCTGGTCTCTGCTCAGTGTGGCACCTGCTCACAGCTCTGTTCTGGTCTCTGTGTTCTGGTCTCTGGTCTCTGCTCAGTGTGGCACCTGCTCACAGCTCTGTTCTGGTCTCTGGTCTCTGAGTGTGGCACCTGCTCACAGCTCTGTTCTGGTCTCTCTGTTCTGGTCTCTGAGTGTGGCACCTGCTGACGGCTCTGTTCTGGTCTCTCCTTGCTGCAGCTGCCGAGAGAACACCAGGTGGCCCTCTCCTCCATCACTTACATCGGCTGTGCTCTGTCCATCCTCTGCCTGACGATCACCCTGGTCACGTTCGCCGTGCTGTCGTGAGTAATTTTAACCTGGTGCCTGCTGAGCAGCCAGCACGCGGCAGGGCAAGCAGGATCCCTTCAGCTGCTCGGGATAAAACAAAGGCTATTGATTCTACAGCCTTCCTTAATTAGATTCTGCACATGTCTTTGTAACACTTGGTTGGTTATTTCTAAATTACTTTCATTTCCTGAAATGGGATGGTCTTTATATAGCAAGCTATTTCAATCTCGTGGGAGATTTTAATTCTTTTTTAACTGTCCATGCTTTGCTATAGTTCAGGAGTCTTGCAAAGAGCTCGTAGGAGGCCGTGGTCTGGACTCCAGCAGGATCCTGGTGAGCAGGGGCTGCAGGACCACCCCCTCTGCCCCCACACCTTTGGGGTGCTCGGGGGGGACAGACAGACTTGGTGCTTCCCCCCCATCCCGTCTGTCAGGCAGGGTGCTCAGGAGTGCCCAGGAAGGAAGGCTCGGGCAGCACTGCCTGCCTCTGGTTTCACACAGCTTGTACACACTTCCCTCAGGCAGCCCACGGGTGTGCTCAGGGCTCTGGCTGCTCTCCTTCAGCCTGGGTTTCTGTGCTGCTCTAGTGGGGTGAAGGACGCTGTAAGCAGTGTGAGATTCTCTCCATGGCTCGGGCTTAGAAACCTCTGCACCTCCTGCCCAAAGCAGGCAGCCCTGTGAGGGCTCCCTGTGCCCAGGGCACTCAGGACCTCTATTCCTGTTTATGTTCCCCTAGTGACAAAGGAGCTTGAGGCCCAGCTGGGCTTGATACAAACATTTCTGGAAAAAAGCTTTCCGAAAGGTTTGTGTCTAAATAAGAAACAGAAGGGTGAAGTAACTTGTCCTGACCCTGACTAAGGGTGAAGTAACTTGTCCAAGGCTGAGCAGCACTTTGGGAGTAGAGCAAGGAGTGGGATTCTTGTCTCCTTTCACACACTAAACCATATTGTTCCCACTTTGGAGTTTGAGCCTTGTTTTCTGTGCCTAAGCATGTATTTTGGACATCCTGTAAAGAGGCCAGTTTCTAGGGAAAAGGACCAGCTGAATCTCAGTGCACTGATTGCAATGCTTGTTTTTTCCAGACCTGAATTATTTATTATTTCCAAGTTTCGAGGTCTGTGTTGGTCGTACTTGGACTAAGGGCATAACGTGTGGCAAAATCCACTCTAAATAGTCCAAATCTGCCTCTCTGACATTGTGCTGTTGGCATGTTCAGGCTGAGGGGAATGATCTTCTCCGTCTTAGTCTGAGCTGAGGGCAAAATTGGGTGTTAGAGTGCTTAGAAAGGAAGAAGGAGCAAAAGGAGGAGGTGCAGCAGGGCTGAAAGCTCCTCGAGGAGCTGGAGGCAAGCAGAAGACTTGGAAGAGAGCCTGGAGCCAGCTGACTGTCACAGGGTTCAGCAGCCCACCTACACACAGCACCCTTCAAACTGCCAGCTGAAAGCAATTCCATTATCTTTTCACTGGAGAGCAGGGTCTCGTTAAGCAGCTGAAGTGGAATTTTGCAATGTGCTGTTGGATGACTGTGACATAAGTGGAGAAGAATCTGGCAAGTTCTTTGCTGCTCCACGTGCTGGCAGTGGCAGCCCCTTCCCAGGAGGGCAGCGAGCCCTGCTCCCCTCCCGGGTGGCACTGCCCAGCTGTGGCACACGGAGCTCCCCAGCACAGAGCCACTGGCAGCTGGCACAGCATCCTCTGAGTTCCTTTTGGGATCTCAGCCCTGCTTGTCCTCTCCCCCCGAGGGGCAGCAGGAGGGTGCATTGCAATGGGAACCTGTTATCACCAGGACTGTTTGTTTTTCAAAGAGAACAGAATTTAAGGCAAGCCTGAGATGTTCAGATCAATGTTTTTGTTTTCTGTTTCCTATTTTGGGATGAGAACAGAAACACGAGGTCAGCAGACTTCCAGGAAAGCCTGTTCTTGTCAGATTTCCAGCTGGTTTTGGAAAAGCCAGGGGAGATATGTTCCGATGATGTTGAAACCACAGTCAGGTCCCTGTCAAGACAGGCACTGCCCATCTGTGCATGGAGCTGTCGTTCCTGTGCTCAGAAGTTATATTTGCATAAACCAGAACTGGAACCAAAGTCTTTTCCCATTCCCTTATTTCCCAGAACGGCAAAGACCAACCAACCAAAGGCAGAGCTCTGGCACAGAGGGGGCACAGGTGCCACGTGCTTTCTGTGAGGAGCGGGTGTGACCCCCTGGGCAGCCCAGCCCCTCCAGGACCAAGCCCTTGCTGGCATTCTGGCTCTGGCCACCCCTCCAGTCAGAGCTCTGCTGCCTGCAGGGGAGCAGGGGGTGCCCAGGCTGCGCTCAGGTGCTGCCCTCGCTGCTGGCAGGAGAGCCCCCAAGGCCCCAGGGTCACCCCAGCCACACCAAGAGCCAGCTCAGAGCTTGCTGCTGCGTGCCCTGGTGGCCCTGGAGCCCAGCTGAGGTGTTTCTGTGCCCTGCAGGTCTGTCAGCACCATCCGCAACCAGCGCTACCACATCCACGCCAACCTGTCGAGCGCCGTGCTGCTGGCCCAGGCCCTGCTGCTGGCCAGCTTCCAGCTCAGCCCCGCAACCGTGAGTCTCAGGGGTCCCTGGGGCAGCCCAGCCCCCCAGCCGTGAGTCTCAGGGGTCTCTGGGATGGCTCAGGCCCCCAGCCGTGAGTCTCAGGGGTCCCTGGGGCAGCCCAGCCCCCCAGCCGTGAGTCTCAGGGGTCCCTGGGGCAGCCCAGCCCCCCAGCCGTGAGTCTCAGGGGTCCCTGGGGCAGCTCAGGGGTCTCTGGGGTGGCTCAGCCCCCCAACCGTGAGTCTCAGGGGTCCCTGGGGCAGCCCAGGCAGCTCAGGCTCGCACCAGGGGAGGTTCTGCCAGGGGAGAGCTGCCTGTGGCACACCCTGGCCAGAAATGCATCCTGCTGCAGGGGAGCTGCTCAGGCAGGGTGCCAGGTCCAACCATCACACTGGCACCCAGAACAGCCCAGGCAGAGGGAGACCAATGGGCCAAGTTAACAGCATCACTCACCTGTACACCCAGTTTCTTTCCACAGTTCATTTTAAAAGTGCAGTTTAAAGTAGCACAAGGTCTTTGATGGGAAGTTCCACCTGGAGAGCAGAAACAAAACCTGACTTTACAATAAACTTCCAGGGTGCTCTGTGTTTGTGCTGGTAAAAAACTTGGCTACTTTTGTGACCAGCTGCTGCTCCACATTACTTTTCAGAGGCAGCCAGAGGTCTCTGTTGTTGGGGGGTGGTGGTGGGGGTATTTTTTTCTCCGTGGAAGTAAATGTGAGGTTTGCACATTGTTCATTTTGCCAATACAACAGCTACCTAAATTTATATTCAGCTCAGATGGGATCCCTTGAGTTTCTGTTACGTTTATAAATAACTGGAATGCCTGGTTTGCACAGGCAGTCATTACCTGAGGACCTCAAAGCACTCTGGAAAACTAAGTTCGTGTTCTTTTGCTGTTTTACATTCGGGTGGGTCCTGAATGAATCGTGCAATGTGCAAGGGAGAAAGTGAGAGGGGGTGGTTTAGAAGGAAAACGAAATGGAGACATTGGAGAGCCCAAAAGATGAAGCTGAAGACAGTAGAAACCAGGCATGAAAATAATCCTCTCTAAGTAGAGAGCTAAGACCCCGTGTGAAGGACACGGGCTTGAGGGCGGCGGGAGGCTCGCTCCGCACGGCAGCGAGAGGATTCTCACAGGGCTGGCTGTGTCATCCTTCCCAAAGTGTCAGACAGTTCAGCCGAGTCCCTCAGATGGGCTGTGAAAGCCTCGCTGCAGCTCAGCAAGGCCAGCCTGGCCCTCAGCGTGCTCCGTGCGTGGAGCTCCAGCTGCGTGGGCTGCTGGGGGAGGAGGAGGAGGAGGAGGAGGAGGAGGAGGAGGAGGAGGAGAGCCACCTTCTGCAGGGACCAGCCCCAGGGCCACCCTCTGTGTGCTGGGAGGAGGAGGAGGAGGAGGAGAGCCACCTTCCACAGGGACCAGCCCCAGTGCCACCCTGCATGTGCTGCTGTGGGGAGGAGGAGGAGGAGGAGGAGGAGGAGGAGGAGGAGGAGAAGGAGGAGAGCCACCTTCCGCAGGGACCAGCCCCAGTGCCACCCTGCATGTGCTGCTGTGGGGCTGCTGGGGGAGGAGGAGGAGGAGGAGAAGGAGGAGAGCCACCTTCCGCAGGGACCAGCCCCAGGGCCACCCTCTGTGTGCTGCTGTGAGGAGGAGGAGGAGGAGGAGGAGGAGGAGGAGGAGGAGGAGGAGGAGGAGGAGGAGGAGAGCCACCTTCCGCAGGGACCAGCCCCAGGGCCACCCTCTGTGTGCTGCTGTGAGGAGGAGGAGGAGGAGGAGGAGGAGGAGGAGGAGGAGGAGGAGGAGGAGGAGGAGGAGGAGGAGGAGGAGGAGAAGGAGAAGGAGAAGGAGGAGAGCCACCTTCCACAGGGACCAGCCCCAGTGCCACCCTGCGTGTGCTGCTGTGGGAGGAGGAGGAGGAGGAGGAGGAGGAGGAGGAGGAGGAGGAGGAAGAAGAAGAAGAAGAGAGCCGCCTTCCGCAGGGACCAGCCCCAGTGCCACCCTGCATGTGCTGCTGTGGGGAGGAGGAGGAGGAGGAGGAGGAGGAGGAGGAGGAAGAGAGCCGCCTTCCGCAGGGACCAGCCCCAGGGCCACCCTCTGTGTGCTGGGAGGAGGAGGAGGAGGAGGAGGAGGAGGAGAAGAGCCACCTTCTGCAGGGACCAGCCCCAGGGCCACCCTCTGTGTGTTGCTCTGGGGAGGAGGAGGAGGAGGAGGAGGAGGAGGAGGAGGAGGAGGAGGAGGAGGAGGAGGAGGAGAGCCACCTTCTGCAGGGACCAGCCCCAGGGCCACCCACCTTCAGGACCTGCCTTGGTCACACTCAGGCCCTGCTGGCTTTGTCCAGCCTGTGAAACTCTCTCAGGCTCAGGCTGCAGTTCAGGGGGTGCAGATTTCCTCTTGACCCCATCCCAAACCCTCTTTGGTGAAATGGGGATGGCAGCGTGAGGAGGGGACACCTGCTTTACACCCCAGGCTTTGAGAAAGGAAATGCTTCACAGAATCCCTGGGTTTTAGCCCTGCCTCCTCTCTAAGAGCTGTGATTGTTGGGGATAACTCTGTGGAGATCTGGAAGTCGACAGACCTGATGCAAACACTGTCTGCTGGGCTTTTATTTTTATGCTTTGTCCTCTTGGGATCCGGGGGTTGTGATTCATCCTTTTATTGGTCTCCTGTCGTTACCCACTCCTGACTAGCTTTGACAGCAGCCTAAATGCCTTTAATTGCAGCTTTAATTGAGCTGCTGAGGGTGCTTTGCAGAGAGAGGGAGGCAGCGCTTGCACCAGCAGGTGCCAGGCTGCAGTCTCTGCCAGGGCTGCTGCGTGGGCTGAGCCCTTCTGGGAGCCTGCAGGACCCTCTGTGTCCCCTGACGAGGCTGGCATCGCTCCCTGCCCTGAGCCTGCCCGTCCTGTCCCCCCTCTGGCTCTGGGCAATTGCAGCTTTGAGTGCAGGTGTGGCACTCAGCACTCCCTGCTCTTTTCAGGTGCGTTAGGTAATGATTTACAATTCATTCCACAGCAATTTTGCTTTTCTAGAATAACAGTGGATTTTTTTTCTTTAGTAGAATAATAGTGATTTTTAACCACAAAGCTCTGTCTTCACAAATGGGACTTTAATCTTTCCAGTACAACTAATTTATTCATTTATTTATAAAAAGCTGGTCATTGACACCTATCATCAATAGTTAACTGATCATGGCATATTCCAGGAAGGCAGTTCTTCCCAAAGCCAGGATGTCTTTTTATGTCTTTATATTACTGAGACACAGGAAAATGAAAATTGAAGTATAAGGTGTGAGCCAGCACTGGGTTTTTCCCAGCCCAAAAATCTAATGTCTCTACTATCTGCAGTTCTGGATCAGGGTATTTATCTCTTTCTCACTCAATACTCCTGCCTGGAATTGCTGGGGACATCCAAAAGGAGAGGTGAAACAACCTGCTTTTGTTTGTGATACAGCTGTAAAATTACCTATCTGTTTTAAGACTGTCCTCAGGAAAAAAATGACAAATATTTCCTGGCCTTTCTGCAAGCCTGCCTTACCTTCTCCTCAGCAGTGGCAGGGCAGACCTGGCTGCTGGCTGGGCTGCTTTTGCTGTTCCACACAGCCCCAGCTGCCAGCCCTAAGAGCAGCAGGACCAAGATCTGCCTTTTTCGGGCGTTCTGCCGAAGGTGGGAGTTTCACAGGGTGCAGAGGAGGGACCTGCTTGGCTTTAGTGTGGGAAGGCTCAGCCCCTCAGGGCGTTCACTGAAGGCAATTTGCCCTGTAAGAGTAACTGCTAAGCAATAATTAAGGTAAAAAAACCCAACCAGAATGAGCAGCAACTCTGCTGTGGGTTTTATGTACAAAATCTGCAATAGGTATTATACAAAATTCTATCCAGACCAGCCTCCTGCTACTTCACTGCGTGCTTTTTTCTGCTGCTTTGTGATTCATGTTGTTTGGCTGCTCTAAGGTTGGAAAATATCCCTTTGACAGAACTAGCCTGTGCGTCAGCTTTATGTTGCATTTAGATTTTTGTGGACTAATCTTCTGGTAGAAATCAAAAGGCATTAAAGTGGATTTTATAGCCTTATGATAAAATTAACTGGAAAGGCTCTTGCAGCTTTTGTCAATAAGCTAATCTGGTTTAATAATATGTCACTGAACTTTGTGGAATACTAAACCACATACAGACCTCAGTTACACAAATTAACCCCAAATTTATTGCTTTTGAGCACAGGTAGTCCCACTGGATTTGCATGAGAATGTCCTTGCACAAGTCCAAGTGAGCCTGGGCAGGAAAGGCTCCATTATCATTGCACTCCCCAGTGCCAACGTTTCAGTTTTCACTGGAGTACAAAATCCCAAATCATCAGCACAAAGAACAAAAGCCAGCCCAGCCCAGCCCAGCCCAGCCCCCACAGCAGGGGGAGCTGACCACTGACACCTGAGGCAGCAAACTGGTTCCTACTGGTGCAGCTGCCCCAGCACAGCCTGCAGCCCTCCTGGGGCTGAGGGGGGAAAAGCCTTCCCAGCCTGGGCTGGGGGCAAGCAGCCCCTGGGGCCTGAGCAGGGGCACAGAGGGTGGCACAGAGCAGGGCACAGAGGGTGGCACAGAGCAGGGCACTGAGGGATGGTAAAACTGCAGGACATAGAGCAGGGCACAGAGGGGTGGCACAGAGGGATGGCACAGCTGCAGGGCACAGTGTCCATCCAGCAGCCTGCCACACACAGGGCTGAGCTGAGCTGAGCTGGGGCAGAGCAAACCAGGTCCTCTCATGGGCATCGCCCTGGTGACATCCCTGTGGGGACATCGCCCTGTGGGGACATCCCTGGGGGGACATCACCCTGGGGACATCCCTGCAGTCACCTCTGCTCTGTCCCTGAGTGATGGGCACAGCCACTCTGCTGAGACCTCCTTGAAAGAGTGAGTGGGGAAGGGAAAGGAGAGAGTGGGGAAAGGGGAAAGGGGAGAGTGAGGAAAGGGAAAGCAGAGAGTGAGGAAAGGGAAAGCAGAGAGTGGGGAAAGGGGAAAGGAGAGAGTGAGGGAAGGGAAAAGCAGAGAGTGAGGGAAGGGAAAGCAGAGAGTGAGGAAGGGGAAAGGAGAGAGTGAGGGAAGGGAAAAGGGGAGAGTGAGGGAAGGGAAAGCAGAGAGTGAGGGAAGGGGAAAGCAGAGAGTGGGGAAAGGGAAAGCAGAGAGTGAGTGAGGAAAGGCCAGTGGGGGGCCCTGAGGCAGGGGAAGAAGAAAGGATTCCATTCTGTTTTTAAGGCTGGTCAGCCAGAGGCATAGAGGAGAATTGCAGATGGCTGAGAGGAGCAGCTGCAGGGAGAGCAGGCAGCAGGGTACAGACAGCACTTGCACCCCACTTCTCTGACTCCTGTATTGATTACAGGCTCAGCAGGCAGATGCAGACACTCAGCTTTGATTCCCTAAATATTTTGTAGACTTGAATGGGAGTGTTGCTCCTACTGTTATAAATAAATAACACATCTGGATTTCCACACCACATTTGGCAATGCTGTTAGGGGGCTTTTTATTATTATTTTTTTAAAGGTAAGAGGATTTGTTACTCTGAAGCTATCTGAAAATGCAGTAGAAAAATGAAATTGTCTATTGCTTCCTAAGACAGTTTTACTCCAGTGATTTAGCATTTAGCCTGTAAATGTCTATAGAAGTTAAAAAAAAAAAGAAAACTGATGTGACTGTATCACAAAGAACTAATGTGTTCATTTTTACTCCTAATTTAGCTGCCTTGCAAGATATTGGCCATTCTCCTTCATTTTTTCTTCCTGAGTGCATTTGCATGGATGCTGGTGGAAGGATTTCATCTTTACAGCATGGTGATCAAAGTATTTGGGTCAGAAGAAAGCAAGCACTTATATTATTATGGAATTGGATGGGGTAAGCATTTAGCAGCTGCTTGCTTTAGTCTCCTCACTATGGGACAAGATTATACTCAGAAGCATATTTGAAATTGTCATCTTGTGGTCACAGTTTGCTCACTGAGGGCAGGTCTGCTGGATGAGAACATGCACCATTTTTCTGACTGCAGTGGGGCTTGCAGAAGTGCAGTCCTTGAGGCACGGCAGTGCAGGGCATGCCACAGCCTCTGCAGGCCAGACCAGACCCTTGGCTGCCCCACCAGAGCCAGCCCTGAGGGAGGGAGGGAGGGAGGGAGGTGTCACCACACTGCTGTGCTCCTTTTTTGGTTCTCACTCACACCAGAGCCTTCTTCCATCTGCACCCTGCAAAGTCACGTGTGAAAAAGGGCACAGGGGTAGCAGGAGGCTTCATGGGCTGGAGCCTTGCTGAAGCAAAGCTTTTCAGTCCCCCCATTTGCAGGTGACAGAGTTTGTGGTGCTGGATGTTTTCCCACTCCAGGCAGTTTCCTTTCCTGCAGAAACTGCCACAGAGTGAGGACTTTGTTCTGAGCTGCCAAATGACATAAATTCCATAATTTCCTGTTATTTGTTGCCCAGATCTGATGTAACACAGCAGAAGAAAATCACAGAAAATGAACTTCCCAATATAAATTGGGAGAATATACTCATCCCCATCAAGCAAAGTAGATCTTTTCATCATTGGAGGGAAATACACTTTCTTTTGTGTCCAATGCTTCATCTTTCTCAATAAATGACATACTTAGGCTTTTAGAATTGATGTCCTAAAATTGTTTTGAATTATCTGCCACAGAGTTTCTACAGCCTGGGTTTTTTTGTATTCTTTGGGGCTTTTCCTTGTATAGAACTCACAGAAGCTTTCAAAATACAATGCTTCTTAACTGCAGAGGATACCCCATATCTATAAATATATCTTCATATAAATATATAAATATTTATAAATGTGCTTCTAGCTGCAGTTATTAAAGAATGGAAATACTTCTTCCAAAAATGCTTCTTCTGGCAGTGCTGGAAAACTTTACACAATTTGTGAGGATGATAGTGGCAAAATTAAGCAGAAATTGCCTGCCAGAGAATTTTGTAAAACCCTCATGCAGAAAACCTAAAGAATTAAAAAGAAAATTGATACTTTAAGCTATCATGTCTAATACTCTGTCTGGGACCTGTTTATTAAATTCTGTAAGATGATCAAAGCTCAAACCTTCACATTTTATTAAATCATACAGGAATTAGCAGGCAATCATTTAATATTTGAGTGGATGGCTTTCACTGCCTTCAGAACTGCTGGCAGTGAATCTCTGGCCTCCTCTCCAGCTCCTGGCCTGGAATGAAGTGGCACAACAGGGCCAGAGCAGCTCTGACACCAGGAGCAGATCTGCCTCTGTGAGATTTGGGTGATTCCTGAGTCACCAGATCTGCCTCTGTGTGATTTGGGTGATTTAATTCCTGAGTCACCAGGAGCAGATCTGCCTCTGTGTCATTTGTGTGATTTAATTCCTGTGTCACCAGGACCAGAACTGCCTCTCTGTGATTTGGGTGATTCCTGAGTCACCAGGAGCAGATCTGCCTCTGTGAGATTTGTGTGATGTAATTCCTGTGTCACCAGGAGCAGATCTGCCTCTGTGTGATTTGGGTGATTTAATTCCTGTGTCACCAGAACTGCCTCTGTGAGATTTGGGTGATGTAATTCCTGTGTCACCAGGAGCAGATCTGCCCCTGTGTGATTTGGGTGATTCCTGAGTCACCAAAACTGCCTCTGTGTCATTTGTGTAATTCCTGTGTCACCAGGAGCAGATCTGCCTCTGTGAGATTTGGGTGATTTAATTCCTGTGTCACCAGGAGCAGATCTGCCTCTCTGTGATTCCTGTGTCACCAGGAGCAGATCTGCCCCTGTGTCATTTGTGTGATGTAATTCCTGTGTCACCAGGAGCAGATCTGCCTCTCTGTGATTCCTGTGTCACCAGGAGCAGATCTGCCTCTGTGGGATTTGGGTGATTTAATTCCTGTGTCACCAGGAGCAGATCTGCCCGTGTGCAATTTGTGTAATTCCTGTGTCACCAGGAGCAGATCTGCCCCTGTGTGATTTGTGTGATTTAATTTCTGTGTCACCAGGAGCAGATCTGCCTCTGTGTCATTTGTGTGATGTAATTCCTGTGTCACCAGGAGCAGATCTGCCTCTCTGTGATTTGTGTGATTTAATTTCTGTGTCACCAGGAGCAGATCTGCCTCTCTGTGATTCCTGTGTTATCCCATGAACGTTCCTCCACCTCCTGGGGCACAGCCCACTGCACCAGTCAAAACCACCTGGAAACAGAGCTTCCTCTAAACACAGAAATCTTGCAGACCTCTGGCACATTTATGTTCAATCAGTCAGTTTTAACTGAGTTTGCTGGGTGTGGTGCTCTGGATACCCAAAACTCAGCACTCTTGTCCTCTCAGCTGCTATTCGTGCACCCCTGTGAGGAACTCTGCTCTCCCCCCTAAGTCGTTCTGAATTCTTGAGCAAAAATGCACTCACCTGGGGGAACGTGGTAAAAATACTGCTTAAAACAGGGCAGTCCATAAACCAAAGCCAGGCTTAAACAGGATAGTGATTCCCAGGGAAATTAGCACTGATGCAGTTTAACAGTTAAACTAGTACTGTATTAACAAGTCATCTTGTCTGACATCAGTTAATTAATGTTGGATTAAACAGCTGCGGGAGGATGTCAAGTTAGCCTCAATTTGAAGATGGCTCTGAGCTGTTCTGTTCATACAAAATCTAGCAGAGCTGGCAGGGCTCACTGAAATGTACTTTTATTCCTAACAATGCCTCTGGATCTGCCTTTCTCTGCCCTGCTGCAGGCTGCCCGCTGGTGATCTGTGTCATTTCTGCCACCTCGTCCCTGGACAGCTATGGAGAGAGTGGCAAGTGAGTGTGAAACCCCTCCCTGCAGGTGCCACGGGGTGCAGAGCTGGTGGGGAGGAAACCTGTGAGTGTGTTAACTGGGCTGTGGTGCTGCAGGATCCCCCTGAGCAGCAGGGCAGAGAGGCTGCAAAGGATGGCTTGTGCAGGGATGTTGTTAAACACAGAAGCCTCAAGTCTGCTTTTCACAGAGATGATGCACAGAAAGCTCCTGAGATCTCTTCCTGCTTTTCACTGGAGAGTCCTCAGTGAGCTCCCTGCTCAGGGGGAAAAGCTTGCACCAGGATGAGAGTAATCATTGATTAAAGATGTTCAATCTTCCGGAAAAACTGCAGTTACCCACCTGGAAACTGGAATGGATAATGCCCAAAACTTTGAAAATTAATTTCCTTTCTAATTTAGGAAAAGAAGAGCAAAATTATCTGAAAGAACACGATAGGATTTGCTGATTTCACAGGTGGTGAACAGGTCCCTGGCTGTGTTTGCCAGCCCCTTCCCCACCACAGCCGGGGGAGGCAGGGAGGGCTGCGGTCTGTCTCTGGCTGCAATGAGACAAATTCACTGCAGTGAGACATTTCAGAGTGCTCCAGCCCTGGCACAGCCCGAGGCCGAGGACACCAGGACAGCAAATTGCAGATAAAACATTTCCTCCTCCCATCTGTGCCCCCCTGTGAGGGGGGGCTGGGGCAGAGGGGTGTCACTGGCCGTGTGACAAACCCAGGTGAGATCCCACCTTGGGTCCCCAGCGTCAGGGAGGAGGAGCCTTGTCCTGATGGGCTGTCATGCTCTGGCTTTCAAATTCATCTTCTTGCACTCTCTTTTGGTTGTTTTATAAGTTGTTTTTTTAAATTAATAACATTACTGACTAAATGACTGTGTGTTTGCTCTGGAACATCTCTGATCCCCCTGCAGCTGCTGGCTCTCCCTGGAGGACGGAGCGATCTGGGCTTTTGTGGCACCAGCCATGTTTGTCATTCTGGTAGGTACAGGCACAGCTGGCAGGGCAGGTGGGCTGGGCTGGGCTGCCAGGTGAGTTTGGGCTCAGGTAGGGCAGGTGGGCTGGGCTGGGCTGCCAGGTGAGTTTGGGCTCAGGCAGGGCAGGGCTGCCAGGTGAGTTTGGGCTCAGGTAGGGCAGGTGGGCTGGGCAGGGCAGGGCTGTAGGGTGAGTTTGGGCTCAGGTAGGGCAGGTGGGCTGGGCTGGGCTGCCAGGTGAGTTTACAGGGCTCAGGCAGGACAGGGCTGCCCAGGTGAGTTTGGGCTCAGGTAGGACAGGGCTGCCCAGGTGAGTTTGGGTTCAGGCAGGGCAGGGCTGCCCAGGTGAGTTTGCAGGGCTGCCCAGGTGAGTTTGCAGGGCTCAGGTAGGGCAGGGCTGCCCAGGTGAGTTTACAGGGCTCAGGTAGGACAGGGCTGCCCAGGTGAGTTTGCAGGGCTGCCCAGGTGAGTTTGCAGGGCTCAGGTAGGGCAGGGCTGCCCAGGTGAGTTTGGGTTCAGGTAGGACAGGGCTGCCCAGGTGAGTTTGCAGGGCTGCCCAGGTGAGTTTGGGCTCATGTAGGGCAGGGCTGCCCAGGTGAGTTTGCAGGGCTCAGGTAGGACAGGGCTGCCCAGGTGAGTTTGCAGGGCTGCCCAGGTGAGTTTGGGCTCATGTAGGGCAGGGCTGCCCAGGTGAGTTTGCTGGCAGGTGTGCACTGCTGGCACACAAGCACTCCCCAGCAGGTGGAGGATGGTGCTCACATGTTGAATGGCAGGGAGTTGCAGCTGTGCTCTCCCCGGGGGTCAGGAGTGTTTGCAGACACCTGTGCCAGGTCAGCACCTCACCTGCACTGCTTCTGCTGCCTGCACTGACCAGGTTACCTGAGTGCTGTCTGTGATGCCAGACTGAGAGCCTGAGGATGCAGTGGGCTCGCTGATCAGTGAAACCAGGTGCCCTTAAAGCTCTACTCAGACTTCTAGAGGCATGGACATTTTAAAAAAGCACAGAAGAGAGACTTGCCCAGATTTCATCCCACAGAAACCCCCCAGGTCCTGCTCAGAAGCCAAAGGAAGGAACAGATCCACACATGCACAGCCAGTGTTTGCCACTGCATACCTCTGTACCTGCTTGGCAAACAGAAAGTACACCCTGGGCTTCTGCAGGTCAGTTTGGATTCAAAGGTGTGCAGACACAGATGGTTGGAGAGCAGTTACAATAATCTCATATTCAAGTGCCCCCTGCTCACGTTAGCACTTGCTTCCTGGCCACTGCTCAGCACCAAAGGAGGAAGTGAGATGCAGTCAGTGGCACCAAACCCTCCCAGGCTGCTGCCCGAGGATGGTGGTCACCCGAAGTCACAGGTGCTGAGGTGCTCACCACCTGAGGCACACAGCCTCCAGCAGTCTGCATGCACAGCTGCTTGCTGGGAGAGTGAGAGTTGGCTGGCTGGCTCTGACCTATGATAAATAACATTTGTGCAGCTCAAATGATGTTCTTGTAGGGATGCAAATCCTTTCAGAAAGAGAAAGAGTGAGCTCACAAGGTTGATCCACGTAGAGCAATTTGTTAAATAGTCTAAAGCCAGCTCTGCCCAAAATAGCAGCGAGAGAGCTGACAAATTACCCCTCTGGGCATGGAAATTCCAGCTGAAAAATGTGTTAGTGCCTGTAGGGAAATAACAGGGCTGAACACTAGCTGGGGTGTGTGCACGTGTGCCTGTGTTCTTTAATAACAAATCAGCCACCAGCTGCATAAACTAGCATTTAAATCTGAAAATACTTCTCAAAAAGCAGTGTTTGACTAGTTCAATCCACAGTGTCTCTGCCAAGAAAGAGGATTATGCTGTGAGCAAAGAGGGGCATTGCTCCTTTCCCCTCCCACTCCCCAGACCAGGCAGACACAGTCCATTTCATCCTGCCCAGACACCACGGAGCCTGAGGCAGAGCGATGTGGAGGGGCTGGGACTGAGAGGAACACTGACACACCCTTCTAGGAGGGGAGGAACACTGACACACCCTTCTAGGAGGGGAGGAACACTCACACACCCTTCTAGGAGGGCAGGAACACTGACACACACTTCTAGGAGGGCAGGAATGCTCACACACTTTTCTAGGACAGGAGGAACACTCACACACTTTTCTAGGAGGGCAGGAACACTCACACACTTTTCTAGGAGGGCAGGAACACTCACACACTTCTCTAGGAGGGCAGGAACACTCACACACTTCTCTAGGAGGGCAGGAACACTCACACACTTCTCTAGGAGGGCAGGAACACTCACACACTTCTCTAGGAGGGCAGGAACACTCACACACTCTTCTAGGAGGGGAGGAACACTCACACACTTTTCTAGGAGGGCAGGAACACTCACACACTTTTCTAGGAGGGCAGGAACACTCACACACTTCTCTAGGAGGGGAGGAACACTGACACACTTTTCTAGGACAGGAGGAACACTCACACACTTTTCTAGGAGGGCAGGAACACTCACACACTTTTCTAGGAGGGCAGGAACACTCACACACTTTTCTAGGAGTGCAGGAACACTGACACACCCTTCTAGGAGGGGCAGGAACACTCACACACACTTTTCTAGGAGGGGCAGGAACACTCACACACACTTTTCTAGGATGGGAGGAACACTCACACACACTTTTCTAGGAGGGCAGGAACACTGACACACCCTTCTAGGAGGGCAGGAACACTGACACACTTCTCTAGGAGGGAAGGAACACTGACACACCCTTCTAGGAGGGCAGGAACACTTACTTTTCTAGGAGGGCAGGAACACTCACACACTCTTCTAGGAAGGGAGGAACACTCACACACTCTTCTAGGAGGGCAGGAACACTCACACACGCTTCTCTAGGCAGAGATTCCCAGAACCTCCCAGCCCTACAGACTCCCACACCAAAAATGCTCTTTCCTTGGGGTCTGAGTCAAGGGCTGTGATGAGGGAAACAGTTCCCTCTGTCTGCAGCTCTTTTGGCTTCTACCTGCACCTTAAGGTGCTGAGATCACTGTTCCCACACCCCAAACCACAGCACACAAGCCTCTATCGTGCTCTCAAAGCAGCTCCCCAAAAACCCTTGCAGTTGCTTTGCAAACCCAGCTGAGCTCAGCCCAGGGTGCCCTGGGATGTGTCTTCAGTCCAGGGGGAAAGCCCGACTTGACAAAGCACCTGAAGTTTTGACAGGAGACATTGAAACTTGTGGCAGAAGGTTTGTTTGTTGTCAGCCACCTGCTGCCGTGGTGTGATCCCATGGATGGGGCAGGGTGCAGGGAGCTCTGAGTGCCAGAGCAGAGGCTGTGCTGCAGGCAGGGCGAGGAGCACACCCTGTGGTGGTGTTCTCAGGGCTCCCAGGGTGAGGGAACAGACCAGAGTCTGGACTCCGTGTTTCAGAAGGCTTGGTTTATTATTTTATGATATATATTACATTAAAAACTATACTAAAAGAATAAAAAAAATATTTCAACAGAAAGCTAGCTAAGAATAGAAAAAAAATTAATAACAAAGGTTTGTCTCTGACTGAGACAGTCTGGACAGCTGGACTGTGATTAGCTATTAATTAGAAACAACCAAACGAGACTAATCACAGATCTACCTGTTGCATTCCACAGCAACAGATAAAAATTTTTTACAGTTTGTTCCTGAGGCCTCTCAGCAGCTCAAGAAGAAGAAATCCTAATAAAAGGATTTTTCATAGCACATGTCAGTGCCAGCCCTGGGCTGCAGTGCCAGGGCCTCTCTTGCTGTCCTGCAAATTGTGTTTTCCTGTGCTGCAGTTCAGGTGAGAGTTTGCAAGGCTCTGAGGAGAGCACAGAAATGGCTTTCTCAAATGTGCTCATTACCACCTCGAAGGATTTACAGAGGTTATTTACAAAATATGATTTGGTAGCAATAGGGAAAGTGGTCCCAAGAGCATTGAATTTCTCCTCTTATCTCTTAAAGCTGATGAGCAACAGGCACACTGGAGGAGCTGGCAGTCCCCCAGGATGGCCCTTGGATAAACTCAGGGGCCATGGCAAAAATGAACTATTACAGGTATGCTCTGACTCCACAGCACGTGGGGACCTGCCCTTAGAAACCTAAAACTAAAAAAGGGGTCAGAAGATTTGGAAAAAACCCAAGGAAATAATTATAGTCAAATTTCAACATCTTTAATTCACCCTCTCATCCTCAGAGTTAGAATATTTATTCAAAGCAGAGGATGATTGTTGAGTTTTAACTGAGGAACAGCTTTTTTTTGAAGTCTTCTCTCTCTCTTTGTTCTGTAGCTCAGGATAGTTTTGTTCTGCCCTTGTTCTTGATGCTTTGTAGCTGATGTGCAGCTTTGGACAGGAGGGGGGAAATGTGTCTTTCACCTTCACATTGTCCACTTTTTTTTCCCTTTAAACCCAAGGTCTTTGCACAGCAAGACAATCTTTGCCACATTTCCTTTAAGAGATAAAGATTTCCTTCCTCCTTCACCTGTGGCTCCAGCACAAACTTTCCTTTCTTGAACATTTTCAGTGTTAGTCTTTTCAAGATTTCCTGCTTTTCTGTCGGGAATTCTTTTCATTTTATTGATGTTTCTGCTGGCCCTGACATCAAAAACAGTGGAGCCTTTGAAGAGCAGAGTTCAGATTGTCCAGATTTTCACGTTGCTCCTTTAAAATGGTCTTGTGGCAGAGACTGACTGATCTGCAGGCAGGGTATTGATCTGCATCAGGGTATTGATTTACAATCAGGGTATTGATTTACAGGCAGGGTATTGATCTGCAGGCAGGGTATTGATCTGCATCAGGGGTTGATTTACAGTCAGGGTATTGATCTGCATCAGGGTATCGATTTACAATCAGTGTATTGATTTACAGGCAGGGTATTGATTGACTGATTTACAGTCAGGATATTGATTTACAGGGTATCGATTTACAATCAGGGTATTGATTTACAGTCAGGGTATTGATTTATAATGTATTGATCATCAGTCAGGGTATTGATCTGCATCAGGGTATTGATTTACAGTCAGGGTATTGATTTACAGGCAGGGTATTGATCTGCAGTCAGGGTATTGATTTACAGGCAGGGTATTGATTTACAATCAGGGTATCGATTTACAATCAGGGTATTCATTGACTGATTTACAGTCAGGATATTGATTTACAGGGTATTGATCTACAATCAGGGTATTGATTTACAGGCAGGGTATTGATTGACTGATTTACAGTCAGGATATTGATTTACAGGGTACTGATTTACAATCAGGGTATTGATTTACAGGATATTGATCTGCAGTCAGGGTATTGATTTACAAGCAGGGTATTGATTTACAATCAGAATATTGATTTACAATCAGGGTATCGATTTACAATCAGGGTATTGATTTACAGGCAGGGTATTGATTGACTGATTTACAGTCAGGATATTGATTTACAGTCAGGATATTGATTTACAGGGTACTGATTTACAATCAGGATATTGATTTACAGTCAGGGTATTGATTTGAGGGGGGGATCCTGAGCACCCTGGCTGGGGGCAGTGCACCCATCCAGGTTTTCCTGAACAGGCAGGGGAGCTGCAGAAGGAAGGAGGAAGCTGTGGGGGTGGGAATCACGGACACCAGCCCAGCCTTGGAAGCCTCTCCTGGCAGATGAAGGCAGCCCGGAAGGTTTCTGTTTGCTGTGGGTTTGTAGCTCCCCTCCCAGGGCAGCCTGCCCCTCTCCTGACCAAGGCTTCTTCCTCCTCCTCCTCCTCCTCCAGGTCAACATTGGCATTCTCATCGCTGTCACGAGAGTCATCTCCAGGATCAGTGCCGACAACTACAAGGTCCATGGAGATGCTAATGCCTTCAAGTAAGTTTTTCTCACTGAAATGATAGCAGCAGTCTCCCAGGAGCAGTGCTACACCGTGGGCTGCTCCCAGAGCATGACTCCACCCCTCTTCAGTAGCAGCAAGCACCGCTAAAGGTGTCCCCATGAATGCAGCCAGCTCACCTGTGCTTTATTAAAGCTGCATGCATGCACGGGTGAAACCTGTGGCTCAGCAGGAGCTGAAGTGTTTCCCTGCCTGTTGCAGTCCCCAGCGTTTGCTGATTCATTATTCTCCCTTTTGTTAATGGAGACTTTGCTCTCCCTGCTGCAGTCAAAAGCTGGATTTCACAGAGCACCATTAATCTGTCCTGGGTTATTGCAGCTCTCCTGCTCCTCCTGAGGACAGGCCTTGTGTCTAGCCCCAGCTCAGTGCAATCTTTAGGCACATGCTTATCTTTAAGACTCTCTTGACATTACAAAGCACACAGACTTACACTGGATTTAAATGTGAGCCTAAATTGAAGCAGATCTTGATATCAGAGTGCCTGGAGCCTCTTGGGCTGGTGGCCTCTGGGAGTGAGTCATCTTTGAAATAGCACTAGCAAGCCTGGAGGGGGAATGCAAGGCACACACAGAGCTACCTCTGAATGTGCAAGGACAAATCCTGATCTCTGGAATATATAGAGAGATTACATGTGTGTAGCTGAGAAGATAATTTAATATATCAGGGCTAAATTAAGATGTTGAATATTCCATATTGTGTCTCCTAAAGAAGCTTTAGTCCAAATAGAGAAATGTATATAAACAAAAGACTGGAAGTTAGATAGAAGGAAAATGGGATGATGGTTTGTGTTTAATGTTTCTGAGGCACAGGTTATTGTATGACAAAGATTTGGTGCCACTGTTCTGAAATGGTATCATAAAAAATAATTTTTATGCTTGGATTACTTATGTAACTTTGAAATTGTCATTAAGTTTTAAATATTGGTGACAGCTACCTAATTGAAGTTAGTTTACTTATTGCACACTTATCCAACAGGAAAAGCAAACCAGTAAATAAGTCTACACAAAAATCAATAAGATAATTACACTGTAGTGAAAGGAGAAGGCTGGGAATTAAAATGACTGTTTGAGGTTTGGCTGAGCTCCTGTGACCTTCAGAAACACGAAGGAAATGCAGAAACTTAGGAAGCAATAGCTGTATACTGTCAATGCCCATTGTTATGCACTGTTAGAAGTATGAAGACAAAGACACAACTCTGTGAGTGCAGCAGGAGCTCCAGAGATTGCTCCATGCACTTGGATGTTTCACTGTGTTGCAGGAGTGCATTCAATACACCCTGCACAATAACCCATTATTTATTTAAACTGTGTGTGCACGTAAGTAAATTGATTTATGAGTGATTGGTCGAGGAACAGGATGTAATGCCTTCAATGAGGGGCCTGTGTGCTTAGCCCAAATATTGTCAGCTGTAGATGTGGGATGGGGTAACTCTGTACTGAAAATGAGACTGCCCCAGGTACCCTGGCTGAGAGATGCTCTTTGTGCCAAGCCATTTTCATGCTCCAGTTTCAGGATTTGACCCATCAAAAGTTACAAGGAGAAAAGTGGAGAAAAAATTATTATCAGAGGGCTGATACATCTGAAAACTTGAACCATTAAGTTATTAAGTGGAAATATGCTCTTACAGAACAGCTTTCCTCACAGAAATAAATAAAGTCAACAAAATACAATAGGAGGTAAATACAACTTAGAGAATAGTTCTTCTGTACATATCATTAACGAAGTGGGTCCTCAAAGGAAGTTTGAAATGAGAAGTGCATAAATACAGGTTCACATCAGATCTTGTTTATGCCCTGATTTAACATAGCAGTGTGGCATGATGCATTAGAGTTCTGTGTACAGAGGATGTCATGGGGAAAGTAACTGGTCTGTTGGAAAAAAGGTAATTATAAAGCCTTGATAGCACAGAGTTTGTGTGCTAGCATGAAATGCTTGTGTGTATTTTCCAAGAAATAAGAGAACAAGGCAGAGCAGGGCTCTGATCTGGCAGGTGCAGGGAAGTGTTTCTCATGGTGTGAAATCCCCGTGGCTCCGAGCATGACAGCTCCTGGGAGCTGATTACAGGTTGTTAACCCAGGAGGGAGGATGTGCACAGCAAAGAAATCAGTGACAAACAGAGACCAGAGAAGCAGAAAGGTTTACAGCTCCTGGGAGGGAGGGCTGCAGGGCAGGTTTTGGATCCACAGGTTGAGCAGGCTGAGGGAGGAATCCCCGAAGGCTGCAGAAGGCTTTGTGTGCCCTGGTGCCCAGGTCAGGGGGCTGCCAGGCATCCCTGGGTGCTGCACCCCACGGGAATCGCCGAGGGCAGAGCTGGGCTGGGGCAGGAGCAGCTCATCAAACCTCTCACAGGGCAGAGCTGGGCTGGGGCAGGAGCAGCTCATCAAACCTCTCACAGGGCAGAGCTGATGAGCTGGCACGGTGTGATTTGGTGAGACAGGAAAGCTTGGGCACCCCTGTGCAGCAGCTGGGGGGACGTGAGGAGAAGGGGCTCCTTCAGGGCTGGGCTTGGGCTTTCAGACAGCAGAAATTGCTCCAATTTCTGCCTCTGCTTCCAGAGGCAGAAATTGGAGCTGCAGGGCAAAGAGCTGTGGAGGGGAACCTGCTCAGTCCAGCAAACCTGGGGCAGAAAAGAAGAGGGACTTCAGTGCTGTCTTTTCCAGCTGGGGTGAGACGTACACGGGCGGACAGAGAGCTGCTGGGACAGCAGGGACAGAGGGACAGCAGGGGCAGCAGGTCAGACAGCAGGGACAGAGGAACAGCAGGTCAGACAGCAGGGACAGAGGGACAGCAGGTCAGACAGCAGGGACAGCAGGGACAGAAGGTTGGACAGCAGGGACAGAGGGACAGCAGGTGAGACAGCAGGGACAGCAGGGACAGAAGGCTGGACAGCAGGGACAGAGGAACAGCAGGTGAGACAGCAGGGACAGAGGGACAGCAGGTCAGACAGCAGGGACAGCAGGGGCAGAAGGTTGGACAGCAGGTCAGACAGCCTCCCAGCAGGGTCACCCCTGCAGTGACACCCCTGCAGTGACCATGTGCTGAAGGGCCTGGCAGCACCGACCCCGGGGGCAGGAGCACCAGCAGGTGCCAGTGCCACCTCTCTCCCTGGTGGCCCAGGCCAGCACCCGGTTTGGCTGAGTGGCCTCACACTTGTGGATGTTCCAAGCTGAAGCCCAAAGCCAAGCAGCTGCTGTGGCCCAGAAATCCCAGCCTGCAGGTGTCACAGAACAGGCTCCTCCTCAGGCTCGCCCTGGCCAGGCTCTGCTGCCAGAGCAAAGCTTTGATCACCCTGACAAGGACTGAGCCCCAGTGCTGCTGGCACAGGAGCTGCCCTGTGTCCCCTGAGCTCCCAGGCTCAGCCCAGCTGGCACCACGGCTCCTGGGCTCCTGGTCCTGGCTGCCTGGCTGATGGCCTCTGTTCCATGTTCCTCTCCTGCCCCAAAATCTCCGATTTCTGCCCCGTGGCAGGGGGAAGCCCGGGCTGGGCTCAGACACCATCTCTGCACGTCTCAAGCCAGGCGTGGTGGCTCAGGCCACACCTGAGCAGAGATCACCTCAGGAGATCCTGACAACAAAGACACGTTCTGGGTTGTGACAGTATCAGTTAGAAAGGGCGTTTATTGCTAGAGAAGTGCTGCTGCTGGAGCGTGTTTACTTTCTGAAAAATTAAGTTACTTGGCAATGCAAGTGGATATTGCCAACAAGGTTCGTTTCTCTTGGCAACAAGCAGCAATAAACTGATGTAATTATTTAGAGTAATTGTTCCTGATTGTCCATATGGCAGCAGGTCCTCTCAAATGCTGACTCAAACGTGACTGCAGAATGTGCACCAGGGTGAGCCCGTGCTCTGCTTGGAAGGCAGCAGCTGGCAAACCTCAGGTGTAAAAGCCAAAACAGAAAAGAAAGTTGTGAACAAAATTCCTTTTAATGTCCTGAAGTGAATTTATTATTCATCTTCCCCACTCCCATTCCCCCCAGAACAAAGTGCAGCTCCTGGCTTACAGATCTCTTCAGGTTCAGATGCTGCTGGTCACAGAGGAGACACCAGGACCACCCTGCTGAACACCCTGTTCTGCTCTCACTGCCACTGCTGTGCTCCTTTCTTTGTGTAAAGTAAATAAGAATAGTGCCCCTAAAAGGAATTTAAAACTATTTAAAAATAGTGCCCCTAAAAGGAATTTACCATGCAGCATAAAAGACTAAGCTTTAATGATACGTAAACTGCAAAACACCCAGTGATTTAGGGCAGAATGAATACAATTAAACAGTTTATGATCAGAGACACCAATTAAAGCCTGATAGACTCCTGTGACAGTCTGAGTAGTAAGTATTTGGTCACTGCAGTAATTTTCCTGTGTGTCTGAAAATAGCTACTGTTTTAGTGTCTGAAACTTTAATTCTGCAAGACCAGTTTGCTGGAAAGAGCTGAGCAAAGAATTATTATCATCTCCTTTTATCACTTGAATTTACTTAGGATCATGTTTTTGTGTTGTTTTTGAAGCATATCGAACAATTATAGAATATTAACTTTTCCTTTAGTTGTCATTGATTATTCTTGAACCTTTTATCACAGGATTAGCTATTGATTCTCAGCAAAATAATTTCGAGCAATAATTCAGTTGTGGCTTAATGAGAATGTTTTGCATCCAGGGAACGGATTTTCTGCCAAAAAGCTAATTTGTTTTAGTTTATAGAATGCTGAATCTAATACCTTGAAATTTTTAAATGCATACATAAGGCATTTGTTTGAATTATCCATTCTTTTTTAGGGACATAACTAATCATATGTTTGAGTTGAAGCACACGAGTAGCCTCTCTAAGCTTAATGCAATTAAAGCAGATTAGTTTAATGGAATTGCTCATGTGCTTGAAAAGGCACATGATTACATTTCTGAGTTATGAGCCACTGGAACCCTTTTCTGACTTATTTCTGCTGCACCTTTACTCAGCTCATTCATTGGCGTGTAGGGGCCTAAATAAGTTTTTCTTTGCTTACTGCCCCCCCCGTCAAAGTCTCATTGCTTTCTGCATGGCAGGTGACTCCTCTGTTACAGTGAGGGGATCCCCAGTGTGACAGTGTTGGAAAAGGGATTTCCTTCCCCTCGGGGCAGCTCCTGCCTGATTGCATTTAGCACAGGCAGTAATTTCAGTGAGTTCCCTGGGCTGCAAGGGCTAAGGTGTAACCCAAAGAATTGCCAGAGGTCTGTTTGCCACTGGCAGATGTTCACTGCAGCAGAGGAAGGAGTGCCCAGCATGTCTCTGTTGCAGCAGTGCTTTGGGTTTAGAACACACACACCACATTTAGTCAGCCCCTGTGATTTCCCAGCCAGCTCACTTCTGCATTCCACTGTCCAGAAGAGACAGTTCCATTAACTTCTCTTGAATAAACTGCCAAGACCAACTCTTATTAAATACATTCTCACTGCTTGCTCTGAAATGGTCCAATGAGTTGGAAAAATCTCTCTTTTTAATAAACTGCACGCTTTACTCAGTGAACTGCAAGTGATAGCTATCGTAATCAGCCATGGAGAAAGCAATTACGGCGAAATCAGAAATATTTCTTTGCTTTTTACCCTCTTCTTTCTCCCAGTTTATTATTTTCTTCATCCCTCAAACTCAGTGAAATAGTAAAACAGTTCTCCATTGGAAAAATATGTTTTCTGTTTAGTTAAATTAATGGTTGAAAATTGGAAAAAATGGCAGCAGCTGCAGTGAATGGGAGCAGACGAGGGCTGCAGGAAAATCTCAGCACAGGGAGTCAGTCATGTCAGCTGCTGTGCTCGTTCCATCTGCATCTTTAATAGATCACAACCCCTGCACAGGAACTGAAACAGAGCCTGTGGCTTGATGCAGATCTGGTCCTGACTGTTGGTTGAGAGCTGTACAGAAAGCCTTTCCCCCAGCAGGTGCAGGTCCAGGAGGGCTGTCCTGAGCAGCTCAGGTGTGCACACACCTGGGCTCTCACAGCAGTTGGCCATTCCAAAGCGCTTTGCAAAGCCATCTATCACACCCCTGCAGCACGGGCTGCTGTGCAAATTGCTCTGCCTTTAATCACTGATCCATTCTGTGCCTTTAATCTCTGATCCATTCTGTGCATTTAATCACTGATGCATTCCGTGCCACAGCTCTGCCTGGGTGTTTTCCTGTGTCTATAAACCCACAGCTCTGCCTGGGTGTTTTCCTGTGTTTATAAACCCACGGCTCTGCCTGGGTGTTTTCCTGTGTCTATAAACCCACGGCTCTGCCTGGGTGTTTTCTTGTGTCTATAAACCCTCCCCAGCCCTCCAGCCCAGCCACTTCCTGCTTGGGACTCAAATCTGGGAGTCAGTGCTGATAACTTGGCTGCTCTATCATCAGCTGTTATCCTGTGAGCTCCTGTGTGTTTGCTGCCCTTTGTCCTTGTGATCCCATTCCTGTTTGGTGTCCCTTGGTGTCCAGAGACTCTGTTCTTGTGGTCCCATTCCTGTTTGGTGTCCCTTGGTGTCCAGAGACTCTGTTCTTGTGGTCCCATTCCTGTTTGGTGTCCCTTGGTGTCCAGAGACTCTGTTCTTGTGATCCCATTCCTGTTTGGTGTCCCTTGGTGTCCAAAGACTCCTCGTTGCAAGGGTCATTCCCAGCTGTTCATTCTCACAGAATGTCCTTGTCCATCACAGTGTTGCTTGGAGCTCTCACGAGAGCTCTCCCACCAGAGCCATCCCAAAATCTCCTCCATGGCTAAATTCCACCTCTTTGGGATGCCATTAGAGAATTTTCCTGCTTTTTTATTTCTCATCTCCTTCAGCAAGGAAGGTGAGGAGCAAGCTGCAATCTGTAAACTCCTCTGAAAGTCTACAGGGGTTCAAAATCCACAGCACAGAAAATCCTTTCTGTGCCTCTCTGGCTGGCAGATGTTTGCAGGCAGCCCTCAGAGACAGGGAGCACCTGCTTTTGTGTGCTCTCATGAAAGAGGAAGCAGCTTTTTCCATGTGCTGAAGGAGAGCCATCCATTAGGCAGAGCAGTGTGACAGGCCAACTCTGCTTCCAGCAGCTCCTTTTCCTCCCAGTTTCTCACTGTGTGTAAGCAGTCGTGCTCACTGAACGTGGCTTCAAACAGCAGCAGCACCTCCTAGACCCTGCTGGAAGGAGGAGAGTTGGCTGGCAACAAAGGAAATAATTTAAATGAAAGTATTAAGCAGTAACAACTGGTGAGTGAAGTGCTACTGCCAATGATAATGTCTTCAACCTAATTAAATGTTTGGCTCATTGAATATGACAAATACAAATGCAGTTTGGGTGTCTGCTTATTAGACTCGGGGTTTTAGGCTAAAAATAACACGGGTTTGAATGTTGCCAATGAGGGTATTAATGAGGAAGGGCTAATCTCTCAGAGACCATAATGACAGAAATGGGAGTGCTTTCTTCAGTGCAGATGCTGACAGCCACAGGCTGCAGAGAGGCTCCAGGCCACGCTGAGACTGTTCAGGAGCATTTCAGGCACATTTTGGGAGGAGTAGGAAAAGATTAAAAGGATGTAAAGCGTAGCTGCAGAGGGGAGGCTACCCTGCAAAAAGGAGACAAACAGAAACAGGCTTAAACTGATGAGAAAAATGAAATATCTCTAACTGTCCTGCAGTGGGAGGGGAGCTGCAGAGCAGTGGGTCTGGTTACCTGGAGAGCTGCTGCCTCTGAGCAGCTCTCACGAGTGCTGGGACCCTGCCTGCCAGGGAGGGTACCCTCTGCTGCCAGGAGCAACCCCAGCCCTGTCTGAGCCAGGTGACACTGGGAGCCCTCCCACAGCTTGGTTTTTCCTTGGCTGTGTCGTCCAGAGCCAGAACTGTCCTTTGTGGGAAGATTTCTGTCTGTCACTGCTCCTCAGGCAGGGTTTGCTGCTCCAGGGCCTGTTGATAGTGGCTCCAGAGGAAGAGCAGCTCCGGTGCTTGTGCCTGTTTCTCTGTTTAGGAAGGGCAGCAAGACAAAACAGATGGGTACAAAATATACAGGGAAAACTCCATCCTAAAGAGGTGCTGGTTCTTCTGAGTATACAGATAAACCAATTTTCATTGGAGGTGCTTAGTCATGTTTACTTGCACAGGTGAATGTCAGGGTAGAATGAGGTTTATTAAAACCTGGTTTTTAAATCCCTGTGATGAAACCTTGCTGTGAACAGAACAGAATCAGGGCTGGAGGTGAAGGGGCCCTGCCAAGCCACCCTGCAGCTGTTCATCATCTTGTCTAGAAGCTTGTGCTGTGCTTACTGACCTGTGGTGGATCAATTCCCTGCTCCAGCCCCCCAGTCCCTGCCAGGCTCCAAGGGCTGCAGGTGTGACCTGCCCTCTGCAGAGCCTGGGGGTTCACAGCTCACCTCCTTAAGGCAAACCAGGGTTTACACAGCATTTAGTGAGAACAGAACTCTCTGCTGAGGTTGGGTCACTCCCGGTGGGTCCTTCGTGGCACGCCTGGTGCCAGGTACAGAGGGGTCAGGGCAAGGGTGCTGTTAGCAGAATGGAACTGGGACACCTGAGAGCAGCCCACGGTGCTGTGCCTGCACTGTCCCCTCCTGCTGCCAGAACTCTCTGAAGGACAGCTTGTCTCCTTCACTTCTAGAATTACAGCCACAGAAACTTTCAGATTTTAAAAATCTACAGCTTTGAAGTTCACATTAATTTGTTTTAAAAACATCCTAGCTGGATTTAGTTTTCCACCTTTTAATATCAGATGTGAAGCCATGAAAATGCTGGTGGGAGGACGGGGCTGTGAGTCACAGCTTGGTGCCTGCTTCCAGAGCAACAATTAAATGCTGCTCCTTCATCACAAATGGGACAATTCCCTGTGAGCAGCAATAACCTCAGGAGTTTGCTTGAGCTGCTTCATTTGCACCCTTGGCTCCAATTTATACTCCTGGAACTCTGTGCCAGCTTTATGCGGAATAATAAGAACAAATATTGTAGTTGTGGCATTGCAGAATACAAATGTTCTGTGAGCATGTGCCTGGTGCAGAGCTCTGGGCAGCCTGTAAATCACTGCCCAGTCTGACACAGCTCCTGGCCAAGTCTGGCTCACGTATTTTCCCAATAAACAAACCGAAAATACAATAGAACAAATGGAAAATACAGGTAATTACAGTAAAGGAAAGATGCTCTGTTAGCATCAGGAGCACTTCTAACCTCCGAGGTGCTCTCCTGAGGCTCCCAGTAAGAGGCAGGGGCCGCACTGGGCTCCAGCAGCCCTTGCAGTCCTGCTCCTCCTCTCCTGGGGTTTGCATTTCAGACAGAGGAGCAGGCGAGGCTGCAGGGTTTGTCTGCCACTGCTGCAGCTACAGCTCACACGAAGCACAGCAAATGACTTCTCAGCTTGTGTGCCTGACCTTGATCCTTCGCTGGGGCTGCTGCCGTTGCCATGGAAACGGGAGAAGACTGCTCTGGTGATGTGGTTGCATAATTAAGCGTCACTGAGACTGCTGGGGTCAAGAGATCATTTTCAGAACTCAGCTCCTTGGGGGGTGAGTGCTACTCCACACAAATTTTCCTCATGGTTTGACATGATTGTTACTTTGTCATCCTCAATTAAAATATGGGTCCCCCGACTTTGAGGTGAAAGGCAGAAATATTTGGCAAACTGCAGATTCCTAGAGAAGGCAACTTTCTCTGGGTGTCCCAGGGCTCCAGAGCCTCCCAGCTGTGCCGTTTGTCCCGCTTGTCAGCTGAGGAGTGGAAAATGGCTGTGTAATTGTCTCTGACAGCTTTGGAATGTGTGTAGAACACAATCACATTTACTGGTGAAAGCCTCTGGTGGTGGAGTTTGGAGTCTCTTCAGGGAGTAACTAGTGCAGAAGCTTTTTTTCTCTTAAAAAGTTGGTGTTTCTTCAAGGACAGTTTGAGAAAGGAGGAGTTGGAGCCTGGGCCATTTTAGATGGGCCATGTTTTCTAGATTACCAATAATTTTTGGTGCTTGCCTCCAGTCTTTCCAAAGAACCACGCTTTTCTTGAAAGCTCAAACCCCAACAGGATGCATGGAGCACAGGCTAGGGGCTGCTTCTTATTTTTAGCATGTGGTGAGCCTGGTTTGGCACCCCAGAGCAGGGCAAACCAAATTAATCAATCTGGAATCCATGGAGGTGACAAGGGACTCGAGCTGTGGAAAGCCTTAGCAAGACAGGGATTCCTAAACCCCTGCCTAGGTGCTGAAGTCAGTGCTGCAGCCCCTGGAATTGCCTTCTCAGTATTAAAATTCCTCAGGTAGCTCCATTTCTGGTCATGGCCTTAATTTTGTCTGGCTTGATGGGGATTTGAAGTGAGACTTGAGTTTCAGTCCCCGCTCTACTGAATATTTAATATAAATTCAGCAATATTAATAAAGCAAGGATTAGGTAGGACTCTCCTCTCTCAGGGAGTGCCTTGTGCCTAATCTGTGGAGCTCACCTTCTCCCTCTGAGCCAGACAATATTTAATTATTCAATGCATAATGGTGGGACAGGTTCAACAGGCAGGCACGAGCACCGAGCAGGGAGTCAGAATGCTTTTCTGCAGCAGTGGGAAGGGCAATCCCCTGGGTAAAAGCGTGGCTGGAGCCCAGGCCTCTGTGTCCTGGGCAAGTGCTGTGTCTTCCAGAGGCACTCTGAGAGTCTTGAGAAGCTGTGTGAGAGCTGAGGCTGCTGTGGCAGCGTCTGTGAGGGTCTGTGGGGCGAGGGCAGACTGTTAACACTGGGAGAAGGAACAATTCCTCCTCCCTTCCCACTCGTGGGATAAAAATCAGTCTGAATTTATTTCCTGTTGCAGCCTAGAATTTTTTGTTTCTGTAGCTACAGTGCTTTCATTTAGCAGCCTCTTCCTGGGTTATAAATACACCCACAAGAAAGCAATGATCTGAAGACTGTAAATGGCTCTTAGTCAGATTCACACTGTTATTTTGAAAGTGCAGATAACATTTGGGAAATGGGAAACGACCTCTGCAGTTATTAGTTTTGTCTTTTTTCCCCCTTTAATTTGCCATAGTTCTGCCTAGAAATCACCCAAGTTTGGGTAAGCAACTGTGTATGTGCTGATTAAAGTGCATTCCTTGTGCGTGCAGCCAGGACAGAGGGGAGGAGGGAGGTGTGTATTTGTGTACTTGCAGGAATTCATGAAGGAATTCCTGCTGCTTGGAGTCAGGAGCAGAGCTGTGGTGTCCTTTGTAATGCCAGTTCTACCCCTGAGATCAAGAGCTCTGTCAGAGCCCAGGGCTGGATTTCCTTCAGCAGAACACCCAGAGCCTGCCCAGGTATCACTGCCACACCTGGGGGTAAGAGCACCTAGAGCCTGCCCTGGTGTCACTGCCTCACCTGGGGGTAAGAGCACCTAGAGCCTGCCCAGGTATCACTGCCACACCTGGGGGTAAGGACACCCACACCTGTCCTGGTGTCAGTGCCACACCTGGGGGTAAGAACACCCAGAGCCTGCCCTGGTGTCACTGCCACCCCTGGGGGTAAGGACACCCACACCTGCCCTGGTGTCACTGCCTCACCTGGGGGTAAGGACACCCACACCTGCCCTGGTGTCAGTGCCTCACCTGGGGGTAAGGACACCCACACCTGCCCTGGTGTCACTGCCACCCCTGGGGGTAAGGACACCCACACCTGCCCACACCTGCCCTGGTGTCAGTGCCACCCCTGGGGGTAAGGACACCCACACCTGCCCTGGTGTCACTGCCACACCTGGGGGTAAGAGCACCTAGAGCCTGCCCTGGTGTCACTGCCACCCCTGGGGTAAAGGACACCCAGAGCCTGCCCTGGTGTCACTGCCACACCTGGGGGTAAGAACACCTAGAGCCTGCCCTGGTGTCAGTGCCACACCTGGGGGTAAGGACACCCACACCTGCCCAGGTATCACTGCCACACCTGGGGGTAAGAGCACCTAGAGCCTGCCCTGGTGTCAGTGCCTCACCTGGGGGTAAGAGCACCTAGAGCCTGCCCTGGTGTCAGTGCCACACCTGGGGGTAAGGACACCCACACCTGCCCAGGTATCACTGCCACACCTGGGGGTAAGGACACCCACACCTGCCCACACCTGTCCTGGTGTCACTGCCACCCCTGGGGGTAAGGACACCCACACCTGCCCTGGTGTCACTGCCTCACCTGGGGTAAGGACACCCACACCTGCCCTGGTGTCAGTGCCACCCCTGGGGGTAAGGACACCCACACCTGCCCACACCTGCCCTGGTGTCAGTGCCTCACCTGGCAGTACCTTGGCTGCTGGGGGAAGAGGCTGGGGGTTTGGCTCCGGGGCTGAGCTGTGGCTGCTCTGCTGGGCAGCTCCAGAACCCCGGGCATTTCTCCCACCGAGGAGGAGGCTTTTCCCTGAGGAGTGCGAGGGAGCCGATGGCTCTGGCCCCGGCTGGGCTCGGGGGCTGTGCCTCGGCCCTGGCCATTGCTCCGTGCTGTTTGTGCCCTGTGCTGCTGGTTCCATCAGACACATGGGCTGTCACCAGTACTGTTCCCGTGTCCTGCCGGAGTGCTGGCAGCTCAGCACCTGCAGCTCTGGGTTTGCTCCTGGCAGTCAGCAGTGAGTGGGTACCCCGTGAGCAGCACCGAGCTGCTGGGGCTGTGCTCGGGGCTCAGCAGGGCCAGCAGAGACGCGGCTGGCTCTGAAAATTGTTTCATTCACAGCCAGAATTGCTACACGTGGTTTCCCAGCACCTCTGCAACTTCCAGCTGAGGAGTGAGTAAACATTACTTGTAACAAACAGGAAACTGCAATTAAGTTGGTTTTTTTTTCAGCCATGAGTTTGAAATGTTAGTCACAGGCTTGGGGATTAATTTATTTTTATATAAATCACCAAGGGTACTGCTGGAGGTGCCTAGAGAGGAGCTCAAGGAACAAGAGAGAAACTTCAGTTAAAAGACCTATCTTGTTCTGTGAATTGTGGTGAAGGAATTTTGCTTTTTTTTGAGACAGTATTTCCTCCAATGATTATATAATCTTGGTTTATGAGTCTGAATTTAGTTCTTACTTCAGCTGGCATCATGACAGAAAAGTGGGTGTCAGAAGCCTTAAAAGGATTAGTGCTCCATGTAGAACCAATAAAATGGATTTGTGAATCAGGGCCCCCTTCACAGAAGGAATAAAGTTTTCCTCCTGCAAGCAGAGAGGTTTCTCTCCTGTGAGGTGTCAGCATGGTGGTTGTGCCCTGGTGCAGACAGTGGCAGTGTGCTCAGGGCAGGGCTGAGCTGAGGGACAGCAGCAGCCTCCCCTGAGTGGGGCTGTCCACACCAGCGGCAGACCCTGCAGCCGTGTCCTGGACAGGTGTCCTGCTCTCTCAGTACCTGCAGGGATTCTGGGCCAGGGTGGCAAGGGAAATCTGTCTCAGAGGTGCTGAAGCCTCTGCTCCTTGCACAGCGGGGCTGCAGCACAGCCAAGGCAATTCTCCAGCCCAGGAACCTCCCTCCCCTGCTGATTGATTTCAGCTGGGTTAAAATGCTGCCAGCCTGTCCCCCAGCCAGACACAGCAGGCTTCAAAATCCTGGCCTGAGGTGAGTGCTGGAGCCAAAGCAACTGAAAAAAGGGCACTTGAAGAAATCTGGATGGGAAAAGAGCTCTGTCAAGAGGGTTTTACCTCTCAGGAAATAGAATTCAACCCTGAGAGCAGGAAAAGGGAAGGAAAACATATTTTTTTCAACTGGAGATTGAAAGGGTGAGGGGATGTTAAATGGACAGCTTAGCAATTAATGGAGGGAGTAAATGCTGTTCCTGTGTCTGAACAATTGATTGAGGCTTTTCAAAGGAGCTGGACTCTGGCTCTCTGCCAGAGGGGCTCAGCCACGAGTGCTCAGTGAGTGGGACAGCACCAGAGCTGCCAGGACCTGCTGGACCTGTGGGGCATTCCCTGGGCTGCCAGGACCCAGCAGACCTGCGGGGCATTCCCTGGGCTGCCAGGACCTGCTGGACCTGCGGGGCATTCCCTGGGCTGCCAGGACCTGCCGGACCTGCAGGGCATTCCCTGGGCTGCCAGGACCTGCCAGACCTGCAGGGCATTCCCTGGGCTGCCAGGACCTGCCGGACCTGCGGGGCATTCCCTGGGCTGCCAGGACCTGCTGGACCTGCAGGGCATTCCCTGGGCTGCCAGGACCTGCTGGACCTGCGGGGCATTCCCTGGGCTGCCAGGACCCGGCAGACCTGTGGGGCATTCCCTGGGCTGCCAGGACCTGCTGGACCTGCAGGGCATTCCCTGGGCTGCCAGGACCTGCTGGACCTGCGGGGCATTCCCTGGGCTGCCAGGACCTGCCGGACCTGCGGGGCATTCCCTGGGCTGCCAGGACCCGCCGGACCTGCGGGGCAGCCCCTGGGCTGCCAGGACCTGCCAGACCTGCAGGCTGAGCTTCTCCAGGTGCTCTAGATGTGAAAACTGAATCAGACTCTCAGTATTTCTGTTTTCCAGAAGTTGTCTGAGTAATGACAGGTATATACCTACAAAAACCCCAAAACCAACAACTTGGCAAAATGTAATAATAGAAAGGAGATTCTGTGCTGGGTTTGCTTTGTTCCTCGTGAATTACTTCCAGGACTGACCCGTCGGTGTGTTTAGATGCAGAGAGACAAAATCTCACCAAGCTTGGTGCTGTTGGGCTGCAGAAAATGACAATTGGAAGTGCATGTGAGAGGCTGTTAATTTGAGGCTGTTAATTTTGTGAGGCTGTTAATTGCCAGGGCATGAGAAGGGGCACTCGGGAGACATTTAGATGGCTGTTCTGTTTTCTGACTCATTTGGGCACAAGAAAAAAGCTTCTAGTGAGGTTTGTGCAGTCCTGGTGGGCTGAACCACAGTGCCTGCAAGGTAAGCACAGCCCATCCCCAGAATAGTGCTTCATCTCACCAGTTTTATGGACAATATAAAGCCCCATTGATGCTGGTGACGATTTTTTTGGGGTTGGACAGCGTGAGTCGTGCATGGGGAAGTTTTCCTTCTCCAAAAACATCAATTTGGCTGTGCTCTATATCTTAGTGTACTGGAACTAATCTACTAAAATATTCATGTAGCGAAGAAAAACTGGAATAAAAAGAGAAGATAAAGTATGTGCAGCGTGTCAGAATTAATGCACCTAGTGGAACATTAACTTTTGTATTTCTGGGATTTTTTTAACCTTGCTACCTTAATGGCATTCTGAAGCAGCATTTTACAGTTAGTGTTTTTCTTTTTTAAAGTTAAAAGATTGAAGTGGAATAAGGGTAGGAAGGGGAGGGGTAAATGGAAGAAGACAAAAGAGCTCCAGGAACCGTAGAGCCGGGTCCTTTGATTGGTAGGTAAAGCTCATAAACACCTTGAATTAATAATTTCCTGCACAGGATGAAATTCCAAACAGGTAAGCATAGAAGGCTGTGCAATAACTAAGGGAAAATTTAAAAAAAGTCTCACTGAGATTTAAGAGAATCAGAGGCAGAGCTGACCCTCAGTCTTAAGTGAATTTCACCTTCGCACGGCTGCTCTTCTAAACCAGTGTGCATGAAACATTAATACTTTAGTATGGAAAACTCCACATCTGGATTGGATTTTCATTTTAGCTGTGGAATTCTGCTGCACATCTGCTGAACTTTGGGCTCAATAAAGAGCCATCTTTATTTCAACGTGATTTTTAAAATTATATGAGGAATTTGCAATATTAAAGGCTTCTGGAAATCCAAACTGTAAGAATGGTTTTGAAAATATTGAAAATTGACTGCCTGACTATTCTGCCCCCAGCTACAAATCAGATTAAGCCCTTTATGCTCTGACGCAAAGGGAATCGATGATAACATTTTTGGCAACAAAATAGTTGGGGAAAATTATATTCCAAACTGAAAATTTTATGAAACCAGAGAGTGTGAGAACAAAAGAGAAAAAGAAAACGAGGTGGTTTGTGGTGAAAGCAGTTGTACAGGTGGAGCTGTGTGGGTGTACCAATCCCTGCTGATTCAGGCTGCAGAGGGTTAAACCCTGAACCCTCCGGGGTGTCCCTGCTCCATCCCCAGGTGTTCAAACCCTGAACCCTCCAGGGTGTCCCTGCTCCATCCCCAGATGTTCAAACCCTGAACCCTCCAGGGTCTGGATGTCCCTGGGTGTCCCTGCTCCATCCCCAGGTGTTGGGACACCTGAACCCTCCCAGGTCTGGGTGTCCCTGGGTGTCCCTGCTCCATCCTTAGGTGTTGGCACACCTGAATCGTCCTGGGGTCTGGGTGTCCCTGGTCCATCCCCAGGTGTTTGAATACCTGAACCCTCCCAGGTCTGGATGTCCCTGGTCCATCCCCAGGTGTTGGGACACCTGAACCCTCCCAGATCTGGGTGTCCCTGGGTGTCCCTGCTCCATCCCCAGGTGTTCCCTGGCCTGCCCAGCTCCTGATCCTGCATTTTCTGGGTGCTCAGTGCCATTTCACAAAGTGAAATGCACAAAGTCCATGGCAGGAGCTGTTCTGCTGGCAGCTCCCCAGTGCAGCATATTTCATCTTTGAGTTTGGGGAGGATCTTTAATCCTATCCAGAGGAAAAAAACCCCTGAGCATCTTTGATTCACAAAAATAAACTTGTATAAGTTGTATGTTTTAAAATGCATTTTAAAATTTAAATAGGACCTCAAGCTTTAAAATATTCCTTCATTTTCTGACTGAAAAAATTCCTTGAAGAGTTAGATTGAATTGTGCAGAAATATTCATGGCTGAGCATACAGAGATATGAATCAATACAGAAAAAAACCCAAACCAGAACAGAAAAAAAATCTAGATGCTTCCCTGTCCCAGATTTCCCTATAAACTTCATGATACACTTTTAGTTGAGGCTATAATGAAGTGTGTGCTCAGGTCACTGAAATGAACAAGACATCTTGACTCTAAGTTTAATTAAAAGATTTTTGCATTGAATTGTGTTGTACAGAAATATAATTTGTTTTGAGTTTGCAGTAATTACAAGCAGTCTCCTGTCAGGCAGCTCTGTGCATTTCTCTCAAAGTGTGCTTTAATCTGTACGAGGGGGCACGAGGCACAAGGAGGACATTCATCTCCCTGAAACAGCTTTTATTTCTTGCACAGGTTCCCATCTAAATAGAAACCTGATCATTTCTAAAAAACAGGGTTTAGCAAGCAGGGACTGACTTTTAGTTTCTCACCACCCCTGTTTCTTTTCCTGCCCCATGGTTTCTCCATCTGTAACTGCACCATAGGCTGAATTAGCTGATATTTTAAACACTTAATTTGATAAATCTGCATGAATCCCATGGGCTGCGACAGGAGCTCACTAAGTGTTTGTAGTGCTGGAAGCTGGATTAGATTTTCCTTCCTGGCACGTGTTCCAAGTGGGGGCTGGTCCCTTCTCTGTGCTTTTCCTGCCGAGACTGGAGGAGCAGTTTGTCGCTGGAGAGCTGGCCCTGAAGGTGTGCTGGGTGTGTTCACCTGCTCCTCCTGCAGGTGGGACGGCTGCTGGCTCCTTGGCAGTACCCCGATGGCAGGGATGCTTTGAGGAGAGTTCTGGGTGATCCCAGGGTGGACAGGCTGTGGCTGTGGGCTGTGATGTGCAGAGCTCGCTGCTCTGTGACTCCTGCCCTCTAACAAACCTCTCTGTGAACTGAGCACATGCCTGCCCTGTTTTCATGACCAGATCTCTTTCCCTGCTCCCTCAGCTCCTGACTCACCCTCTGTATTTATCCTGTGTGATACCAGTGTTCTGTTATCCCCCTTTCACAGATGAAGCAATAATTAAAATCTTTCCCATTGAAATAATTTTGTAGTAAAGAAGAGTTCTGCCTGCTGCCTTGCTGCCAGAACACAACTGATAAGCTCCTTGGTGTGCAGGCTGACATTCCTTCAATGGTCTCACCCCAGTTTCCTGTTTCCATTTTCTCCCACAGACTAACAGCCAAAGCCGTGGCTGTTCTCTTACCAATCCTGGGGAGCTCGTGGATCTTTGGCATTTTGGCTGTCAATGCCCACACCTTAGTATTTCAGTATATATTTGCTGTTTTTAATTCACTACAGGTAAGTGCCTGGTGGGGAAATCTATGGCTACAGAAGTGCTTCTGCGATCCAATTAAATGGCTCATTAGTAATGTCTTCACATGTTTATGTTCATTGCATTTTACCCTGTGTTCCTTCCTGTGTCTTTAAGGCTGTGCTAAGCACAGAGTGCTGGCAATTGCTTCTCTCTGTTTGAACAGAACTTGTACCCCACTCCTTAGAGTTTCCAGGAGCAATAATTAAATAAATGAGACAGCAGTGAGCTTCAGAAATGAAATGAAATTCATTCTTGCAGCACTGTGTACCAGAGGCAGGGTTCTTCTGTAGAGATACCAGGCCAATTTTTCAATGCCAATTTGAGGCTTCATTACTGAGACTAAATGAAAGCAAACAGAAGTTTATGGGAAAGATCAAAAGTAGAGCTATTCCCTGTGCTGTACAGAACTCCTGCGTGTAGGAGCTCAGCCCTCATCTCCTTGGCACAGCAATCCAGAAAAGCAGCTCTGTCCAAGGGGGAATGTAAACATCTGCTTGGCTTTCAGCAGACATTTCAGTACGGGCACCACCCTACAGGAGTCTTACAGCTCTTCCCCAAGCTGTGGCTGCAAAGAGGAAGGAAAAACAATCTCCTGTAAATCCTTTTTTGTCTTGGAAACAACCAGCACTGTGGGTACAAAACCAGTGAAACAGGCTTCTTGGTGCTCAATACTACTGCCAGAAAAATACAATTGTTTTGTGAGGGAAAGGGATTTTCACTTAGCATTGGACTTTTCACTTAGCATTGGACTAAAAGCCCAAAGATAGCAAAATTCTGCTGTGAAAATTCTCCTGGTACTAATACCTTGCTTTTCTAACCTGAAAAATCCTGGTCTGGTGTTTCCCTAAGAGCATTTCCCTCTCCTTGGCCTTTGCAACCACAAACAAAAAGTTCTCTTGTCTTCATGAAACAAGAACTTCTGCATATTTTCAGCCAGATTTTTCCTTTAGTACAGCAAGGTTTAGGAGGTGTTTTTTTGCAGGAATATTTCCAGAAGCCCCACAGTAACCCAGTGCTGCAGGTTTCTCCAGTTTCACTTGGGATGCTCTGGTTTGGTGCACTCAGATATTTACAGGGCTCCAGCTCCTGATGCTGTTCTGTACATACTGAGAGAAACACAGTATAAAACGTTTGATTTTTCACAGCCAGACCTCACCCCTCTCCCTTTTTTCCATTTTCAGGGGTTTTTCATGTTCCTGTTTCACTGTCTTCTGAACTCAGAGGTATGTAACCAAATGGTGTTAATAAACCTGGTGTTACCAAATTCAGGGAACACAAGTATGGAGCAAGAACAGACTTTCTGCATTATTGCTGCCTGCTATGTCACTGATTTCCTTTCTCTTTTAATTAATCCGTGACTCTTCTGGCTCTGTGACTTGCAGCATTTTTACCCATGCTTGACGTTTGTTTTAATTAGCATTTAATTAGAGAAAGGTTTGAAACACAGAACAAGCTAAGAGGGGCAGTTGAGGAGTCAGGAGGAAGCTGTCCTGGGAGCTGGAGGGGCTGAGCAGGCAGGGCTGCACTGAGGAGAGGATGCTTCAGAAGTGGGAGCAGGACTCGCTCTGGCCGTCCCTGCTGGGGGCTCTGCTACAGCTGCAGCCCCAGGGAGGAAAATAAATATTCTCAGCAAAACATACTTCAGGAAGTTGCTCATGCAGTCCTTAATGGGAAGCCATACTGAGCAGAAGAGATTCCAGGTATTTTTCTTGGCAGGAGGTTCAGGTGTTCGCAGGGGACTGAGGCATCTTTCTGCACTAGAACAACTGGGATAAAGCCAAGACAGGGCTGATGTAAATTTGGCTTGCAGCATCCTCTCCTCCCGTGGCAGAAAGCAGAAAACGCCCAGCACCAAGTGTTGCTGAGAGAAATGGTTTTTGTGAGAGCCATTTCCAGGCCTGCCAGGGCAGTGCCCAGTGGGGACCCTGGCAGCTTTGGCTCTGCACAGATCTCTCTCCTGGATGCCCATGAGGAGCTCTGCCCCATCACCTGCTGCTGCTTCCTGTGCAGCAGCAGCACTCCAGCTCTTCTGTGGAGAAAGGATTATTTATTAATATTTGCCAACCTGTTCCAGCCCAGAGCATTCACTGATGTGATCTCTGCCAAAATCAGTTTGGAGAGTCAGCTCTGACTGTGGAACTCTTGATCTTTATTGAAGTCAACTAAAATTAAGCAGGCAGGTTAAAGGTAGGGAGGAAAAAATATTTCTTTATTCTGTTCTCCCCGAGGCTTAGAAATCTTCAAGTTTCAAATGTTTTATATCAAATACAAATATTTGAATTGCTGTTATTTTTTCTGGAACCTCATGAGAAATTAAATTCAGAAACTTTTCAGAATTTTTATCCTCAAAACCCACACAGCTGATGTAAGCTGTCAGTTTTGGAGAGCAGGTCCTACTGGCTCCTTCACAGGCTGTGCATATCTAAAACACTCCTTTAGCTAAACAGCAGGAATTCTTTCAGAGGAGAGTTTCTTTCTGAGAAGTAAAACTCAGATATTGTAAAGAAACATCTGTAGACTGGGTATAGAAGTGGCTGGGTGAAAAAGGGCTTTATTCCCAGACAGAAATGCACTGGTATTACAAAGAATCACAGGAGAATGGGCCAAGATGTGCTTGATCTCCACACCAGCCACTTCCAGCCTCAGTCCTTGAGCAGTCTCACCTCCTTGTCTCACCATCTGTCCTTTCTGCAGCTGGTTTTCACCTGGTGGAGAGCATTGCTCCATCCCCAGGGAGTCCCATGCAGCACCTCTCAAGGGCTCAGTTACCTGGGGCTGCTCGCTGTCCTGCTGGCACCTGGACCTGCAGGGCTGTGCAGCCCAGGGACAGCCTGCCTGCCTGTGCTCCTGCCTGGGGCTCTGTGCTCAGTCAGAAAGTGTGAAAGTGTCCCGGGGAAAAGTCCATAAAGACAAAGAAAAGTGCAGGGGTGGATGTTTTGTTGTTTAATGGCACAGTGACATTTGTGTGGAGGGAGGGAAAAGGGGAAATGATTGCAGGCTGCACCTGTGAAAACAAACACAGCTTTTTCAACTGGTTTCACTGTTTTTGCCAAAGGTTAGAGCTGCCTTCAAGCACAAAACCAAGGTCTGGTCCCTCACCAGCAGTTCCACACGCAACATCAACGTGAAGCCCTTCAATTCAGACATTGTAAGTATTGCTCCTTTTTTCCCCCTGCTGTATTTGAGAGTGTTCCCCATTAAATTCTGTTGGAAAAACAGAGCAGGCCCATGGGTCTTTTTAGTACCAGCCAAATGCAAGGTGCAGACAGGTGGAACCAGCAAGTGTGAAGCTGCAGCTTTAAAATCTGTTTCGAAAGCAAAGGACACAGCTCTGCTTTCTGGGAAACCATCAAATAAAAGCAAACAGCTTTGTGAGCTCTGTTCAGTGAGGCCATTCCCACCCATTGCAGTGGATTCTGCATTCTGGCAGCATTTTGGCAATGTATTGCTCTGATGGTGGTGGCTCTCTGGTAGGGCTTTCTTACTGCTAAGACAACACGTGAATATCCTTTTCCAGCTCTCCTTAGATTGTCTTGAGACGGAAGACATTTGTTTTTATAAAGAGCCAGACATCTGAAGTGATAGGTGTTACGAAGTGATCGTTGCCAATCACCTCAGATCCTGGCAATAACTGTTCAAGAATCCTTTATGGCATATGCTCCCACTGCCCTGTGACAGCACTGTAATGTAAATAGATGCTTTCAAGCTTTTATTTCATCCGGGCAAGAGATGCTTGGCAAAATAAATAAATTGATTTTCTATACTATTTTATTTTCCAGATGACTGGGAACAGGCCAGGCACAACCCCCACGAAGCTGAACACCTGGGATAAAAGCTCCAATTCAGCAAACCGCATCGATTTATCAGCAGTGTGACAGGAGCAGCAGCTCCTCAGAGGAAACCAAGCCATCCATTCAGGACCTCCACACCGTGTCCACCAGCTGCTTCTCACTGCCAGAAACAGCAGAAAACTGGGTTTAAATCACTGCCCAATGAATTGGGACTTGCCATATTGTTTTGTTGAGTAAATAGCCCTCGTTGCTTGCCTTCCAAACTGTAACACGTTCTAGCACTTGGCTCTAAGCAATATCTGTAAAAATGACCAGCACAAATATACACTGGATGGTTTTGTCAGCAGTGATGAAAACACAAGGTGTGCAAGAAGGGCTTTTTGCTCCCTGAATCATTCCAGCTCCCAGAACTGAGGGAAAGCAACATGGCTCTGAAAAGAGGGGCTCTTGTGCTCTCAAATGAAACGCTTCCCATGGTGATGTTGTAATGAGACGATTCCAGACTCGCTGTGCCCTGTCTGTTTACATTTTTTACCTTGCAGAATCATCAAAGTGAAGTTGATTCAAAATAGATATTATGGTGTTTATCTAAATGCTAGAAAGAGGCCAGGACTTGAGGGAGAAGCAGGTTCCAGGTACCCACTCCCACAGTGGGTGTGGATGAGCAGAGCTAATGAGCAGCACCTGTGAGGTGTGACTCTCCTGGATGGGCCTGTTGGCATTTTAGCTCCTCCTGTTGCCATGTTACCACAGGGACAAAACTGGCTGTGGTTGTCCTGGAGCAGCCCCACACCGCTGGTGCTGATCTGTGTCTGAATTGCCACACAAATAATTCAGTTATTCCCCTGCTTTGCCTGCAGCTCGGGGCTGCAACCCCCAGCTCTCCATCGAGTGCATTCTGCAAACTCACTGTGGCCTCTAGGAGCCAGGAGCTGTCATTGTGATTGACCTGCTCCTTTACTGGTCATTTTGGGAACTCCTGCCACGCAGATATAACACTCTGATGTACTGTGAAGAGAGCCAGCCTGCACATAACTCTGAGTGTTGTTTCCTGCAGACAGCTCTGACACAGGGCCCTGCAGTCTCTGTGTGCTTTTGGGCTCGGCTTGTTGAGCTTACAGCTCAGAACATTCTGCAGAAATTATTTCAGTTGCACCAGATCTGGAACAGAGCAGAACTGCACCTCACACATCCAAACACACGGGCTTTAATCTCGTGTTTCCTAATGCCAAATAACTCCAATTGCTGTCAGCAAACTCAAACAGAGCCTCAGTAAAAGCTAAATATGCAGAGGCTGTGTCTTTATTTTGGCTTTTTTGGATGGTTTTCTCCTAGCCTTTTCTGCACTGCTCTGTCTTACAGCTGTGCAAATAGATGGGCTTTTCTTGGCCTGAAAATTTTTTTTTTTTTTCCCAAAAGACCCTGTAGACAGAGACCTTGGAATGTACAGAGGAGATGGAATAGAGGAATACTGTGATAACAGTGTTCAGAGTTTGTGTTGTGTGCAGACAATGTATTTAAGCATATTTTTTGTACTGGACCGTATGAGTTCTTTTGATTTTGGTTTGTTTCTTTGGTTTGCTTTTGGTTTTTTAACACTGTGACCACAAATACAGACTTTAAATCCTCCTTGATCATTTTCTAGTAATTGAATTATAGCACAAAGTTCTGTGAACGAACCAGACAACATATAAAACCTTCTTTTTTTTTTTAATCTTTATTTTTAAGAGTATTCCCCTCTGTACAATTTTCATTACCTGCATTTCCCCCTGTGCTGTATTGGTCACTTTGTGACTGCCCAAGGTCCATTTGGAAAACTCCCCACACAAGAGGCACAGTAGTGACCCTGCAAAGTGGCACAGAGGGCTGCATCAGGCTTTCATCCAGGTGTGCTCAGGTTTTAAACTGCAGGCATGGAAAGGAGTTGGTTTTATCCTTGGAAAGGGGCAGGCAGTGCGGTGAGGAGCCCTGGCCACCCCTGTGTCCCTGGGTCCCCTCTGGCTGCAGGAGCTGGGCTGGAGCAGGTTTACCTGGTCTTGGCCTCTCAGCTTTGGAGTTTATCACACTGCTGGGGGCTGGGGCTGCTTCTGGTTTTGCTGAACTGGTGGAAATCCTCACCAAGTACAAATGTGTTCTTGCTGCCATCGATTCCATTCTTTCTGTTTGATTCAAAGTGTTTTTCTTGGTACTGAATGCCGCAAATGTACTGATAAGGAATGCTCAAATGAATCTTTGAACAATCTCTTTCTGTCCTCAGTCTCTTGAAGCTTGAAAATCTCACAGTTTATTTATGGGCTTGTATATAGCAGCTATTACAATTTTTTTTTTGGACAGCATCATTTTGTCAACAGTATGAAATCTTAATTGAATGAAATGTGAGTTTTAAAAATAGGTAATGTAGCAAGAGTGACTTTGCCAGTAATTAGTAAAATAATTTCATTTTGTTGTTTTTTCTCCCCTCAAATAAATAAGAAATCTTAATTTTCCTAAAAGGATTTTGTGTTTGTTGAAATGATTCTTTTGACATGGGCTGTAAACAGCATAACAATGAAGGTTCCCTGTCAGTGCTATTGTGGCAATTGTCCATCAGAGCAATCACACATCCTGCGAGACACCTGCTGCTGTGCAGGCAATATTTCTGTTAAGCTTTATACCTTGTATTTATTTATAGAGAATACCTGCCCTGAGCCTCCCCAGCAGAGAGGGAACCCCTGGCATTCAGAGCAGAGCCAGGGCCAGGCTGTGCCTGAAGTTCTGGCTCTGGTTTCACTCCACAGCAGCTCAGAAGGGTGGGTTCTAAAATAATACTTCTTATAAGAAGGCTTTGTTACTCCGACACTTTTACCTGGAAATGATAATGCAAGCCCAGAGACGTCACACCTGCATCTCCTCAGCTCCCTCCCTGGGCTGCAGCCCTGCAGCTCCTTCCCAAGGTCAGAGCTGGTTCTGTGGGGATCAAGGGGCTGCCAGCTGCCTCCTCTGTGCTGCACAGGTCTGCAGATGTGGTCAGGTGTGCAGAAATAACTGGAGCAATTCTATGCTGAAAAATTAAAGATTAGAATTCAGATGAGAAAGGTTTTTCATCCTCTTTCAATAAACCTTCTTCCCTTTGTCTCCTTTAAAATCACGTAGCAAGCCATACATAAAAGAAAGCCTTCTTGCTATTTTGTGAAACACAGAGGTTATTAACATTTATCATTCATGACAGAATAATAAATTAGATCATTTTGGCGCTGGCTTACATCATGTTTGCCTTTAAAAACATTTTCATTATATCTGTGTTATGCTTGGCTGGCTGCATGTAGTGTGTCCTGGATAGTTATTGCTATAATTGCCCTTGTTCACACCATTTTCCTTCTCAATAATCCCATATGTTCTTGGAATCCAGGGGCCATATTTCATCCTGTCAAGGATGATTACAGCACTAACTGTGCCACTGACATCACATTCCCCCCAGGTGCTGCCAGGGGCAGTCAGTGAGTCCCAGGGGATGGCTGAGCTCTGCCCTGGCTCCTCACCAGCCCGGCTCTGATGGAAGCTCTGCTGGCTCAGGGCACTACCCAGAGCAGCTGTAGGCTGCTCTTTCACCTACACCAAAGGCAAAACTGAAATTTTCTCTCATCCCTGTTATTTCCTGTTGTTACTGAATAAAATCAGGCTTGATTGGACACTGAATATGTCCTTAAAGCATCCTCCAACTAAGCTTTTGCTGATATCTGCTCACAAATGGAGCATAAAGCATAAAACATTTCAAGACAAAAACCCAAACCAAACCACACCAAAACTGCAGCACAGTTAGCAACTCTGCCATTGCAAAACCCTGGCTTTAGTTCATGCTCATAATATTCTGGAGGAAAATGCAGAATAAAGCAAAAATCAGGGGAGCCACTTAGGAGCATTTCAGGGGACAGAAAGGGTATGGGCCATGACTTCAAAAAAGCCACTTGTATCAGTAATTTCTCTCTGAATCCCCAGCAGTTCAACCCAAACTTCTGAAATAACACTGATTTCCAGTCCACCCCCAGCCTAGAGCCAGGGCAGGAGTGGGCAGCCCCCGGGCAGGGGGAGCCTGCAGCCCAGCCCTCACTGCAGCACAGCTTTGCTCTGGGGCTGGGCCCACAGGTGTCACCAAGTCCCCACAGGTGCTGGCCCATAATGCCCAAGGCAGCTCTAAGGAAGCCTGGGGCAAGGACAAGGCCTTTTCCTGCTGCCAGACTGAGAGCAGCAGCTCTGCACTCAGGCTGCAGCAGGGCTCCCCACCTGGAACCCACCTGAGAGCTCACGTGTGTCTGCAGAGTCCCTGAACACCTCCCTGCAGCCCTCACACTGTCCACAGCCCATAATGGCCAACAACAAAACCTTGTGCACAGCAACTGTTAATAATGTCTTCTCATTAGGAAAGTGTTTGGTCCTGTGAACATGCAACTGCAAGAAAAACACACAGTCCCTTCTGGCTGTGCATCAGTGCAGTCATTTAACAAGGAAAGAGAGATAATCTGCTGCCTCCACATCAGAGCTCTTCATTTAATAGAGCTATTTTTTCAGATAACAGCCTCGGTAATGACACCACAAGAAATGCACACTGGGAAGCACAAAACAGCTCAACTCTGCTTTCCTTCTGTGTACTGTAATTTGTGAGACATCGCACCTTCCCAGTGAGGAAGGAAGAGCTCAGCGCTGACCTTTCATGGCCTTTAAAAATAAGCACATTTCAAAGTCTCAAATTCCAGTTATCTGCTTGGCAATTAACATTCTCTGAGTGCATCACCACCACTAGGTGCCTCCCACCATCCTCTAAGAACTATTTTTTTTCGTCACTTGTGTAGCCATCCCCTAAGTTCTCTGTTTCACCCATCCTGCATTATCTATTCAGGTGAAACCAGAACAGATGTCACAGAATGCAGGCAATTGCCTCCTACATGGTCTACAGGTTGCTGCTTTTGCAGGATTAATTCTTGGGACTGGCACAGGGAAAAGGTTATGTTACCTCCACTTCGACCTTCTGCTTGCTCTCCCTACAGATGGTGGCTTTTATGAAATGAAAGCAGTTGCAAGTCAAACTGTGTTAGTCTGGGATGTGAAAGGCAGCTGGGCTCTGCTCCTGGAAATCAAATGTGTTCCCAGGTCTTGCTCCCCTCTTCATTCTGTTAAGCTGATTACTTCCCTTCCCTTCCCATAAATACCTTTTCAGTTCATTTAACTCCTCAGGCCTTTCTTACCTGGTCTTGCCAGAACTTACCTCAGACACTGTAAATGTCCTTTTCTGCAATCTGCATTTTCCTTTTCTCCTGTAGTACGGGCTCAGGGCACTGCTCTGCCTGGCTGGGGGACTGAGAGTCTGTGAAAAACACAATTTGAGGCTATGTCTAGAGCCTGGGGGGTGAGCAGCTCATTTGTAAACACTCACGTCCAGAAATCCATCCTTGGCCAGGAGTTCTTCTCAAAACATCCTCCCCAGACACTGGGAAGCAGATCCTGAAGTGCTGTGAATTAGCACCAATTAAATCACAGGGCTGGGGCCACCTGAGGGCTGTTCTGGCTGAATTCTGCAGCAGCCAGACCTGACTCCAGCCCACCTGAGGGCTCTGCTCCTGGCACTTACCTGCCCTCCACTTTTTGGCTCATGTTCTGCGAGCCTCCTGCTTCCTTCTGGGCTGGCAGCTGCTGGCTGAACACCACCTCTGGCTGCCTTGTTTCCTTTTATGCTCTGAACTTGGCATGGGAAGGATCTGGGGGCTCTTAGCTGCCAGTTCCTACAGAAGGAATTTCTCTCACAGAACAAGGGGATTTGGGGGCTCTTAGCTGCCAGTTCCTACAGAAGGAATTTCTCCAGGTATTTCTCCCCTACACACAGAACAAGGGCACAAACATAGAAGTAGCTCCTCGGAATTCCTAACAATAAGTAATAATTATCATTATTTGCCCCTCAAGGGAGCCCATTCTCTGCTCTCAGCTCCATGCAAAGGGCACAGGCATGGGCAGGTGAATCCACTCCCATAACTGAGATTATTTCACCCTTTAGCACTCCAGGCCAGCAGTTCTGTGGGAGTTGGCCAGGCCCTGTTGCCCACCCTTGACTCCAGGCAGGCTTTGCTGCAATGCTTCTTGCCACTGCTCCCCAGCTTAGTTTCTTTGCTGTCTCACGACCTGCAGGGGTGCAGCAAATGAAGGATTTATCTGGAGAAGGAAACAATTGATCCCGAAATCCTAGACATCTGGATAAAGCCTGCCTCAGGGAGGCACAGCTGTGATCTGCTGTGCTTCCATCCCAGCACAGCCATTCCCAGACAGGGGCTGCTTCCCCAGCCTGCCTCCTTCCTACAAGGTCAGCAGTCTCCATGGAAACCCCAACTGGAGGCAGCACTTAAAATGGATTTTCTGATGCATAATTCCATTCTGGAGCAGCAAAGAGCCCTTCCTGAGGAGCCAGGGCTCCTCTGTCACAGCTCAGGAGAGCAGCTGGTAATTGCCCCAGCCAGCTCCTCCTGCCCCAGCTGGGCTCAGCTGCCCCCAGACCCCCTGTCCTGGTGTCCTGCTGTCCTCTGTGCCCCCCAGCCACCCAGGAGCTCAGGGCTCCAGGAGCCAAGCACCACAGCAATGACAGGACAGGTGTGTCCTGATGGATCCACTGGGTGAGAAATGCACCAAGCCCTGATGCACCTCAGTAAAAAAATTCATTCACTTCTCTTCAGCAATTGAAGACATCAGGAGATTTAAAGACAGGACAGTAAACACTGCCCTAACCCGTGGAAAGTGTTCTCTTAGCAGTTTTGTGTGCAGTGTTTACATGCTGTTCATTATTATTATAAATACAATTAACACTCCTGATGACAGTAAAAGTTTTGGTACTAACAGCAGTAAACTTGGGATCAGACCTTGACCCTCACCACTATTACCAGAAAAAGCCAATTTTCAATAAAGAAGGGAAAGACAACACTTTTACACAAATCAACACAGCAGCCAGAAATTAAGAAGATAAGGAGCTTTTGTTTCTCACTTTTCTATAAGGCATGAATAGTTACCAAATCTATTTTAAACATCATAAAATTCAGAACAAAATAAAAATTCTCACAATTTACCAGACATTGTATTACTTAGTGGTCCTGGAGAAAGACAGTCCTGGTTTATGATCCAAATTCCAGATAAGAACTGGCAGCAAAGCAAATAGAATAAGAAATAAGAAAAGTTATTTTATATAAGGATAGTGGCAGAAAGAGCATGTGTTTGTTATCTTGCCCAGAGCAGCCCAGTTCTCTGTCAGAAAAGACAACATTTGCAATCAGCCTCATGAGAAAAAAGTAGATGAAAGAGAAAAATAAGAAATGAAAGGTGTCTGGGGAGAAAGGAATAATTTCCCCTCCCTCCTACCTGGCAGGGCAGCAGGTTCCATTTTCTGTGAGCACAGGTTCACTCCAGGAGCTGCTTCCCTCCCTCTCTCCCAAGGATTGCTGCCTGGAGAAGGATGAATCCCTCAGGTCCTGTGGTTGACACCCTGCAGGCTGGAGCAGGGGCACCTGAGCCTGCAGGGATGAGCAAAGGGCAGGGACAGGCACGAGCACCGTGCCAGTGCTGGGGCTAGAACAGAACAGAATCCTCTGCATTCAATGAAAATTTGCCTATGGCTTTGACTGGAAGTTGGGTTGCATCACAAAAGGTTTTATAACTGCTGCTCCTACCAGGGAGCTCTTCCTGTAAGTCACTCCACCCTGGCCAAAAGGTGCCCATCACTCATTCTCAGGTGAGACCAAACTGTTCCTAAACTCCAATCAGAGAAAAAAACACCAAAGAGGCAAAAGCTGCATTTTGTTCTCCTCCAGATGAACAACTTCTGTGGGACAAATGGGCTGTGACAACCTAAATGTTCAGCATTCTTACCCTGGTTCCCTTTGTTCACTGTTGTATGTATTCCTGATAAACCTGCAACAATTTTTCAGCGTTCTAATTACTGCCAGCTATAACATCGTAGAAGTTTCCCCCAGAATTTACACCCTTAGGGTATCTGTTGCTGATGGAACCCTTTTCCTCCCAGTCAGGAGGAATTAAAGACATCCAGCTGGACAGAAATGAGTCATGTGCACTCTGTCAGGGTCTGTCTGAGGAGTGATTGGTGACCACCATTTCTCTGCTTCTCATTCAGGCAGAAATCATTAGAAAAGATTTAATCAAGAGAGAGTAATGAACTTGATAGAAGCTGGCCAGACAAATGAGAAAACCACTTGACTTCTGTTAAAAATGCTGGATTTTCTGAGCTAGGCCCTACATTTTTTATTGAGTCAATGTAACCTCGGTTGTCTGTTTCAGCTGAACTCCTGTTTCCCAGCTCTAAGGCAAATTCTGGGTCAGATGCAAGCCTGCCACTCTTTAGAGATGTCTGTATGCACATAGTAATATATCAGTGTGCCTGTACACCTTCACACTTATGATCTGAAAATCTGAGCTGTTCTGGCTGCCTCACATCTCCATTACTTTTAATTTTCTTGTCTTGCTTATCTTCCAGCTAAACAGAGTGAAGCAGAAAAACACAAGTTACAATTTGGTACTAGCAGTTTACAGGACAGGAAGTTTCAGGATTGAAAGATTTCTGTCACAGGAAGGCTACAGACGTTTTGGATAAATGTGATCATTGATATTATTCAAAGGTAAAAGTATTATAATTAATAGTATGCTACAAACAACTGAACACCATCCCATTTTAGTAGATAAACCCCCAATTTGTTGGAAGGCTTCCAGTCATTTCAGGAGGGTTTATGTCAGGTCTTGCTCTGGGGCTGACTGAGACGCTGACATTTATTAACTCCTTCAGAGTAACTACTGGCACTCAGGCTCTGCTGGAATCCTGTCACAAACTGTCACAGTTTGCCATTCCCGTGCAATTTTTAGTTGTGTGAGTCAAATAACTGCAATTAACTGCAAGAACATTGAAGGCTCACCAAGATGGAATACTGCAGCAGGTGCCAGCTAGGAAATACTCAGTCACTTGTTGGGTCTGTTCCTCACTTGATAGAACTCGTGATGCACTAGAAACATGTGCATCAAACTTGGCTTCTGGCAAAGAAATATTGGAATAAATCACCCCCCCACCCCTTCCCTGTGCTTAGGTCAGGCTCTCAAATGTTCCTGGGGAGCAAACACAGACACAAACCCTCTTCAATCCAAGTTTGCTGCCGAGTTCAAGGAAATGATGTGCTACTTTTTGTTCAAATTGTTCATCTTGGGATGTATTTGTGGTTCACTAGCTACCAGCAAGGAGTCCTGAGCAAGTCATTACTGTTTAAGACAGCAGTTTACTGTAGGTGCCATTTCACTTCAAACAAGAAAAAATACAAGGTATTTTTACCAAAATGTAATTTCAGCATGGAAATGTAAGAGGAAGAAAACTATTAGTGGAAATCAAAAACAGATACTGTGTCTTCAGAGTATTTGTCTCCCATATATGAAAAAAATTCCATTCTCTATCTCAATATTGTCTTTTCACATCTCCTGGTGTGAATCTTATTCCAAACCTGTGCCACACTGATCCCTCCTCTCTCTAATGAATACATAAGGGACATTTCCAGGAAAAATGGAAACAGTGAGGTGAAAAAACTAATGTTTTGTAACCAGGTCTGTGTCTCAGAAGTGCAACCTCTGCCTCGTACTGCATTCCATGATGAAGAAAATTATGTCTCAGGGAAAATGCCCTAACTTGAAACACAACAACACAAGGTACACAGCAGTCCAGTGTCAGAGTAGCAGTGGAGATTTTTCAACCCATTAAACAAGTCACTGATTTTCATCTCTGTTTTAAACTAAAGAAATGGGAAAAGAAGTAAATACTCTGCGTTACCCTGCAAACACAAGTGCACCAAGATGCAACCTAGATTTGGAAAAGCCAAGTGAAGGTGCCCTGCCAATCCCACAGAACCCTTCAGAGGAAAAGCAGAACTCTGCAAACATCCAAACCTTACAAGAACAGTCTCAGGTCTGTTTTGTTATGGAGGCAAAGAGCAAGCAGCTGGTTTGCTGAGTGCCATCTCCCAGCAGGCCGGAGAGCCAGGACCATCAGCACCCCTGGGCTGTGGCTGGGCTGGTTTGGCTCTCCCAGGGCTCCAGGGGCCCCTGGGGGAGCACAGCCCCAGCCTGGGCTGCTCTGCAGCTCTGAGCCCTGCCAGGGCTCGGCACGAGGGGCTGGTGCCTCAAAACCACACACAGAGGGGTGGCAGTGGCAGCTGGGGCACTGGAGCTGTCCCACACCACAGACAGAGCTTTCCCTCCTGGCCTGATCTTTTTCCTGCAGGTATTTCCCATTTCAGAGCAATATAAGAGCAGAGAATCAGTCTTCAGGTGCACAATCATTCTCCATGTGCACAATCATTCTCCACGTGCACAATCAATCATTCTCCATGTGCACAATCAATCATTCTCCATGTGCACAATCATTCTCCATGTACACAATCAATCATTCTCCATGTGCACAATCATTCTCCATGTACACAATCATTCTTCAGGTCCACAATCATTCTCCACGTGCACAATCAATCATTCTCCATGTGCACAATCATTCTCCATGTGCACAATCATTCTCCACGTTCACAATCATTCTCCACGTGCACAGTCAATCATTCTTCATGTGCACAATCATTCTCCATGTGCACAATCATTCTCCATGTGCACAATCATTCATTCTCCATGTGCACAATCATTCTCCATGTGCACAATCAATCATTCTTCATTTGCACAATCAATCATTCTTCACGTGCACAATCAATCATTCTTCACGTGCACAATCATTCATTCTCCACGTGCACAATCATTCTCCATGTGCACAATCATTCATTCTCCATGTGCACAATCATTCTCCATGTGCACAATCAATCATTCTTCATTTGCACAATCAATCATTCTTCACGTGCACAATCAATCATTCTTCATGTGCACAATCATTCTCCATGTGCACAATCATTCTCCACGTGCACAATCATTCTCCATGTGCACAATCATTCTCCATGTGCACAATCATTCTCCACGTGCACAATCAATCATTCTCCATGTGCACAATCAATCATTCTCCATGTGCACAATCATTCTCCATGTGCACAATCATTCATTCTCCATGTGCACAATCAGTCATTCTCCACGTGCACAATCAAACATTCTCCATGTGCACAATCAAACATTCTTCATTTGCACAATCAATCATTCTCCATGTGCACAATCAAACATTCTTCATTTGCACAATCAATCATTCTCCATGTGCACAATCAATCATTCTCCATGTGCACAATCAATCATTCTCCACGTGCACAATCAATCTCCATGTGCACAATCAATCATTCTCCATGTGCACAATCATTCTCCATGTGCACAAGGGTAAAGGCATCTGGTTACTCTCTCTGCACCCCTACTGGACCCCATTCAGTAACACCCTGAGCACTTCTGTGGTTTTTTCTCACCCTGGATTCAAGCCTAGCCCGTGGAGCATTTTGTAACAAGCTGCTGAGTACTCAGCTCTGTGTTTAAGAAGCCAGCTCTAATTTTTCTCATGCCATTGCACTAATCACCACGAGGTCTGAAGGATTTGAACAGCTAAATCCTGCTCTCATAAGTGACTGGGCAGCTGGAAGGCCAAGCAGCAAAAGGCACTGAACAGGTTTTAGAGTATAAATCATGGTGGCACAGACATTAAAACATCCTTAACTCCTCAAATGCAAATGAGACCTAGAAAAATGTTCAAATAGCAGCTATGAGCCAATTACTTTCAACAAATGTTTTTGAAGGTACAGCTGTGTGGCTTTGGTCCCATGTCACCACTGATGTGACTTGGATTCCCAAATCAGCTAGCAACTTTCAGAAATGCTTCCATTTTTCTTTCTGTAAAACACAATTTATAATAATATTGGGGGGAAGGGGGAACTTCAAACAAAACAATTGTTACTTATTTAAACTTTCAATGTGTTATGTTTTTACACAGTTGCAGACAGATATTGCTTGACAGCAGACTTCCCTTTAACACAGATTTCAGTAAGATATTTCATTAGTATTTGAGTTTTAGTCTCTGAAACAATAATGGCCTAAAATATTTCAGTATTCTCTTTGCATCCCTGCAAAAGGGAAAAAAATCTCACTGAAGTCAAAATGTTTTTTATTGTCTATTGATCTATACAACCAAAACCTACAGCAACTAATTTCCCAGATTAAACTAATAAATTCAGATTGCCTCACTAGAAACCTGACTATGGTGAAAAAGAGGCAGTAAGGGAGAGAGATTTATTGAGATGAAAGAAATCTCCATGTTAGCTGCACTTTCTTAGCTCCTTTGGTCAGGATTAGGTGACAGTTACCAGAGTCCAAGATAAAGATATATAATGTTTAGAAATGGCACCTAAGCTATTATTCCAGAGAACAAGCAGAGTGTGTTATTAATCCTGGGTTCTTAGGCCAACTAAATTGCTGTCAGTAAATCAGTAATTCTTTATGGAGCTTCTTTACAGTGACTAACTAAAGGATTGCAATTATTTATCCCCCAGTTGCTCTGCAGAGTGAATCCAATCCTACCTTTTGCCAGCACGCAGTGCATGGGGCTGCACTCACTTGGGGCACCTCTGCTGCCTTGTGGAGCACAGCACACAGTGGTGTGTGCTGTTCTTGTGCTCAGCCCAGGATCCATGCACAGTGCTCTGTGCTGTTCTTGTGTTCAGCCCAGGATCCATGCACAGTGCTCTGTGCTGTTCTTGTGCTCAGCCCAGGATCCATGCACAGTGGTGTGTGCTGTTTTTGTGTTCAGCCCAGGATCCATGCACAGTGCTCTGTGCTGTTCTTCTGGTCAGCCCAGGATCCATGCACAGTGCTCTGTGCTGTTCTTCTGTTCAGCCCAGGATCCATGCACAGTGCTCTGTGCTGTTCTTGTGTTCAGCCCAGGATCCATGCACAGTGCTCTGTGCTGTTCTTGTGCTCAGCTCAGGATCCATGCACAGTGCTCTGTGCTGTTCTTGTGTTCAGCCCAGGATCCATGCACAGTGCTCTGTGCTGTTCTTGTGTTCAGCCCAGGATCCATGCACAGTGCTCTGTGCTGTTCCTGTGCTCAGCCCAGGATCCATGCACAGTGCTCTGTGCTGTTCTTGTGCTCAGCCCAGGATCCATGCACAGTGCTCTGTGCTGTTCTTGGGCTCAGCACAGGATCCGTGCACAGTGCTCTGTGCTGTTCCTGTGCTCAGCCCAGGATCCATGCACAGTGCTCTGTGCTGTTCCTGTGTTCAGCCCAGGATCCATGCACAGTGCTCTGTGCTGTTCTTGTGTTCAGCCCAGGATCCATGCACAGTGCTCTGTGCTGTTCTTGTGCTCAGCCCAGGATCCATGCACAGTGCTCTGTGCTGTTCTTCTGGTCAGCCCAGGATCCATGCACAGTGCTCTGTGCTGTTCTTGTGCTCAGCCCAGGATCCATGCACAGTGCTCTGTGCTGTTCTTGTGTTCAGCCCAGGATCCATGCACAGTGCTCTGTGCTGTTCTTGTGTTCAGCCCAGGATCCATGCACAGTGGTGTGTGCTGTTCTTGTGTTCAGCCCAGGATCCATGCACAGTGGTGTGTGCTGTTCCTGTGTTCAGCCCAGGATCCATGCACAGTGCTCTGTGCTGTTCCTGTGTTCAGCCCAGGATCCATGCACAGTGCTCTGTGCTGTTCTTGTGTTCAGCCCAGGATCCATGCACAGTGCTCTGTGCTGTTCTTGTGCTCAGCCCAGGATCCATGCACAGTGGTGTGTGCTGTTCTTGTGTTCAGCCCAGGATCCATGCACAGTGGTGTGTGCTGTTCTTGTGTTCAGCCCAGGATCCATGCACAGTGGTGTGTGCTGTTCTTGTGCTCAGCCCAGGATCCATGCACAGTGGTGTGTGCTGTTCTTGTGCTCAGCCCAGGATCCATGCACAGTGCTCTGTGCTGTTCTTGTGCTCAGCCCAGGATCCATGCACAGTGCTCTGTGCTGTTCTTGTGCTCAGCCCAGGATCCATGCACAGTGCTCTGTGCTGTTCTTGTGCTCAGCTCAGGATCCATGCACAGTGCTCTGTGCTGTTCTTGTGCTCAGCCCAGGATCCATGCACAGTGCTCTGTGCTGTTCTTGTGTTCAGCCCAGGATCCATGCACAGTGCTCTGTGCTGTTCCTGTGTTCAGCCCAGGATCCATGCACAGTGCTCTGTGCTGTTCTTGTGCTCAGCCCAGGATCCATGCACAGTGCTCTGTGCTGTTCTTGTGTTCAGCCCAGGATCCATGCACAGTGCTCTGTGCTGTTCTTGTGCTCAGCCCAGGATCCATGCACAGTGGTGTGTGCTGTTTTTGTGCTCAGCCCAGGATCCATGCACAGTGCTCTGTGCTGTTCTTGTGCTCAGCCCAGGATCCATGCACAGTGCTCTGTGCTGTTCTTGTGTTCAGCCCAGGATCCGTGCACAGTGGTGTGTGCTGTTCTTGTGTTCAGCACAGGATCCATGCACAGTGCTCTGTGCTGTTCTTGTGTTCAGCCCAGGATCCATGCACAGTGCTCTGTGCTGTTCTTGTGCTCAGCTCAGGATCCATGCACAGTGCTCTGTGCTGTTCTTGTGTTCAGCCCAGGATCCATGCACAGTGCTCTGTGCTGTTCTTGTGCTCAGCCCAGGATCCATGCACAGTGGTGTGTGCTGTTCTTGTGCTCAGCCCAGGATCCATGCACAGTGGTGTGTGCTGTTCTTGTGTTCAGCCCAGGATCCATGCACAGTGCTCTGTGCTGTTCTTGTGCTCAGCCCAGGATCCATGCACAGTGCTCTGTGCTGTTCTTGTGTTCAGCCCAGGATCCATGCACAGTGGTGTGTGCTGTCCTTGTGTTCAGCCCAGGATCCATGCACAGTGGTGTGTGCTGTTCTTGTGCTCAGCCCAGGATCCATGCACAGTGCTCTGTGCTGTTCTTGTGCTCAGCCCAGGATCCATGCACAGTGCTCTGTGCTGTTCTTGTGCTCAGCCCAGGATCCATGCACAGTGCTCTGTGCTGCTCTTGTGTTCAGCCCAGGACCTGAGTGTCAGCCAGAGCCTGCTAATGGGAATGCAGTCCCTCTGT